>NC_134544.1:76914262-77223049 GCF_050624435.1 Tenrec ecaudatus
TCTATTGCTATTTCATAACTGTAAGTTTGCTACTGTTATGAATCCGGTCACCCCTGTGAAAGGGTCAATCGACCACCCGAAGTGGTCATGACACACAGCTTGAGAACCGCTGTTTTAAACTAAGAGTTGTTTCTCCTATGGTCTAGTTCAGCATATTGTGACACACAAGAGTCCTGTTCCTTTTGCTGTTAGGGGCTGTCGAGTAGGGTTGGCTTATAGAAACTCTATGTGCAATATCATGAAACACTGTCCTCTCCTCTGCCATCCTCACAGTTTTCTTTTGCTTTCGCTCATTGTTGAAGTCACTGTGCTAATCCATGTTCTTGGGGACTGCCTCTTGTTTTAGGACCTTCTACTCTACCAAGGTCTCTTTCTTTCTCTAGAGAAGTGGTTCTCAACCTTCCGAATGACATGAACTTTTCAGACTGTTCCTCATGTATTGGTGAGCACCCAGTCATAAATTTTTTTTCATTGCTACTTCATATCTGTAATTTTGCTACAGGTATGTACTGGGCCACCCCTGTGAAAAGGTCATTTTTACCTCCAAAATTGTCGCAAGCCACAAGTTCAGAACTACCGCACTAAACTAAGTGTAGTTTTTCTTATGATATATTTAGGCACGTTGTTAGATGCACAAGTCCTGTTATTATTTTTAGGTGACCTGGATTGGGTTTTGGTTCATAACAACCCTGTGCACAATGTAATGAAATGTTTCCCCGGCTTCTGACATCCTAGCAATGGTTCTTTGCTTATGTTCATTGTTACCCCCACTGTGGTAATCAATCTTGTGGGGACTTGCTCTCTTTTGCTGCCCTTTTACTTTACCTGTCTTCCTCTAGGATAGTGATTCTTAACCTTCCTATTTCCACAACCCTTCCATACACTTCCCAATGAGCAGTGGTGGTCCCCAAAACATAAAAATTTCTCAATTTCTATTTCATAACTGTAATTTTGTTACTGCTATGAATCCGGCCACCCCTGTAAATGGGTTGTTCGAGCAAACAAAGTGATCTAGGCTCACAGGTGGCAACCACTGCTCTAAAATAAGAGTAGTTTCTCCTATGGTCTAGTTCAGCATATTGCGAAATGCAAGAGCCGTTCTTATTGTTGTCAGGGGCTGTCGAGTAGGGTTGGCTCTAAGCAACTCTATACACAATATGATGAAACTTTGTCCCATCCTCTGCCATCCTCACAGTTTTCGTTTGCTTTCTCTCATTGTTGCAGTCACTGTGCTAATACATAGTCTTGGGTCCTGCCTCTCATTTGCTGATCTTCTAGTCTACTGAGATATCATTCTTCCTCTAATGCAGTGCTTCTCAACCTTCTGAATGTCACGACCTTTTCAGACTCTTCCTCATGTATTGGTGAACCCCCAGTCATAAAATTATTTTCATTGCTATTTCATAACTGGAATTTGCTACAGTTCTGTACTGGACCAACCCTGTGACAATGTTTTTTTTCCCCAAAAAGTACCACGAGGCACAGGTTCAGAACTGTTGCTCTAAAGTAAGTGGAGTTTTTCTTAAGATATACTGAGGCACGTTCCTAGATGCACAAGTCTTGTTGATATTATTTTAGGTGACCTGGACTGGGTTTCAGTTCATAGCAATCCTGTGCACAATATAATGAAATGCTGCCCTGGCTTGTGCCATCCTCACAGTGGTTCTTTGCTTGTGCTCATTGTTGCAGCCATTGTGCTAATCAATCTGTTGGGGCTTCCTCTCTTTTGCTGCCCATCTACTGTGCTTGTGTCTTCCTCTAGAACAGTAGTTCTCAACCTTCCGTTTTCACAACCCTTCCATACACTTCTGAATGTGTAGTGGTCATCACCAAATAATCAATTTTTCTATTGCTATTTCATAACTGCATTTTTGCCACTGTTATGAATTCATACTCCCCTCTGTAAGGGTCGTTCGACTAACCAAAGTGGTCATGACTCACAGGTTAAGAACTGCTGCTCTAAACTAAGTGGAGTTTTTCTTAAGATATAGTAAGGCACATAGTTAGACGCACAAGTCCTGTTGCTATTGTTTTTTAGGTGACCTGGAGTGGGTTTGAGTGAATAGGACCACTGTGCACAATATAATGAAACGCTGCTCTGGCTTGTGCCATCCTCACAGTGGTTCCTTGCTTGTGCCATAGTTGAAGCCACTGTGCTAATCAATCTTGTATGGGCTTCCTCTGTTTTAATGCCCTTCTACTGTACTTGTGTCTTCCTCTAGGACAGTGGTTCTTAACTTTTCTATTTCTACGACCCTTGTATATACTTCCCAATGGGTAGTGGTGGTTCCCAAATCATAAGTGTTTTTCTATTGCTATTTCATACCTGTAACTTTGCTACTGTTATAAATCCGTCCACCCCTGTGAAGGGGTCATTCGACCAAACCAAGTTGGTGAAGACTCACAGGTTGAGAACTGCTGCTCTAAACTAAGAGTAGTTTCCCTATGGTCTAGTTCAGCATATTATTAAATGCAGGAGTCCTGTTCTTATTGTTGTTAGGGGCTGTCGAGTGGGTTTGGCTCATAGGAACTCTATGCACAGTATCATGAAATGCTGTCCCGTCCTCTGCCATGCTCACGGTTTTCATTTGCTTTCATTCATTGTTGCAGTCACTGTGCTAATCCACCTTTTTCGGGACTGCCTCCTGTTTGTTAACCTTCTACTCTACCACATTTCTTTCTTCTCCTAGAGCAGCAGTTCTCAACCTTCTGAATGCAATGGTCTTTTCAGAGTGTTCCGCATGTATTGGTGAACCCAAGGCAGAAAATTATTTTCACTGCTATATAGAATGTAATTTTGCTACAGTTTTGGACTTAGCCATGCCTGTGAAAAGATCGTTTGTCCCTCCAAATGGTCACACCCCACACGTTCAGAACTGCTGCTCTAAACTAAGTGTTCTTCTTAAGATATACTTAGGCACATTGTTAGATGTACAAGTCCTGTTGTTATTATTTTAGGTACCCTGGAGTGAGTTTCAGTTCATAGGAACCCTGTGCACAATATAATGAAAGTCTGCCCAGGCCTGTGCCATCCTCACAGTGGTTCTTTATTTGCGCTCATTGTTGCAGCCACTGTGCTAATCAATCTTGTAGTGTCTTCCTCTCTTTTGCTGCCCTTCTACTGCACGTGTGTCTTCCTCTAGGACAATGGTTTTCAACCTTCCTAGTTCCATGACACTTCCATATACTTCAAAATGTATAGTGGTGGTCCCCAAATCATCAATTTTTTTCTATTGCTATTTCATAACTGTAAGTGTTCTACTGTTATGAATCTGGCCACCCCTGTGAAAGGGTCATTTGAACAACCAAAGTGGTTACAGCTCACAGGTTGAGAAACGCTATTCTAAACTAAGTGTTGTTTCTCCTATGGTCTAGTTCAGCATATTGTGAGACACAAGGGTCCTGTTCTTATTGTTGTTAGGGGCTGTCGAGTGGGTTTGGCTCATATCAACTCTATGCGCGATATCATGAAATGCTGTCCCGTCCTCTGTCATGTTCACAGTTTTCATTTGCTTTCGCTCATTGTTGCAGTCACTGTGCTAATCCATCTTCTTGGGGATTGCCTCTCGTTTGCTGACCTTCTAATCTACCAAGCTTTCTTTCTTCCTCTAGAGAAGTGGTTCCCAAACTTCTGAAAGCCACGACTTTTTCCGACTGCTTTCATGTATTGGTGAAGTCCTAGTTTAAAATTCTTTTCATTGCTACTTCATAAGGGTAATTTTGCTACAGTTTTGAACTGGGCCAGCACTGCAAAAAGGTCATTTGCCCCCATAGCAGTCGCGACCCACAGGTTTAGAACTGCTGCTCTAAACTAAGTGGAGTATTTCATAAGATATATTTAGGAACATTGTTAGATGCACAAGTCCTGTTGTTATCATTTTTAGGTCCCCAGAAGTTGATGTCGGTTTATAGCAACTCCGTGCACATTATATTGAAAACTGCCCAGGCTTGTTCCATCCTCGCAGTGGTTCTTTGCTTGCACTCATTGTTGCTACCACTGTGTTAATCACTCTTGCAGAGGCTTCCTCTCTTTTGCTGCCCTTCTACTGTATTGTGTTTTCAACTAGGACAGTGGTTCTCAACATTCCTATTTCCAGCACCCTTCTATTTACTTTCCAATGTGTAGTGGCGGTCCCCAAATCATAAAATATTTTCTATTGCTATTTCATAGCTGTAATTTTGCTATTGTTATGGATCAGGCCACCCTTGTCAAAGGACCATTTGATCAACCAAATTGGTCATGACTCTCATGTTGAGAACAGCTGCTCTAAACTATGTGTAGTTTCTCCAATGATCTAGTTCAGCATATTGTTAGACATATGAGTACTATTGTTGTTAGAGGCTGTCGACTAGATTTGGACATAGCAACTCTATGCACAATATCATGAAATGCTGTTCCATCCTATGCCATCCTCACAGTTTTCTTCTGCTTTCGCTCATTAATTCATTCACTGTGCTAATCCATCCTTTTGTAGACAGCCTTATGTTTGCTGACCTTCTACTCTACCATGACTTCTTTCTTTCTCTAGAGCAGTAGTTCTCAACCTCCTGAATGCTATGATCTTTTCAGACTATTCCTCCTGTATTGCTGACCCCCCAGTCGTAAAATTATTTTCATTGCAACTTTATAACAGTAATTGTGCTATAGTTTTGAACTGGGTCACCCCTGTGAAAAGGTCGTTTTACCCCCCAAGGGGTCGTGACCCACAGGTTCAGAACTGCTGCTCTAAACTAAGTAGAGATTTTCTTAAGATATAGTTAGACACATTGTTAGATGCACAAGTCCTTTTGTTATTATTTTCAGGTGCCTTGGAGTGGGTTTCTGTCCATAGCAACTCTTTACACAATATAAAGAAATGCTGCCCAGGCTTGTGCCATCCTCTCAGTGGTTGTTTGCTTGCGCTCATTGTTGCAGCCACTGTGCAAATCAATCTTTTTGGGAATTCCTCTTTTGCTGCCTTTCTACTGCACTAGTTTCTTCCACTAGGACAGTGGTTCTCAACCTTCCGATTTCCAACACCATTCCATATACTTCCTAATGTGTACTGGTCGTCCCCAAATCTTTAAATTTTTTTCTATTGCTACTTCATAACTGTAAATTTGTAATTTTTATGAATCTGGACACCACTGTGAATGGGTCGTTTGGCCAATGAAGTGGTCACGACACCCAGGTTGAGAACCGCTGCTCTAAACTAAGAGTAGTTTACCTATGGTCTAGTTCAGCATATTGGTATACACACCAGTCCTGTTCTTATTGTTGTTAGGGGCTGTTGAGTGGGTTTGGCTGAGAGCAACTCTATGTACAATATCATGAAACGCTGTCCCGTCCTCTGCCATCCTCACAATTTTCTTTTGCTTTTGCTCACTGTTGCACTCACTGTGCTAATCCATGTTTTGGGGGACTACCTGTCACTTGCTGACCTTATGGTGCACCAAGATTTCTTTCTTCCTCTAGAGCAGTGGTTCTCAACTTCCTGAATTCCACGACCTTTTCAGATTGTTCTTCATGTATTGCTGACCCCCAGTCCTAAAATTATTTTCATTGCAACTTCATAACTCTAATTTTGCTAAAGTTTTGACCTCGGCCACCCTTGTGAAAATGTCCTTTGTCCCCACAAAGTGGTCGCGACCCACTGTTTCAGAACTACTACTCTAAACTAAGTGGAATTTTTCTTAAGATATAGTTAGGCACATTGTTAGATGCAGACGTCCTGTTGTTAGTATTTTTAGGTGCCCTGGAGTGGGTTTGGGGCCATAGCAACTCTGTGAACAATATAATGAACCGTTGCCCTGGCTTGTGTCATCCTTTCAGTGATTCCTTGATTGCGCTCATTGTTGCAGCCACTGTGCTAATCAATGTTGTAGGGGCTTGCTCTCTTTTGCTGCCCTTTTACTATACTTATGTCGTCCTCTAGGATACTGGTTCTCAACTTTGCTATTTCCATGACCCTTCCATACACTTCCCAATGTATAGTGGTGGTCCCCAAAACATAAAATTTTTTCTATTGCTATTTCATAACTGTGAATTTGCTACTGTTATGAATCCGGCCACCCCTGTGAAAGGGTCATTTGAAAAAAACAAAGTGGTCTAGATTCACAGGTTGAGAACTGCTGCTCTAAACTAAGATTGGTTTCTCCTATGGTCTAGTTAAGCATATTGTGAGATGCACGAGTCCTGTTCTTATTGTTGTTAGGGGCTGTCGAATGGGTTGGCTCATAGCAACTTTATTCACCATATCATGGAACGCTGTCAAGTCCTCTCCATTCTCACACTTTTCTTTTGCTTTCGCTCATTGTTGCACTCACTGTGCTATTCTATCTTCAGGGACTGCCTCTCATTTGGTGACCTTCTCCTCTACTGAGATTTCTTTCTTCCTCTAGAGCAGTGGTTCTCAATCTTCTGAATGCCATGACCTTTTCAGAGAGTTCCTCATGTATTTTTGACCCCTAAGTAATAAAATTATTTTCACTGTTACTTCCTAAGTGCAATTTTGCTACAGTTTTGAATTGGGCCACTACTGTGAAAGATCGTTTATCCCCCCAAAAGGGTCCGTGACCCACAGGTTTAGAACTTCTGCTCTAAACTATGTGGAGTTTTCCTTAAGATATAGTTAGGCACATTTTTAGATGCACAAGTCCTGTTGTTATTATTTTTAGGTGCCCTGGAGTGGGTTTCAGTCCATAGTAACCCTGTGGGAAATATAATGAAACACTGCTCAGGCTTGTCCCATCCTCGCAGTGGTTGTTTGCTCATGCTCATTGTTGCAGTCACTGTGCAAATCAATCTTGTTGGGGCTTCCTCTCTTTTGCTGCCCTTGTACTTTACTTGTGGTTTCCACTAGGATAGTGGTACCCAACCTTCCTATTTCCACAACCATTCCCTACATTCCCCAATGTGTAGTGGTGGTCCCCAAAATATAACTTTTTTCCATTACTATTTCCTAACTGTATGTTTGCTACTGTTATTAATCCGGCCACCCTTGTGAAAGGGTCATTCGACCAAACAAAATTATCTAGACTCACAGGTTGAGAACCGCTACTCTAAACTAAGAGTAGTTTCTCCTATGGTCTAGTTCAGCATATTGTGAGACGCATGTGTCCTGTTCTTATTTTTGTTAGGGTCTGTCAAGTGGGGTTGGCTCATAGAAACTCTATGCACAAGATCATGAAACACTGTCCTGTCCTCTGCCATCCTCAGTTTTCTTTTGCTTTCACTCATTATTGCAGTCACTGTGTTAATAATCCATCTTCAGGGGACTGCCTCTCATTTGGTGACCTTCTGCCCTACTGAGATTTCTTTCTTCCTCTAGAGCAGTGGTTTTCAACCTTCTGAATGCCACGACCTTTTCTGACTATTTCTCATGTATTGCTGACCCTCAAGTCATAAAATTATTTTCTTTGCTACTTCACAACTGTAATTTTGCTACAGTTTTGAACTAGGTCACCCCTTTGAAAAGGTCTTTTGACACCCGCCCCCCAAGGGGTTACTGCCCATAGGTTCAGAATTGCTGTTCTAAACTAAGTGGCGGTTGTCTTAAATATAATTAGGCACATTTTTAGATGCATAAGTCATTTTTAAAATTATTTTTAGGTGCCTTGGAGTGGTTTCTGTTGATCACAACCCTGTGCACAATATACTGAAGTGCTGTCCAGGCTTGTGCATTCCTCGCTGTGCTTCTTTGCTTGCGCTCATTGTTACCTCTACTGTGCTAATCCATCTTATTGGGGATTGCTTCTCATTCGCTGCCCTTCTACTCTACCAAGATTTCTGTTCCACTAGGGCAGTGGTTCTCAACCTTCCTAATATCACACCAGTCTCATACAATTCCTAATGTAGTCGTGAATGTCGAACTATAAATTTTTTCTTTGCTATTTCATAACTGTAATTTTTCTACTGTTATGCATTGGGCCAAGACTGTGAAAGGGTCATTCACCCCACGCACCGCCTCCCACCCAAAGGGTTTCGTCCCATTGTTTAAGAACCACTGCTCTAAACTAAGAGGTGTTTCTCTTAAGGTCTCTGTCAGTATATTGTTAAAATCACAAATCCCTTGTTATTTTTGTTAGGTGCCCTCGAGTGGGTTTAGGCTCATAGAAACTCTATGCTCAATATAAGGAAACGCTGTCCCCCTTATGCCATCTTCACAGTGGTTCTTTGCTTGCGCTCATTGTTGCAGCCACTGTGCTAAACCATCTTTCTGGGGGCTGCCTCTCGTTTGTTGCCCTTCTCCTGTACCAAGATTTCTGTCTTTCTCTAGGGAAGTGGTTCTCAAATTTTCTAATGCTATGATCTTTTAATACCTTTCCTCGTGTAGTCGTGAATGCCCAGTCATAAAATTATTTTCATTGCTACTTCATAAACCTAATTTTGCTACAGTTATGAATGGGCCATCCCTGTGAAATTGTTGTTCGACCTCCAAAAGTTTGTGACTCAGAGTTTGAGAACCGCTGCTCTAAACAAAGAGGTGTTTCTAGTAAGATGTAGTTCAGCACATTTTGTAAAGTACAACCTGTTGTTGTTAGATACCGTGGAGTGGTTTTTACGCATACCAAACCTATGCACAATATATTGGAACGCTGCCTCATTCTTACCACCCTACTGTGGTTTTTTGCTTGCTCTCATTGTTGCAACCACTGTGCTAATCATTCTTGTCAGGGCTGCCTCCCTTATGCTGCCCTTCAACTGTACGTGTGTCTTCCTCTAGGTGAGTGGTTCTCAACCTTCTTATTTCCATGTCCTTTTCATAGAGTTCCCAATATAATCATGGTCCCCTGATTATAAAATTATTTCCATTGCTATTTCATAACTGTGATGTTGCTACTGTTATGAAATGGGCTATTCCTGTGAAAAGGTCATTCGACCACCCAAAGTGGTCACAACTCACGTGTTGAGAACCGCTGCTCTAAACTAAGGATGTTCTCTTAAGGTCTAGTTCAACATATTGTTAGATTCACGAGACCGGTTATTATTGTTGCTAGGGGTCATCGAGTGTGTTTGGCTCACAACAATTCTATACACAATATAATGAAACGATGCCCCGTCCACTGCCATCCTCATAGTGGTACCTTTGCTAGTGTTCAGTTTTGCAGGCGCTGTGCTAATCCAATTTTGAGGGGCTGCCTCTCGTTTGCTGCCCTTCTACTCTACCCAGGTTTCTGTCTTCCTCTAGGACAGTGGTTCTCAACCTTGGTAATGCCACGACCCTTTCATACCTTTTCTCAGGAATGCTGACTGCCAAATCATAAAATTATTTCATTACTACTTCATTACTCTAATTTTTCTACTGTAATGAATGGTCCACCGCTGTCAAAAGGTCGTTTGTCTCCTGAAAGGGGTCACGATCCACAGGTTGAGAAGCGCTGTTCTAAACTAAGAGGAGTTGCTTTAAGGTCTACTTAAGAACATTGTCAGAAGCACAAGTCCTGTTGTTTTTTTCTTAGGTGCTATTGCGTGAGTTTGACTCATAGCAACTCTATGCAAAATATAATGAAATATGTCCCTTCCTCTGCCATCCTGACAGTGGATCTTTGGTTTCTCCTTACTGTTGCAGCCACTGTGCTATTCCATCTTGTTGGGAGCTGTGTCTCATTTGCTGTCCTTCTACTCTACCAAGATTTCTGTCTTCCTCTAGTGGAGTGGTTCTCAAACTTCCTAATATCATGCCTCTATAATGCAATTCATAATGTCGTTGTGAATATAGAACAATGAAATTATTTTTGTTGTTATTTCATAGCTGTAATTTTGCTACTGGTATGAATCGGGTCACACCTTGAAAGGTTCATTCACCCCTACCACGAAAGCGGTCACGATCCACTGGTTGAGAACCGCTACTCTAAACTAAGAGTATTTTCTCTTAAGGTCTTCTTCCGCATATTGTTAGAAGCACAAATCCTGTTGTTATTGTTTTTAGGTGCCATCATGTGGGTGTTGGCTCATAGCAACTCTATTCACAATATAATGAAACGCTGTGCCGTCCTCTACCATCCTCTCAGTGGTTCTTGGCTTGCGCTAATGGTTGCACCCACTGTGATAATACATATTTCTGGGGGCTGCCTCCCTTTTGCTCCCCTTCTACTCTACCAACATTTTGGCCTTCCTTTAGGACGGTGGTTCTCAACCTTCCTAATGCCACAACCCTTTAATACCATTCCTCATATAGTGGTGACCACCCAATCATAAAATTATTGTCATTGCTACTTCATAAATCTAATTTTGCTACTTTTATGAATGCGCCACCCCTTTGAAAGTGCCTTTCGACCCACAACAAGGTTCATAACCCAGAGTTTGAGAACCGCTGTTCTAAATGAAGATTTGTTTCTTTTTTTAATTTTATTTTTTAATAAATCTTTTTATTGGGGCTCATACAACTTTCATCACAATCCATACAAACGCCAATTGAGCAAAGCACCCTTATACATTTGTTGCCCTCGTCATGCTTAAAGTTTGCCTTCCACTTGTGTTCCTGGAATCAGCTCAGTTTCCTTTTTATCCCGCTCCCCCCTTCCCCCTACTCCCTTAATAGTTTATAAATAATTATTTTATCCTATCTTACATTGTCCGGCGTCTCCCATCACCCACCTCCCAATTGCCCATCTCCCAGAAAGAAGGTTACACATAGATCTCCAAGATCGGTTCTCCCTTTATGCACGTCCCTCCCTCCTGATGTCGCCACTCCCACCGTTGGTCTGTCCTAGATTCCCTGTGTTTCCAGATCCCTACTGCACCGCTGTACATCCTCTGGTATAATCAGGTCCGCAAGGTAGAATTGAGGTCATGATAATTGGGAGGGGAGGAAGCGTTCAAGAACTAGAGGAAGGTTTTGAGTTTCATTGGTGCTACACTGAACCCTGAGTGACTCATCTCCTCCCTGCTACCCTTCTGCAGAGAAGATTTGTTTCTTGTAAGATGTGCTTCAGCACGTTTTAGGAAGCACAAGTCCTGGTTTTTTGTTGTTGTTAGGTGGCATCGAGTGGTTTTCGACGCAAAGCAACTTTATGCACAATATAATGAAATGCTGACCCAATCTGTGCCATCCTCACAGTGGTTCTTTCTTTTGCCCATTGTTGTAGCCACTGTGCTAATCATTCTTTTAGGGGCTGTCTCTCTTTTGCTGCCCATCTACTGTACTTGTGTCTTCTTCTAGGACCGTGTTTCTCAACCTTCATATTTCCATGACCTTTCATACATTTCCTACTGTGTAGTGGTGGTCCCTCAATCAAAATTTTTTCCCTTGCTATTTCATAATAGTAATTTTGCTACTCTTATGGATCTGGACACCCCTGTGAAAGGGTTGTTCCACCAACCAAAATGGTCACGACTCACGCGTTGAGAACCACTCCTCTAAAGTAAGAGGAGTGACTCTTAAGGTCTAGTTCAGCATATTGTTAGATGCACGAGTCCTGTTCTTATTTTTGTTAGGGGTTGTTGATTGGGTTTGGCTCATAACAACTCTATGCACATTATCATGTGCATCCTATGCATGCTATCCTCTCCTCTGCCATTCTCACAGTGGTTCTTTTGCTTGCGCTCATTGTTGCAGCCACGGTGCTAATACATCTTTTTGGGGACTGCCTCTTGTTTGCTGCCCTTCTACTCTACCAAGATTTCTGTTCGTCTAGGTCAGTGGTTCTCAATTTTCCTATTACCATGCCACTTTCATACAATTCCTAATGTAGTCATGATGTCGAAATATAATTTTTTCATTGCTATTTCATAACTGTAATTTTGCTACTGTTATGAATCTGTTCAACCCTGTGAAAGAGTCATTTACCCACACCCACCTACATCCCCGCCCACCTCCCACCAAAAGGGGTTTGTGACCCACTGTTTGAGAACCGCTGCTCTACACTAAGAGTGTTTTCACTTAAGGTCTTCTCCAGCATATGGTGAGAAACACAAATCCTGTTGTTAGTGTTGATACATGCCATCAAGTGGGTTCTGGCTCACAGCAACTCTATGCACAATATAATGAAACACTGCCCCATCCTGTGCCAACAGCATAGTGGTTCTTGTCTTACGCTCATTGTTGCAGCCACTGTGCTAATTCATCTTTCTGGGGGCTGCCCCTCTCCTGTACCAACATTTCTGCCTTCCTCCAGCGAAGTGGTTCTCAAACTTCCTAATGCCACAGCCCTTTAATACCATTCCTCTTGTACTGGTGATTGCCCAATCATAAAATAATGTTCAATGCTGTTTCATAACTATAATTTTGCTGCTGTTATGAATCAGGTCACCTCTGTGAAAGGTAGTTCGACCCCCCCCCCAAAGAGGTCGTGACCCATGGGTTGATAACCGCTGCTCTAAACTAATAGGGTTTTATCTTATTGTCTTCTTCAGAATATTGTCAGAAGCACAATTCTGTTGTTGTTTTTTTAGGTGGTGTTGTGTCGATTTTGACTCATTGCAACTCTGTGTCCAATGTAATTTAAGGCTGCCCCCACCTCTGCCATCCTCAAAGTGTTTCATTTGATAGTGCTCATTGTTGCAGCCACTGTGCTAATCCATCTTGTTGGGTCTGCCTCTTTTTGCTGTCCTCCTAGTGTACGAAGATTTGTGACTCCCTCTAATACAGGGGTTCTCAACTTTTCTAATGCCCTGACCCTTCCATACAACTCCTCATGTACTGGTTACCCCCAGCCATAAAATTATTATCCTTGCTACTTCATGACTCTATTTTTGCTACTGTTATGAATCAGGCCACCCTTATGAAATGGTTATTCGATCCCCAAAGTGGTTACAACTGACAGGTTGAGAACCGATGCTCTAAACTAAGAGGAGTTTCACTTAAGGTATAGATCACTATATTGTTAGACTCACGAGTCCTATTCTCATTTTTGTTAGGGGCAGTCGCGTGGGTTTGGCTCACAGGAATTGTATGCATAATATAATGAAACACTGACCCGTCCTCTGCCATAATCACAGTGGTTCTTTTGCTTGAGCTCACAGTTGCAGCCACTGTGTTAATCCATCTTTTAAGAGGTGTCCTCCTTTGCTGCCCTTCTACTGTACCAAGATTTGTGTCTTCTTATTGTGCAGTGGTTCACACCCTTCCTAATGCCATGACCCTTTCATACAGTTCCTAATGTAGTGGTGAATCCCCAACCACAAAGTTATTTTTGATGCTAATACATAACTGTAATTATTCTATATTAATCAGGCCACCCCTGTGAAGGGGTCATTCAACCTTCTAAAGGGGTCGAGACCCACAGGTTGAGAACCTGTATCTAAACTGAGGATTTTCTCTTAAGATCTACTTCACCATATTTTTAGAAGCACAAGTCCTGTAATTATTGTTTTTAGGTGCCATCCAGTGGGTTTTGGATCAAAGCAACTCTATGCACAAAAAAATGAAACTCTGCCTGGTCCTGTGCCATTATCACAGTGGTTCTTTCTACTTCTTATTGTTGGAGCCACTGTGATAACCATCTTTTGGGGAGCTGCCTCTCATTTGCTGCCCTTCTACTTTACCAAGATTTGTGTCTGCCTCTAGGGCAGTGGTCCGCAACAGTCTTTAGGCCATGACCATTCCTCATGTAGTGGTGACTACCAAATCATAAAATTATTTTCATTTCTACATAATACCTCTAATTTTGCTATTGTTACAGTGAGCCACCACTGTGAAAGGGTCTTTTGTCCCCCCCAAAGGACTTGTGGTCCACAGGTTGAGAACCACGGCTCTAAATTAATAGGAGTCTCTCTTAAAATCTACTTCAGCACATTGACAGAAGCACAAGTCCTGTTGTTTTTTGTTAGGTGCTGTCGGGTAGGTTTTACTCAGCAACTGTACGCACAATAGAATGAAATGCTGCCCCTTCATGTGCCATCCTGGCAGTGGTTCTTTTGCTAGCGCTCATTGTTGCAGGCACTATGATAATCCACCTTTTCGGGGACTGCCTCTCGTTTGCTGCCCTTCTACTCTACCAAGATTTCTGTCTTCCTCTAGGGCAGTGGTTCTCAACCTTGCTAATGCCACGACCCTTTCATACCATTCCTCATGTAGTGGTGATGCCCCAATCATAAAATTACCTTCATTGCTATTTAACAATTGTAATATTGTTACTGTTTTGAACTGGGCCACCATTGTGAAATGGTCATTCATCCCCCCAAGTGGTTGTGACCCACAGTTTTATACCTGCTGCTCTAAACTAAGAGGAGTTTTTATTAAAGATATAGTTCAGCACATTGTTGATGCTATTTTTAGGTGCCTTTGAATGAGTTTCTGTTCATATTAATACTGTGTACAATATAATGTAATGCTGCTCCGTCCTATAACAACCACTCAGTGGTTCTTGCTTGCGCTCATTGTTGCTGCCACTGGGCTAGTCCATCTTTCTGGGGGCTGCCTCTTTTTTGCTGACCTTCTACCGTACCAACATTTCTGCCTTCCACTAGGGCAGTGGTTCTCAACCTTCCTAATGCCACGACCCCTTCATACAGTTCCTCATAAAATTATTTTTGTTGCTACTTCATAATGGTAATTTTGCTACCGTTATGAATCAGACAACCCCAATGAAAGGGTTGTTTGAACCCCCAAAGAGGTCACGACTCTCAGGTTAGGACACGCTGGTCTAAAGTAAGAGGAGTTTCTCTTAAGATCTAGTTCAATATATTGTTAGATGCACGAGTCCTCTTTTTATTATTGTTAGGGACCGCTGAGTGGGTTTGCGTCATAGCAATTCTATGCACAATGTCATGAAACCCTGTCATGTCCTCTGCCATCCTCACAATGGTTTTTTTCTCACACTTGTTGTTGCAGCCACTGTGGTAATCCACCTTTTTGGGGACTGCCTCTCGTTTGTTACCCTTTACTCTACCAAGATTTCTGTATTCCTCTAGGGCAGTGGTTCTCACCCTTGCTAATGCCACGACCCTTTCATACCGTTCCTTATGTAGTGCTGACAGCCAAATCATAACATTATTTTCATTGCTACATCATAACTCTAATTTTTCTACTCTAATAAACAGGCTACTGCTGTCAATGGTTGTTTGTCTCCCAAAAGTGGTCGCAACACACGGATTGAGAACCGCTGCTCTAAACTAAGAGGAGTTTCTCTTAAGGTCTCGTTCAGCATATTGTTAGATGCATGAGTCATGTTGTTACTGTTGTTAGGGGCCGTCAAGTGGGTTTTGGTTCATAGCAACTCTATGCACAATATAATGAAACTCTGCCCCATTGGTGCCATCATGAAAGTGGATCTTTGGTTTCCCCTCACTGTTGCAGGCACAGTGCTGTTCCATCTTGTTGGGAGCTGCCACTCATTTGCTGCCCTTCTACTCTACCAAGAATTGTGTCTTCCTCTGGTGCAGTAGTTCTCAACCTTCCTAATGCCATGCCTCTTTTATACAATTTGGAATGTAGTAGTGAATGTCCAAATATAAAATTATTTTTGTTGCTATTTCATAACTGTAATTTTGCTACTGGTGTGAATCAGACCTACCCTTTAAAAGGGTCATTTGCCCCCCCCACACCCGAAAAGGCCGGCAACCCAAATGCTGAGAACTGCTGCCCTAAACTAAGAGGAGTTTCTCTAAATGTCTTCTCTAGCACATTTTTAGAGAAACAAATCCCGTTGTTATTTTTGTTATGTGCCGTCAAGTGGGTTTTAGTTCATAGCAACTATATGCAGATTATAATGAAATGCTGCCATGTCCCGTGCCGTCCTCACAGTGGTTATTGGCTTGCACTCATTGTTGTAGCCATGGTGCTAATCCATCTTTCTGGGGGCTGCCTCTTTTTGCTGGCCTTCTCCTGTACAAATACTTGCGTCTTCCTCTAGGGCAGTGGTTCTCAAACTTCCTCATGCCACAAGCCTTTAATACCGTTCCTTATGTAGTGGTGACCGCCAAATCATAAATTTATTTTCATTGCTACTTCAGAAATCTAATTTTGCTACTCTTAGGAATGAGCCGCCCCTGTGATAGTGCTGTTTGACCCACAAATGGGTTCATGACCCAGAGTTTGAGAACCACTGTTCTAAACGAAGATTTGTTCTTCTTAAGGTGTAGTTCAGCACACTTTCAGAAGCACAAGTCCTGTTTTTGTTGTTGTTAGGTGCTGTTGAGCGGTTGTTCACTCAAAGCAACTTTATGCACAAGATAATGAAATGCTGACCACTCCTGTGCCATCCTCACAGTGGTTATTTCTGATGCTCATTGTTGCAGCCACTGTGCTAATCAATCTTGTGAGGGCTGCCTCTCTTTTGCTGCCCTTCTACTGTACTGTGTCTTCCTTCAGGACAGTGGTCCTCAACCTTCCTATTTCCAAGACCCTTTCATATATTTCCTAATGTGTAGTGGTGGTCCCTCAATCTTAAAATTTTTTCCTTGCTACTTCATAACAGTTATTTTGTTACTCTTATGAAACCAGAGACTCCTGTGAAAGGGTCGTTTGACCAAGCAAAGTGGTCACAATTCACAGGTTGAGAACCGCTGCTCTAAAGTAAGGGGTGTGTCTTTTAAGATCTAGATCAGGATATTGTTAGATGTACCAGTCCTGTTCTTATTGTTGTCAGCGGCTGTTGATTAGGTTTGGCTCACAGCATCTCTATGCATGTTATCATGAGACGCTGTCCTGTCCTCTGCCATCCTCACAGTTGTTCTTTTACTTGGGGTCATTGTTGCAGCAGCTGTGTTTATCCATCCTTTTGGGGACCGCCTCTCGTTTGCTGCTCTTCTATGCTAAACCAAGATTTCTGTTCCTCTAGGGCAGTGGTTCTCAACCTTCCTAATATCACACCACATTCATGCAATTCCTAATGTAATCGTGAATGTTCAACTATAAACTTGTTTTCATTGCTATTTCATAACTGTAATTTTGCTACTGTTATGAATCGGGCCAACCCTGTGAAAGGGGCATTCACCCGCACCCCACCCCCGTTCTGCTTCCCCAACCGAAAGGGTTGCAACCCATTGGTTGAGAACCGCTGCTCTAATCTAAGAGGAGTTTCTCTTAAGGTCTTCTTCCATATATTGTTAGAATGACAAATCCCTTGTTATGGTTGTTAGGTGCCCTCGAGTGGGTTTTGGCTCATAGCAACTCTGTGCTCACTATAAGGAAACACTGCCTCCCCCTACCCCCCCCCCACGGTACAATCCCCACAGTGCTATTTTGCTTGTGCTCATTGTTGCAGCCACTGTGCTAATCCATCTTTCTGGAGGCTGTCTCTGTTTTGTTGCCCTTCTCCTGTACCATTGTTTGTGTCTTTCTCTAGGGAAATGGTTCTAAACCTTCCTAATGCAACAACTTTCTAATACCGTTCCTCAGGTTGTGGTGAGCATCCAGTCATAAAATTATTTTTGTTACTACTTCATTAATTTAATTTTGCTACAGTTATGAACAGGCCATCCCTGTGAAAGTGTCTTTCAACCCCCAAATGGGTTCGTGACCCAGAGTTTGAGAACCGCTGCTCTAAAGGAAGAGGTGTTTCTATTAAGATGTCATTCAGCATATTTTGTAAAGCACAAGTCCTGTTGTTGGTGTTAGTTGCCTTCGAGTGGTTTTTTACTCATAGTAAACCTATGCACAATTTAATGAAACGCTGCCCCATCCTGTGCCATCCTCACAGTGTTTTCTTGCTTGTCCTCATTGTTTCAACCACTGTACTAATCATTCTTGTCCGGCTGCCTCTCTCATGTTGCCCTTCTACTGTACTTGTGTCTTACTCTAGGAGAGTGTTTCTCAACCTTCCTATTTCCACGACCCTTTCACACATTTCCCAATATGTAGTTATGGTCCCCCAATCATAAAATTTTTCCTTGATATTGCATAACAGTAATTTTGCTACTCTTATGAATCCGGACACCCCTGTGAAAGGGTTGTTCCACCAACCAAAATGGTCACGACTCACGCGTTGAGAACCGCTGCTCTAAAGTGTAAGGTGTAGTTCAGCATATTGTTAGATGCACAAGTCCTGTTCTTATGGTTGTTAGGGGCTGTAGAGAGGGTTTTGGCTCAAAAGTACTCTATGCACATTATCAAGAAATGCTGTCCTGTCTTCTGCCATCCCCACAGTGGTTCTTTTCCTTGTGCTTATTGTTACAGCCACTGTACTAATCCAACTTTTGGGGACTGCCTCGCGTTTGCTGCCTTCCTACTCGACCAAGATTTCTGTTCCTCTAGGGCAGTGGTTCTCAACCTTCCTAATACCACGACACTTTCATACAATTCCTAATGTACTCGTGAATGACCAACTATAAATTTGTTTTCATTGCTATTTCGTAACTGTAATTTTGCTACTCTTATGAATTTGGCCAACCCTGTGAAAGGGGCATTCGCTGTCCCTGCCCTCCACCGTGGTGATTGCCCAGTCATAAAATTATTGTCGTTGCTACTACATAAGTCTAATGTTGCTACTCTTATGAATGTGTTGCCTCTGTGAAAGTGCCATTCAACCCCCAAATGGATTCATGACCCAGAGTTGTGCTCTAAACAAAGAGATGTTTCTATTAAGATGTAGTTCAGCACATTTTTTAAAGCACAAGTCCTGTTGTTGTTTTTAGGGGCCGTCAAGTGCTTTTTTTTTATTCATAGCAAACCTAAGCACAATATAATGAAACGCTGCCCCATCCTGTGTCATCTTCATAGGGGTTCTTTGCTTGCCCTTATTTTGCAACCACTGTGCTAATCATTCTTGTTGGGGCTGCCTCTCTTATGTTATCCTTATACTGTACCTGTGTCTTCATCTAGGTGCATGGTTCTCAACCTTCCAATTGCCACGTCCATTTCATACAGTTGCAAATGTAGTGATGGTCCAACAATCACAAAATGATTTCCATTGCTAGTTCATAAGTGTGATTTTGCTACTGTTATGAATTGGGCCATTCCTGTGAAAGGGCCGTTCAAACCCCCAAAGTGGTCACGACTCACAGGTTGAGAACCACTGCCCTAAACAAAGAGGAGTTTCACCTAAGGTCTAGTTCAGCATATTCTTAGATGCATGAGTCCTGTTGTTATTGTTTTTAGGGGCCATCAAGTGGGTTTGACTCAAAGCAATGCCATGCACAATGATATACTGAAATGATGTCCCATCCCCTGCCAACCTCACAGTAGTTCTTCGGTTAGTGCTCATTGTTTCAGCCACTTTGCTAATCCATCTTATAGGGGCCGCTTCTCTTTTTCTGCCCTTCTACTTTACAAAGGTTTCTGCCTTCCTCTAGGGTGGTGTTTGTCAACCTTCCTAATGCCACGACCCCTTCAAACAGTTCCTCATGTAGTTATTAAGTGCTACTTAATAACTCTAATTTTGCTACTGTTATGAATCAGGCCACCCCCATGAAAGGGTCGTTCAACCCCCTCAAAGAGGTCATGACTCACAGGTTGGGAACCCCTGCTCTAAAATAAGAACTTTTCTCTTAAGTTCTAGTTCAGTATATTGGTAAATGCATGAGTCCTCTGGTTATTGTTAGGAGCTTTCGAGTGCGTTTTTGCTCATAGAAGTTCTATGCACAATATCATGAAATGCTGTCCTGTCCTCTGCCATCCTCACAGTGGTTCTTTTGCTAGTTCTCATTGTTGCAGCTACTGTGCTAATCTACCTTTTTGGGGGACCACCTCTTGTTTGCTGCCCTTCTACTCTACCAAGACTTCTGTCTTCCTCTAGGACAGTGGTTCTCAGCCTTGGTAATTCCACGACCCTTTCATACCATTCCTCATGTAGTGTTGACTGCCAAATCAAAAAATTATTTTCATTGCTACATCATAACTCTAATTTTTTCTACTTTAATGAACAGGCCACCACTGTGAAAGGGTTGTTTGTCTACCAAAAGAGGTTGCAACACACAGGTTGAGAACCTCTGCTCTAAACTAAGAGGAGCTTCTCTTAAGGTCCTGTTCAGCACATTCTTAGATGCACGAGTCCTGCTGTTATTGTTGTTAGGCGCCGTCGAGTGGGTTTTGGCTAGTAGCAAGTCTATGCACAATATAGTGAAACCGTGACCCATACTGTATCATCTTGACAGTGGATCTTTAGTTTGCCCTCACTTTTGCCACAATTGTGCTATCAGTCTTGGCAGCTGCCTCTCATTTGCTGCACTTCTACTCTACCAAGTTTGTATTTTCCTCTAGTGCAGTGGTTCTCAACTTTCCTATCACCATGCCTCTTTCATACAATTCCGAATGTAGTTGTGAATGTCCAACTATAAAATTATTTTTGTTGCTATTTCAAAACTGTAATTTTGTTACTGGTATAAATCGGGCCACCCCTGTGAAAGGGTTATTTGCTCCCCTCTTGCCCCCTATCCCAGAAAGGGTCACGACCACTGGCTGAGAACCGCTGCTCTAAACTAAGAGGAGTTTCTCTTAAGGTCTTCTTCAGCATATTATTAGAAAAACAAATCCTGTTGTTATTGTTTTTAGGTGTCATCGAGTGGGTTTTGGCTCATAGAAACTCTGTACGATATACTGAAACACTGCACCTTCATGTGCCATCCTCACAGTGGCTCTTTGCTTGCGCTCATTGTTGCTTCCACTGTGCTAATCCATCTTTCTGGAGGCTTCCTCTCTTTTGCTGACCTGCTACTGTACCAACATTTCTGCCTTTCGCTAGTGCAGTGCTTCTCAAATTTCTTAATGCCACGACCCTTTAATACAATTCCCCATGTAGTGGTGATCCCCCAATCATAAAAGTATTTTCATTGCTGTTTCATAACTGTAATTTTGCTGCTGTTATGGATCAGGTCACCTCTGTGAAAGGTAGTTCACCGCCCAAAGAGGTTGCGACCCACGGTTTGAGAACCGCTGCTCTAAACTAATAGGATTTCTCTTATTATTATTTTTATTCTAGAAGTTTACTTTGATGTGTATCCTCCACATAAATGAATAATTGCATTTTACAGCACTCTTTAATTTCCCTGAAAATCACCTATTCGGTCGTTCAGTTTAGCCCAATTTCCTTCGGGGATCTAAGAGGGTCAGGATCTTCTTCTTCTTTTTTTATTTTAACTTTTTTTTGCGTGTGTGATTTGGGTGAAAGTTTATAAGGCAGGTTGGTTTTTCATACGAGTTTGTATATATTTTTGTTTCTTGACATTAATCACAATAGCCACAGTGTCACAGCACGCTTTCCACTTCTTCCCTGTGCTTGAATTTCCATTTGTCCTTCTTTGTTATCCCTTCCTGGCTTCTGAAGTTTGTTACTTGGGAAATGCTGCTCCTTTGATCCCCTAGAGTCAATTTTTTATGGGATGTGTACTGCCCTGTTGTTATTTTTTACCTTACCATCTGGGCTATTATTTTGATGGAAGTTGAGCCATAGAGGAAAGTTCAGTGCCAGGGTTGATGGGTGTCAAAAGATCATAGTTTCAGGAGTTGTGCTCTCTATCAGACCTAAAAGGCTAGTCTGAGGATTTGAGTTTGGCTCCACATTTTGGTCCAATTCTATGCAGAATCGCCTAGTATGATCCTTTTCAGAGTGGTCAGTAGTGGTTGTCTCAGGATCATGGAGACTGGGGTTTATGTTGTCCAATAGTCTTTAGACTAGCAGTTGAATAGGTTTTTGATATTTTTATGATTCTTTGTTTCTTATAGGGAGAGACCAATGGTGGCAGCTCAGATGGACACTCATGTAGCAGATCAGCAGATCTTTTTTTTTTTTCTTGGCCATTGGTAACATTGAGTTAACTTTATTTGTTATTCATTTTCTTTTCTTTTTTTCCCCTTTTTTATTAAATCTTTTTATTGGGGCTCACACACCTCTTATCACAATCCATACGTACATCAATTGAGCAAAGCACCTTTACACATTCGTTGCACTCGTCATTCTCAAAATTCACTTTCCACTTGGGTTCCTGGAATCAGCTCGTTTCCCTTTTTTCCCCTCCCTCTCCCTCCCCGCTCCCCACTTCCCCCTGGTCCCTTAATAGTTTACAAATAATTATTACATCTTATCTTACACTGCCCGGTGTCTCCCCTCACCCACCTCCAGATTGCCCATCTCCCAGAGTGGAGGTTACACATAGATCTCCAAGATCGGTTCTCCCTTTCTACACCCCCTTCCCTCCTGGTGTCGCCACTCCTACTGAGGGTGTTGAGGGGTTCATCTGTCCAAGATTCCCTGTGTTTCCAGATCCCTACTGCACCGCTGTACATCCTCTGGTATAACCAGGTCCGCAAGGTAGAATTGGGTATAGAAGCACAATCCTGTTGTTGTTTTTCTTAGGTGGTATTGAGACAATTTTGACTCATAGCAATTCTATGTCTAAGATAAATTAAGGCTGCCCCCTCCTCTGCCATCCTCACATCTTTTGGGGGGCTGACTCTATTTTGCTGCCCTTCAACGTATCAATATTTGTTTGTTCTTCTGGGGAAGTGGTTTTTAACCTTCCTAATGCCAGGACCATTTCATACAGTTTGTCATGTAGTGGCGAATCCACAACCCTAAAATTATTTTGGTTCATAATTATAAATGTAATTTTGCTACTGTTTTGAATTGGGCCAGCCATGAGAAAAGGTTGTTTAACCACCCAAAGTGGTCATGACTCACAGGTTGTGAACCGCTGCCTTAAACTAAGAGAAATTTCTTTTAAGGTCTAGTTCAGAATATTCTCAGATGCATGAGTATTGTTTTACTGTTGTTAGGGGCCATCAAGTGGGTTTGGCTCATAGCAATTCTATGCACCATAATATACTGAAACGATGTCCTATCCTCTGCAACCTCACAGTTGTTCTTTGGGTAATGCAAATTTTTCCAGCCACTGTGCTAATCCATCGTATAGGGCTGCCTCTCTTTTGCTGCCCTTCTACTGTACCAAGATTTCTGCCTTCCTCTAGGGTAGTGGTTGTCAACCTTCCTAATGCCACAACCCCTTCATACAGTACCTCATGTAGTGGTAACCACACAACCATAAAATTATTTTCGCTCTACTTCATAACTGTAAGTTTGCTACTGTTATGAATCAGGCCACCCTTATGAAAGGGTCATTCAAATCCCAAAAGAGGTCACGACTCACAGGTTGAGAACTACTGCTCTGAACTAAGATGAGTTTCTCCTAAGGTTTTGTTCAGTATATTGTTAGATGCATGAGTCCTCTTGCTATTATTGTTAGGGGCTGTCGAGTGGGTTTGGCTCATAGTAATTCTATTCACAATATCATGAAACACTGTCCCATCCTCTGCCATCCTCAGAGTTGTTCTTTGGCTAGTGCTCATTGTTGCAGCCACTGTGCTAAACCACCTTTTTTGGTGACTGCCTGTTGTTAGCTGCCCTTCTACTCTACCAAGATTTCTATCTTCTTCTAAGGCAGTGGTTCTCAACCTTGATAATGTCATGACCATTTCCTAGCATTCCTCATACAGTGCTGACTGCCAAATCATAAAATAATTTTCATTGCTACTTCATAACTCTAATTTTTCTACTGTAATGAATGGGCCACCGCTGTGAAAGGGTCGTTTGTCTCCCGAAAGTGGTCGTGACAGGCTGAGAAAAGCTGCTATAAACTAAGAGGAGTTTCTCTTAAGGTCTACTTCAGCACATTGTTAGAAGCACAAGTCCTGTTGTTTTTATGTTGGATTGTGTCACGTGGGTTTGACTCATAGCAACACTATGCACAATATAATGAAAGGCTGCCCGTTCATGTGCCATCTTGAGAGTGGATCTTTGGCTTGCCCTCACTGTTTCAGCCACTGTGCAATTCCTTCTTTTGGGGAGCTGCCTCTCATTTGGTGCCCTTCTACTCCACCAAAACTTGTGTCTTCCTCTAGGGCAGTGGTTCTCAACCTTCCTAACGCCATGCCTCTTTCATGCAAATCCTAATGTAGTCGTTAATATCCAAGTATAAAATTATTTTTGTTACTATTTCATAATTATTTTTGCTACTAGTATGAATCGGACCATCCTTGTGAAGGCGTCACACCCCCCCCCCGAAAAAAAAGGGTGGGTGGCGATCCACTGGTTGAGAAGCGCTGCTCTAAACTAAGAGGAGTTTCTTATAAGCTCTTCTTCAGCATATTATTAAAAGCAGAAAACCTGTTGTTATTGTTGCTAGGTGCCGTCGAGTGGGTGTTGACTCATAGCAACTCTGCGTACAATATAATGAAAGACTGCCCCCACCTTGTGCCATCCTCACAGTGGTTCTTTGTTGCCCTCCTTGTTGCATCTACTGTGCTAATCCATCTTTCTGAGGGCTGCCTCTCTTTTGCTGCCCGTCTCCTTTACTAATATATGTGTCTTCCTCTAGGGCAGTGGTTCTCAAACTTCCCAATGCCACAAACCTTTAATACCGTTCCTCATGTAGTGGTGACTGCCCAATCACAACCTTATTTTCATTGCTACTTCATAAATCTAATTTTCTACTGTTATGAACAGGCCATACCTGTTAAAGTGTCGTTAGACCCCAAAATGGGTTCGTGACCCGGAGTTTGAAAACCACAGTTCTAAAGGAAGATTTGCTTCTTGTAAGATGCAGTTCAGCACATTTTCAGAAGCACAAGTCCTGTTTTTGTTGTTAAGTGCAATCGAGTGGTTTTTGATTCATAGCAACTGTATACCCAATATGATGAAGTGCTGCCCCATCTTGTGCCATCCTCACAGTTATTCTTTGCTTGCGCTCATTGTTGCATCCACTGTGCTAATCAGTCTTGCAGGGACTGCCTCTCTTTTGCTGCCCTTCTACTTTACTTGTTTCTTCCTCTAGGACAGTAGTTCTCTACCTTCCTATTTCTATGACCCTTTCATACAATTCCTAATGTGTAGTGGTGGTCCCCCAATCATAACATTTTTCCCTTGCTGTTGCATAACTGTAATTTTGCTACTGTTCTCAATCTGGCCACCCTAGTGAAAGGTTCATTCGACCAACCAAAGTGTTCACGACTCAAAGATTGAGAACCGCTGCTCTAAACTAAGAGTAGTTTCTCTTATGGTCTAGTTCAGCACATTGTTAGACACCCCAGTCCTGTTCTTATTGTTGATAGGGGCTGTCGAGTGGGTTTGTCCCATAGCATCTCTATTCACAATATCATGAAACGCTGTCCTGTCCTCTGCCATCCTAACAGTGGTTCTTTTGCTAGGGCTCCTTGTTGCAGCCACTGTGCTAATCAATCATTTTGAGGACTACCTCTCATTTGCTGCCCTTCTACTCTACCAAGATTTCTGAATTCCTCTAGGGCAGTGGGTCCCAAACTTCCTAATGCAACAACCTTTTCATACCATGCCTCATATAGTGCTGACTGCGATATCATAAAATTATTTTCATTGCTACCTCATAACTTTAATTTTTCTTCTGTTTTGAACTGGGCAACCCCTATGAAAAGGTTGGTTGTCCCCCCAATGGGCTTGCGACCCACAGGTTGAGAACTGCTGCTCTACACTAAGAGGATTTTTTCTTCCGTTATTGCTAGGCACATTGTTAGACACACAATTTCTGTTGTTATACCTAGGTGCCTTCGAATGGGTTTCGTTTCATAGCAACTCTGTGCACAATAATTAAATGCTTCCCAGGCCTGTGCCATCCTTGCAATCATTCTTTGATTGTACTCATTGTTGCAGATACTTTGCTAACCCTTCTTGGATGGGCTGCCTCTGTTTTGCTGCCCTTGTACTGTACCAACATTTCTACCTTCCTCTAGGGCAGTGTTTCTCATCCTTCTTAATGTCAAGACACTTTAATACCATTCCACCAGTAGTGCTGAACCCCCAATCATTAAAAAATTTTTGTTGCTATTTCATATCCGTAATTTTGCTATTGTTATGAATTTGGCCAACCATATGAAAGGGTGGTTCTATGCCCCCAAACTGGTCACAACTCACAGGTTGAGAACCGTTGTTCTAAACTAAGAGGAGTTTCTCTTAAGCTGTAGTTCAGTATATCATGACATGCACGAGTCCTCTTGTTATTGTTGTTAGGGGCCGTCTAGTGGGTTTTGGCTCACAGCAACACTATGCACAATATAATGAAATCCTGCCCCGTCAAATGCCATCCTCACAGTGATTATTGGATTACGCTCATTGTTGCAGCCACTGTGCTAATCCATCTTTCTGGGGGCTCCCTCTCTTTTGACCCCTTCTCTTGTACCAAGATTTTGTCTTTATCTAGGGCAGTGGTTCTCAACTTTCCTAATGCTACGTCCCTTTAATACTGTTCCCAAAGTAGTAGTCATCCCCCATTCATAAAATTATCTTCATTGCTGTTTCATAACTGTAATTTTTCTACTGTTAAGAATTTGTCCCCCTGTGAAAGTTTCGTTTGACTCCTCAAAGAGGTCGCGACCCACAGGTTGAGAACCGCAGCTCTAAAATATTAGGAGTTTCTCTTAATGTCTTCCTCAGTATATTGTTAGAAGCACAATACTGTTGATTTTCTTAGGTGCTGTTAAGTCGGTTTTGACTCATAGCAACTGTATGCCCAATGTAGTCAAAGGCTGCTCCCTCCTCTTCCATCCTAACATTCGTATTTGCTTGTGCTCATTGTGGCACATGAGCCACAATCTTATAGGGACAACCTCTCTTTTGCTTCCCATCTACTGTACCAATATTTCTGTCTTCCTCTATCGCAGTGGTTCTCAATCTTCCTAATGCCACAACCCTTTGATACCATTTCTCATATTGTGGTGACCACCCAATCATAAAATTATTTTCGTTACTAATTCACAAAACTAATTTTGCTACTGTTATGAATGGGCCACCCTGTGAAAGTGTCATTTGACCCACAAAATGGTTCGTGACACAGAGGTTGAGAATTTTTCTAAACGAAGATTTGTTTCTTTTAAGATGTAGTTCAGCACATTTTGAGAAGCACAAGTATTATTTTTATTGTTGTTCAGTGCCATCCAGTGGTTTTTGACTCATAGGATCTCTATGCACAATCTAATGAAACGGTGGCCCATCTTGTGTCATCCTCACAGTAGTTCTTTGCTGGTGCTCATTGTTGCACCTACTATCCTAATCCATGTTGGAGGTGCTGCCTCTCTTTTGATGCCCTTGTACTGTAGCAACATATCTGCCTTCCTCTAGGGAAGTCGTTCTCAACCTTCCTAATTCCACGTCCCTTTAATGCCATTCACCATGTAGTGGTCATCGCCCAATTATAAATTTATTTTCATTAGTATTTCATAACTGTAATTTTGTTACTGTTATGAATCGGCACCCTCGTGAAAGGTTCCTTTGACCCACCCCACCCCCAACCCACCCAAAGAGGTCAAGACCCACAAGTTGAGAACCGCAGCTCTAAAGTAATAAGAATTTCTCTTATTGTCTTCCTGAGTATATTGTTAGAAGCACAATACTATTGTTTTCTTAGGTGCTGTGGAGTCGGTTTTGACACATAGCAACTTTATGCCCAATAAAATCAAAGGATGACCCCTCTTCTTCCATCCTCACACTGGTGTTTGCTTGCGCTCATTGTGGAGCCACAGTGCTAATCCATCTTATTGGGGCAGCCTCTCTTTGGATGTCCTTCTACTGTATCAAAATTTCTGTCTTCCTCTAGGTTAGTGGTTCTCAACCTTCCTAATGCCATGACCCCTTCATACAGTTTCTCATGTAGTGGTGACCCCACACCATAAAATAGTTTTCGTTGCTACTTCATGACTGTAATTTGTGTACTGTTATGAATCAGGTCACCCCTATGAAAGGGTCGTTCAATACCACCAAGAGGTCACGACTCACAAGTTCAGAACCACTGCTCTAAACTAAGAGGAGTTTCTCTTAAGGTCTACTTCAGTACATGGCCAGAAGTATAAGTCCTGTTTTTTTGGTGGTTTTTTTTTGTTTGTTTGTTTGTTTAGGTGATCTTGAGTGGGTGTTACTCAAAGCAACTCTATGCTCAATACAATGAAAGGCTGCCCCTTCCTGGGCCATCCTGAATGTGGATCTTTTGCTTTCCCTCACTGTTTCAGCCACTGTGCTATTCCATCCTATTGGAAGCTGCTCCCATTTTCTGCCCTTCTACTCTACCAGGACTTGTATCTTCCACGAGGGCAGTACTTCTCAACTTTCCAAATGCCACACCCCTTTCATAAAATTCCTAATGTACTCGTGAATGTACATATATAAAATTATTTTCGCTGCTATTTCATGACTGTAATTTTGCTACTCCTATTAATCTGGCCACCCCTGTGAAAGGGTCATTCGGCCAACAAAAGTGGTCATGACTCACAGGTTGAGAACCGCTGTTCTCAATTAAGAGTAGTTTCTCTTACAGTCTAGTTCAGCATATATTTGATGCATGAGTCCGGTTCTTATTATTGTTAGGGGCTGTCGAGTGGGTCTGGCTCATAGCAACTCTATGCACAATATCATGAAATGCTGTCCTATCCTCTGCCATCATCATAGTGGTTCTTTTGCTTGCGCTTATTGTTGCAGCCACTGTGCTAATACACCTTTTTAGGGACTGACTCTCATTTGCTGCCCGTCTACTCTTCCAAGATTTCTGTATTTGCCTAGGCCAGTGGTTCTCAACCTTCCTAATGCTAGGACCTTTTCCTAATGTTCCTCATGTATTGGTGACTCCCCCCACAATCATAAAATTATTTTCAATGCTACTTCTTAAGGTTAATGTTTTGAACTGGACCACCCCTGTGAAAAGGTCGTTTGTCCCCCACAAAGGGGTCATGACCCAAACATTGAGAATCACTGCTCTAAATTAAAGAGGCCTTTCTCTTTAGTTCTTCTTCAGCATATTGTTATAAGAACAAATACTCTTGTTATTGTTGTTAGGGGCCATCGCGTGGGTTTTGGCTCATAGCAACTCTATGTAAAATATAATGAAATACTGCCCCGTCCTGCGCCATCCTCACAGTATTTCTTTGGGTTGTGCTGATTGTTGCCACCACTGTGCTGTTCCACTTTGGGTGGAGGGGGGGCGGGGCTGACTCTATTTTGCTGCGCTTCAACTGTATCAAGATTTGTATCTTCTTCTAG
Source organism: Tenrec ecaudatus (assembly GCF_050624435.1). Taxonomy (NCBI): domain Eukaryota; kingdom Metazoa; phylum Chordata; class Mammalia; order Afrosoricida; family Tenrecidae; genus Tenrec; species Tenrec ecaudatus. The sequence goes on from NC_134544.1 coordinate 76,943,114, forward strand.
GGCAGTAGTTTTCACCCTTCCTAATTCCATGACCCTTTCATACCATTCCTCATGTAGCAGTGAACCCCCAACAATAAATTTCTTTTCATTGGTAATTATAACTGTAATTTTGCTACTCTTATGAATCAGGGCACCCCTATGAAAGGGTTGTTCGAACCCCCTCTGTTGTCACGACCCACAGTTTGAGAACTGCTGCTCTAAAAAAAAGAGGAATTACTCTTCGGTCTTCTTCAGCATATTGTAAGAAGCACAAGTCTTGTCCTTTTTTGTTAGGTTCCCTAGAGTGGGTTTGGCTGATAGCAACTCTGTGCACAATATAATGAACCAATGTCCCGTCCTTTGTGATCCTCACAGTGGTTCTTTTCCTTGCGCTCATTGTTGCAGTCACTGTGCTTATCCACCTTTTGGGGGCTGTTCACTTTTGATGCCCTCCTATTTACAAAGTTTTTTGTCTTCCTTTAGGGCAGTAGTCCTCAACCTTCCTCATGCAAAGACCCTTCCATCTAGTTCCTCATGGAGTGGTGTTCACCCAATTATATAACTGTACTCATTGATATTTCATAACTGTTATTTTGCTACTGTTATGAATAGGGCATCACCTGGGAAAGGGTTGTTCAAAGCCCACAAGGGTTCACAATTCACAGGTTGAGTAACGCTGCTCTAAACTAAGGAGTTTCTCTTAAGGTCTTCTTCAGGATATTGTTAGAGAAAAATCCTGTTTTATTGTTAATTGCTGTTGAGTTGGGTTTTCTCATAGCAACTCTATGCACAATATAATGAAACGCTGCACTGTCCTGTGCCATACTCACAATGGTATTTGCTGGCATTCATTGTTGCAGCCATTGTGCTAATCAAACTTGTAGGGGCTGCCTCTCTGTTGGTATCCCTCTTCTCTTCCAAGATGTCTATATTCCTCAAGGGCAGTGGTTCACAACCTTGCTAATCCCACGATCCTTTCATACCGTTCCTCATGTAGGGGTGACTGCCAAATCAAAATTATTTTCATTGCTACTTCATAACTCCAATTTTGGCACTGTAATAATCAGGCAACCACTGTGAAAGGGTCATTTGTCTTCCAAAATGGCTTGTGACCCACACGTTATGAACCGCTGCTCTAAACTAAGAGGAGTTTATCTTAAGGTCTACTTCAGCACATTGTCAAAAGCACAAGTCCTGAAGTTTTTTTGTTGTGTGCTGTCGAGTGGATTTGACTCATAGCAACTCTATGCTCAATATAATGAAATGTGCCCCTTTCTGTGCCATCCTTACAGTGGATCTTTGGCTTTCCCTCAATTCTTTCATCCACTTTGTTATTCGGTTTTTTTGGGAGCTGGCTCTCATTTGCTGCCCTTCTACTCTACCAAGATTTGTGTCTTCTCTAAGGCAGTGGTTCTCAATCTTCCTAATGCCACGCCCCTTTCATACACTTCCTAATGTAGTGGTGAATATCCAACTATAAATTTATTTTCATTGCTATTTCATAACAGTAATTTTGCTACTGTTATAAATCGGGCCACCCCTGTGAAAGGGTCATTCAGCTACATGAAAGGGTTCTCGACCTACTAGTTGAGATCCGCTGCTCTAAACTAAGAGGAGTTTCTCCTAAGGTCTTCTTCAGCATATTGTTAGAAGCACAAATCTTGTTGTTATCGTTGTTAGGTGCCATCGAGTGGGTTTTGGCTCATAGCAACTCTGTGCTCACTAAAATGAAATGCTGCCCCGTTCAGTGCCATCGTCACAGTGTTTCTTTGCTTGCGCTCATTGATGCAGCCAATGTGCTAATACGTCTTTCTGGGGGCTGCCTCTCTTTTGCTATCCTTCACCTGTACCAAGATTTGTATCTTCCTCTAAGGCAGTGGCTCTCAACCTTACCAATGCCACAACACTTTAATACTGATTCTCATGTAGTGGTGACTGCCCAGTAATAAAATTATTTTTGTTGCTACTTCATAAATCTAATCTTGCTAGTGTTATGAACGGGCTGGCCTTGTTTAAGTGTCGTTTGCCTACCAAAAGGGTTTGTGACCCAGAAATTGAAAACCGATGTTCTAAATGAAGATTTGTTTCTATTAAGATGGGACACTGCAAAGGCAGTTATCAGAGGTAGCTTGATATCACTGAATGCATACATGAAAAAAGAAGAAAGGCGTATGACAGATATGTTAACACAAAACCTCCAACAACTAGAACAGAGTCAACAGAACTACCCCTCCAATAGCAAGAGAAAAGAAATAATAAAAATCAGGGCGGAGTTAAACCAGTGGGAAGACAAAAGAACAATGCAAAGGATTAACGCAACTAGAAGCTGGTTTTATGAACGAATTAATAAAATTGACACTCCCCTGGCAAAGCTTACCAAAGATAGAAAGGAACAATCATCAATAGCCAGGATGAGGGATGAATCGGGGGCAATAACAACAGACCCCAATGAGATAAAAAGGATAATCACAAAGTACTATGAAGGTTTGTATTCTAATGAATTCAGAAACCTGGAAGACATGGATAAATATTTAGAAAAAACCATCTCTCCCTTGATTATCTCAGACAGAGATCAAGAACCTCAACAAACCCATAGCGAAGGAAGAAATAGAGAGTGTCATCAAAAACCTACCAAGGAAAAAGGCCCCAGGGCCAGATGGCTACACAGCAGAATTTTACCAAACATTCAGGGAAGAGCTGACACCGATCCTCCACAAAGTATTCCAGAACATAGAAAAGAACGGCAAGCTCCCAAACTCATTTTACGAAGCCAGCATTACTTTGATACCCAAACAGGGAAAAGACCCCACAAGTGTAGAGAATTATAGACCAATATCTCTAATGAACATAGATGCAAAAATCCTTAACAAAATATTGGCCAATAGAATACAAAGGAACATCAAACATATCATTCACCACGACCAAGTAGGATTCATCCCAGCGATGCAGGGATGGTTTAACATCCGAAAATCCATCAATATCATACACCACATCGAGAAGAAAAAGGATAAAAACCATATGATAATATCCATAGATGCAGAAAAAGCATTTGACAACATCCAGCATCCATTCCTAATCAAAACACTCATGAAGATAGGATTGGAAGGTAAGTTCCTCAAGCTCATACAAGCTATCTATGAAAGACCAACAGCCAACATCATAGTCAATGGAGAAAAGACAAGAACAATACCACTGAAAAAGGGTACAAGACAAGGATGCCCCCTGTCCCCTCTTCTATTCAATATCGTTTTGGAGGTTCTGGCTAACAACATAAGACAGCGGAAGGACATCAAAGGGATCCAGTTGGGAGAGGAGGAGGTGAAACTATCGTTATTTGCAGATGACATGATCCTATACATTGAAGACCCCCAAAACTCCACAGTTGGAATACTTACAGCAATAGAGGAATACGGAAGAGTAGCAGGATACAAGATCAATAAACAGAAGTCGGTAGGGTTTCTATACACATCGGACAGGGACATGGAAGAGGCGATTAAGAGGGAAGTACCCTTCACAGTAGCCAAGAACAAACTGAAATACCTAGGAATATACTTAACAAAAAATACTAAAGACCTATATAAGCATAATTATAAAACCCTATTACAGGAAACCAAAAGTGACCTTCACAAATGGATGAAGCTCCCCTGCTCATGGTTAGGTAGGCTGAACATAGTAAAGATGACAGTTCTTCCTAAAGCACTCTACAAGTTCAATGCTATACCAATCCAATTACCATCAACCTTCTTCAAAGAATTGGAAAAACTGACCACCAACTTCATATGGAGAGGGAAGAAACCCAGAATTAGCAGAGAACTCCTCAAGAAGAAGGACACAATTGGAGGAGTCGCCCTACCTGATTTTAATGCCTACTACACAGCTACAGTGGTCAAAACAGCATGGTACTGGCACAATGATAGACACTCAGACCAGTGGAAAAGAATAGAAAGCCCAGGAGTAAAATCATCAGCATATAGACAACTGATCTTCGACAAGGGTCCCAAAAACGTCAAGTGGGAAGCAGATGCCCTCTTTAATAAGTGGTGCTGGAAACAATGGATATCCACATGTAGAAAGTTGAAACAAGACGTCTACCTCACCCCATGCACAAGAATACACTCAAGGTGGATCACAGATCTAGAAGTCAAACCCCAAACCATCAGGACCATTAAGGAGGGAATCGGGACTAATCTCAGAGCACTGGCCCAGGGAGCACATAGGCTCACTGCAACAGGGAAGGGGACACACACAGGTGATCTGGAAATCGACAAATGAGATCTAATAAGAATAAAACACCTGTGCACCTCGAAAGACTTTGCCAAGAGGGTGACAAGGCAACCCACAGACTGGGAGAAGATTTTTAGTAATGACACGTCAGACAAAGGGCTCATTACTAAAATCTACAACACCATCATGACCTGCAAAAAGAGGAAAACAGTTAACCCCCTAAGGAAGTGGGCAAAAGAAATGAGAAGAACTTTCACTAGAGAGGAGATCAATATGGCCAATAAATATATGAGAAAGTGCTCGAAGTCCCTTGCCATAAGAGAAATGCAAATCAAAACAACCATGAGATACCACCTAACACCCCTCAGGCTAGCTCAGATCAGTAAATCAGAGAGCAACAAGTGTTGGAGGGGCTGTGGTGAAATAGGAGCCCTCCTCCACTGCTGGTGGTCGTGCAGATTTGTACAGACACTGTGGAAAGCAATCTGGCGATACCTAAAGAAAATGGAAATTGATCTACCTTACGACCCAGCCATCCCTCTACTGGGCATATACCCGGTTGAAGCAGCAAATAAAACACGACCAGTCATATGCGCTCCAATGTTTATTGCAGCACAATTCACAATAGCAAAGACTTGGAAACAGCCTAAGTTTCCATCGATAGACGAGTGGATTAGCAAACTTTGGCACATACACACAATGGAGTATTATGCAGCACTAAAAAGCACCGATGAGCACATGAAACACGTTATTTCATGGGAAGAGCTGGAAGGAATTATGTTAAGAGAGGTAAGCCAGACCCAAAAGGACAGGTACAACATGAGTCCTCTGAGGTAAGTACAAACAACATGACAGAAATGGGGCATTAATCCACCCAAGGGGAGGGTATTGTTTATATCTCCACAGGGAAAGTGGGACCAGACTTCAACCCAGTGTCGCAAGGTGTGAATGCAATATCCCGGCGTGGAGAACGGAACCGGTGGAGAGGTCTGGGAGGCTGGCCCCAGCACCATAAATTAAGTGGATTCCTGCCCCTCCCCCGAAAAGAACTTGTTCCAAAGGACGACATTGACCCTGCAGCTATGGGAGATGGACATATTTGATCAGAGCACACGGGAGCAGATGAAGGGGCAGGAGGAGAGAGTGGAGCACAGCCTGGCCCACCAGGCCGTGATGATGATGTTCCTGAGTAGAGCAGCCAGTCCACAGAGAGAACAACATGGCTGGCCCTACTATGAGACATGATGCCCCTCAGTGACTAAGGGCGATACAGGGGACAGCACCGGAGACACAGTGTGGGAATTGCACCTGACCTGATCCCACCACACCGAGGCAAATCACTGGGGGAGTGCCACGGGACAGCAAGGGAATGGAGTGGCAAGGTCCCCAGGGAATGCTGAAAGTGGACTTTGGGGCCAGGGCGTGGTGCCCCAACAGACTGGACTGGAAAACGCTCCTAAGGGCCAGCAAAGATCCCTGAACTAACTACAAGCTTTTCTCTTGTGAACTGTTTTGTTCTGTTCTTTTTCAGTGGTTTGTTTCGGTTGTTTTGTTGTCTGGTTGTATACTGTTGCTTTGTGTTCCTCTGTCTAGTTTTCGTGCATGTTAGTGACTCCACAGGTCTGTCTGAATAGGACAGGCTGGATGAACTATCTGGATGAAAAACAACGGGACCGACAGTTCCGGGGGGACTTGGGGTGGGGGGTAGGGGGGGTAAGGAAGTGGTGTTAACAAACCCAGGGACAAGGGAAAAACATGGGACCCCAAAGGGTAGAGAAGGGGGAGTGGCAGGCCTGATGGGAAATGATCAAGGGTAAGGTTGCTTAGAGAAGAGGTATACTCTAGCCCAGGTGGCGATGAAGCATGGTAGTAGGGCAGGAGTAAGGTCAAGGGAGATGGAGGAAAGAGCTAGGAGTCAAAGGGCATTCATGGAGGTCTAGACAAAGACATGTACATGCAAATATATATAGGAGGTTGGGGAAATAGATCTTTGTGTCGATATTTATAGGTCAAGTATTAAGGTGGCGGAAGGACCTTGGGCCTCTACTCAAACACTCCCTCTATGCATGAATACCTTCTTTTATTAAATTGGAACTCTATGATGCTCACTCTCCCGACACAATGGCTGGAGCCAAAGTGGGTGAACAAGTAAATGTGGTGAAGAAAGCTGATGGTGCCCGGCTATCAAAAGAGATAGTGACTGGGGTCTTAAAGGCTTGAAGATAAACAAGCGGCCATCTAGCTCAGAAGCAACAAAGTCCACATGGAAGAACACACCAGCCTGTGTGATCGAGTGGTCCCAAAGGGATCAGTTACCAGGCATCAAAGAACAAAAAATCATATCATTGACTGCACACCTCCATGATAGGATCGCTGAAGACAAATGGGTGCACAAGCAAATGTGGTGAAGAATGCTGATGGTGCCCGGCTATCAAAAGAGATAGTGTCTGGGGTCTTAAAGGCTTGAAGGTGAACAAGCGGCCATCTCGCTCAGAAACAAATAAGCCCACATGGAAGAAGCACACCGGCCAGTGCGATCACGAGGTGCCCAAGGGACCAGATATAAGGCATCATGCAAAATAAAAAAAGATATAAGTGTGTGTATGTATGTGTATATATGTGTATATGTATATATGTATGTGTATATATATATTATATTAAATGAAGGGGGAAGTACAGAGTGGAGACCCAAGGCCCAAGTGTCGGCCAATGGAGATCCCCTCATAGAGGGGCTTAGGAGAGGAGATGGGTTAATTAGGGTGTGAGGTAGTATCGATGAAGAACACAGCTTTCCCCCAGATCCTGGATGCTCCCTCCCCCCAACTACCATGATCCGAATTCTACCTTGCAGGGCTGGATAGGACAGAGGTACATATGAGGTACATATGAGGGTTGGAGGTACAGGGAATCCAGGGTGGATGATACCTTCAGGACCAAGGGTGTGAGGGGCGATGCTGGGAGAGTGGACGTTGAGTGGGTTGGAAAGGGGGAACTGATTACAAGGAGCCACATGTGACCTCTTCCCTGGGAGAGGGACAGCAGAGAAGGGGGGAAGGGAGACCCCGAATAGGGCAAGATATGACAAAATAACGAGGTATAAATTACCAAGGGCTTATGAGGGAGGGGGGAAAGGGGAGGGAGGGGGGGAAAAAAAGAGAGGACCTGATGCAAGGGGCTTAAGTGGAGAGCAAATGCCTTGAGAATGATTGGGGCAGGGAATGTATGGATGTGCTTTATGCAATTGATGTATGTATATGTATGGATTGTGGTAAGAGTTGTTGGAGTCCCTAATAAAATGTAAAAGAAGAAAAGAGAAAAAAATGATAAGGGCAAAGACTGTACAGATGTGCTTTATACAATTGATGTATGTATATGTATGAACTGTGAAAAGAATTGTATCAGCCCCAATAAATTGTTAAAAAAAAAAAAGATGTAGTTGAGCACATTTGGGGATGCACAAGTCCAGTTTTGGTTGTTGTTTGCTGCTGTTGAGTGGTTTTTGACTCATTGAAACTCTGTGCACAAATAATGAAACGCTGTCCCATCCTCTGCCATCCTCACAGTGGTTCTTTGCTTGTGCTCATTGTTGCAGGCACTGTGCTAACCAGTCTTGCAGGGGCTGCCTTTCCTTTGCTGCCCTTCTATTGTACCACATTTCTGCTTTCCTCTAAGGCAGCGCTTCTCAAACTTCCTAATCCCATGTCCCTTTAATACCATTCCCCATGTAGTGGTGACATCCCAATCATAAAATTATTTTTATTGCTGTTTCATAACTATAATTTTGCTGCTGTTATAAATTGGGCCACCCTTGTGAAAGGGTCATTTGACCCCAAAAGTGTTCGTGAACCAAAGCTTGAGAACCGCTGCTCTAAAATAATAGAAGTTTATCTTAATGTCTTCCTCAGCCTATGGTTAGAAGCACAATCCTGCTGTTTTTGTTAGGTACTGTTGAGTCAGTTTTGACTCATAGCAACCGTATGCCCAATATAATAAAAGGCTTCCCCTCCTCTGACATCCTCACAGTCATGTTTGCTGGCACTCATTGCTGCAGGTACTGTCTTAAAAATCCATCTTATTGGGGATGCCTCTCTTTTGCTGCCCTTCTACAGTACCAAGATTTCTGTCTTCCTCTAGGACAATGGTTCTCGACCTTCCGAATGCCACGACCCCTTCATACAGTTCCTCATGTAGTGGTGGCCCCATACCCATAAAATTATTTTTGCTGCTACTTCATAAGTGTAATTTTGCTACTGTTATAAACTGGTCCACCCTTATGAAAGGCTCATTCGAGCCCCCCCACCAAAGATGTAACAAATCACAGGTTGAGAACCGCTGCTCTAAACTAAGAGAAGAAACTGACAAACTTCCTCTAGCACTTAAATGCTGCCTCCCCCCCACCTATAATCATCCCAATTCTACCTTGCAAACTTGGTTAGACCAGAGAATGCACAGCGGTACACATGGGAACTGGAAACACAGGTAATCTAGTCAAAATTAACCCCTCAGGACCAGCGGGGAGAGTGGTGATATCGGGAGGGAAGCAGGGATTAAAAGGGCAAACCGATCACAAGGATCCACATATAATATCCTCTCTGGGGGCTGGGTAACAGAAAAGTGGGTGAAGGGAGACTCTGGGTAGTGTAAGATAAGATAAAATAATAATTTATAAATTATTAAGTGTTCATGTGGGAGGGGGGAGGGGGAAAGGGGAGACAGGAGAAAAAGGAAAATATGAGCTGATTTCAGGATCCCAAGCAGAAAGCGATTGATTAGAATGATGAGGGCAATGAATATATAAGTGTGCTTTAAACAATTGATGTGTGTATGGATTGTGATAAGAGTTGTATGAGCTCCAATAAAATGACTTTTTTTTTAAGGTGAAAAAGGGAGATTCCTGGAAGATGGCAATGGAGTGACACATACCAGAGGGACTCCGCAGAATCCAGCCCAGAAGAGTTGCTCAGAGGGAAATTGAACGCCACTGGATCGCAGGAGGAGCATCATAAAGATAAGTAGGCACAGATCCACGGGGTTTTGAGGGGCTGGGGGCTTTTGGCTTACCTCAGTGGAAGCCGGCTGGGGCTCGACCCTAGCCTAGCCGCTGTGTCTGCCCAAGCCTGGACCATTTGGAGCCTGTAGCAGGGCTTGGCCTTGGCGCAGCCACAGTTTCCCCCTGCCTGCCTCAGGGCAGGGACAGGGCCCTTGAGGCTCCACTGGCAGGGATTGGTGTTTAGCTGCATTGTTGCTTCTGTTTGCATCTCTGCTCTATATTCCCATGCAGCCTTGGAGGGCTTTGCAGGGGCTTTTTCGGGGCACAGCCACAGCTTGTCGCACCGCGTGGGCTGAGCAGGGACTGAACCCAAACCCCCACAGCTCCATAGGCAGGGATCAAGCTTCAACTATATTGCGGCATCTGTTAACATCTCTGCTCTCTATCCCCCCACTTCTCTGGGGGCTGCTCAGCAGCTTTCTTACGACTCTTCTTGGGGCTCAGCTATGGATTTCTGCTGGGGCTTGGGGCAGGGGTGGGCCCTTGCAGGTCCACAGGCAGGGAGTGGGACTCAGCTGCATAGTTGCTTTTCCTTCCCTCACTTCCCTGTACCCCTGCACAGTCCAGTCTCACTTTTTAATTTTTCTCCCCCTCTTGTTCCTGAACTGCTCTCTCACACTCCATTGCAGACTTATGGGACACTCCCATTGCCCTAGGGCATTTGCACCTGGGCCACACCCAGATAGGTGAGCTCCACCCTGCATAGATAGCCCAAGGCTAGGGAAAGGCCTGCTTGCTCTCCAGGGGATACTCCTCAGACTCCTCACCAGGGAGTTCCTGCCTGTGAACCTGGGGACATAAGGCAGCTCAGCCAACACTTATCAATATTCAAACCAATAGCAGGAACTTCAGCCCAGCCTCTGCAACACTGGGGCAGGCAGCTGACCCGCCATCTGGGGCACTCCCCTGATAGGGAAGCCACAGGAAGATAAACTGGTTGGCTGATAACTTAGCAAAATCAGCTGTAGGCAGTTCGAAGAAGTATTCCTATAAGTCTTCCAGAGAGAGACTAGAAAATGACACCTGGTCCCTCAAAAACAACTCAACACAAACAGCCATCAGCCAAAATGACCTCAATGAAAAAACGGGAGAAACAAAAGACAAAGGCAGAAGATGTGCTGAACATAGCAACATACATAGAAGAAGCAGACATTGAGATGCCATACAAAAAACTCTTAGAATGCTGCTTGGAGCCATGCAGGATATGAGGGAAACAATACAGAAAAAGGATGAAACGATAGAGGAGATAAAAGCCATACACCAAAGGGAAATACAGGAGCTTAGGGAGGAAATAACGAAAAACAATAGCAAAATCATGTTCCTTGAGAATCGACTGGAGAAATCAGAGAACCGCATCAGTGTCTTGGAGGACAACCAAGCAGACTTTAATAAACGTGAAGAAAAATCTAATAAGAGCATCAGAGAAGCCAAAGAAAACCTAAGAGCTATGTCTGATGCTATGAAGAGGAACAACATTAGAATTATTGGCCTACCGGAGGAAGACACAAGAAAGAAGTCATCTGCAACAGTAGCGAGAGAATTCTTGGAGGAAAACTTCCCCAGCCTAATGAATGAAAACCAAGCAACCATCCAGGAGGCTGAAAGAACACCAGCACGACGGGACCCCAAGAAGAAATCACCAAGGCACATAATAGTTAAACTATCCAACTTTGAGGAAAAGGAGAAAATCATGAGAGCAGCTAGGGCAAAAAAAGCAATCACATATAAAGGTCACCACATAAGGATATGTTCAGACCTATCAGCAGAAACTATGAAAAAAAGGAGAGAGTGGAGTAATATATTCCAAAAGTTGAAGGAAAACAACGCAAATCCAAGAATACTCTACCCAGCCAAATTATCGATCAAGATCGATGGAGAAGTAAAAGTCTTCCCAGACAAGGAAAAACTAAAAAAATACGTTACAACAAACCCAGCCTTACAAAAGATCCTCGCCGACTCAGTATGGGCAGAAGAACAACACTCACCAAGCACAAATAAGAGACCAACACATAGAAAAACTTCACAAAACAGGCCCCAAGATAGCAATGGCTTAAGGATGGAAAGAAGTCAAGAATGAAACACACACAAAACACATACTAATGATAAAGGAAAGTAGGAAAACTCCCAACACAAAAGGTATAAAATGGCATCACAGAATCCGCACATTGAGATAAAAACCCTGAATATCAATGGCCTGAACTCAGGCATTAAAAGACTGAGACTAGCAGAATGGCTTAGAAAACACAACCCATCAATTTGCTGCCTACAGGAGACACATCTCAAGGCTACAGACAAAAATAGGCTGAGAACCAAAGGCTGGAGAAGGACCTACCAAGCAAACAGCAATACAAAAAAAGCAGGGGTTGCAATCCTTATCTCGGATAAAATTGACCTCAAAGTGCAAACCATAAAAAGAGATAAGGAGGGACACTATAATGCTCAAGGGAATCGTAGACAATGAACCTCTAAGCATTGTAAACATATATTCCCGGAATGAGAGACCAGCTCAATACGTCAACCAAACACTCCAAAAGATTAAGAAGAAATCACAGACTCGACAATTATAGTGGGCGACTTCAACACACCACTCACTGAGAAAGATAGATCAGAGGGAAAGAAACTCAACAAGGAGACTAGAGAGCTAATCTCCACAATTAGACAATTTGACCTAATAGATATTTACAGAGCTTTTCATCCAAATACAAAAAATTTCACATTCTTTTCAAGTCCCCATGGCACATATTCAAAGATAGACCACATGCTGGGGCATAAGGCAAATCTACATAAATTTAAGCACATTGAAATAATACACACCTCTCTCTAACCACTGTGCCATAAGACTGGAAATCAACAAAAAGAAGACGAAGAAAATAAGAGCAAATAATAGGAGGATGAATAACTCTCTACTGCAAAAGGAGTGCATACTGGTGCAGATCAGAGACGAAATCAGGAAATTTCTAGAAACCAACGAAAATGAGCACAGGATGTACCAAAACTTATGGGACACAGCAAAGGCAGTCATCAGAGGAAGGTACATAGCAATACAAGCACACCTAAGAAAGGAAGAGAGAATCATGATGGATACGCTGACACAAAATTTACAAAAACTAAAGCAGAGTCAGCAGGACAACCCTACTAATAGCAAAAGAAAAGAAATTATAAAAATCAGGGCTGAGATTCAGGAGAAGGAAAATAAAAAAACTATGGAAAAAATTAATATCGCTAAAAGTTGGTTCTTTGAAAGGATAAACAGGATCGATAGACCATTGCCAAACCTAACTAAAGAAAGGAGGGAACAAATCTCAATAGCAAGAATAAGGGATGAAAGAGGGGTCATTACAACAGACCCTAATGAAATCAAAAGGATAGTTACACAGTACTATGAAGGATTGTACTCCAATGAATTCAACAATTTGGAAGACATGGACAAATTCCTGGTAAAACAATCCCTCCCTAGACTATCCTCGGTGGACATCAAGAATCTCAACAGACCCATAGAAATGGAAGAAATAGAAAAGGTTATCAAGGGATTACCAACAAAAAAAATCCCCTGGACCAGATGGCTACACTGGAGAATTCTACAAAGCATTCAGGGAAGAACTAATACCAATCCTACACAAAATTTTCCAGAACATAGAAAAAGATGGCAAACTCCCAAACTCCTTCTATGAGGCTAGTATAACTCTGATACCCAAACCAGGCAAGGATACCACAAGAATCGAGAACTACAGACCAATATCCCTAATGAACATCGATGCAAAAAATCCTTAACAAAATACTAGCCAACAGAATACAAAAGTATATAAAACAAATAATTCACCATGACCAAGTGGGATTCATACCAGGGATGCAGGGATGGTTCAACATACAAAAGACCATTAGTATTATTCGTCACATTGACATGAACAAGTATAAGAATCACATGATTATATCAATAGACGCAGAAAAAGCATTCGACAACATTCAACACCAATTCCTGTTTAAGACACTAGCGAAGATAGGAATGGAAGGAAAGTTCCTCAAGACAATACAAGGTATATATGAAAAACCAACAGCCAAAGTGGTAGTCAATGGAGAAAAGACTAACACAATCCCACTGAAAAAGGGGACCAGACATGGATGCCCCTTGTCCCCACTCCTGTTTAATATCGTGCTGGAGGTTTTAGCTAACAGCATAAGGCAAAGAAGTGACATCAAAGTATTTGACTGGGGAAGGAGGAGGTGAAACTATCGTTATTTGCAGATGATATGATTCTATATATGGAAAATCCCAAAAGTTCCACAAGGGGAGTACTGGAAGCAATAGAGGAGTTTGGCAGAGTGGCAGGATACAAGATCAACAAACAGAAGTCCATCGGACTGTTATACACATCAGATAAGACCACAGAAGAAGAGATCAAAAAGGTGGTACCCTTCACAATAGCCAAACACAAATTGAAATATCTAGGGATACACCTGACTGAAAAAACAAAAGATCTATATAGGAAAAACTGTAGAACACTATTACAAGAACCCAAGAGCGACCTCAACAAATGGAAGAATATTCCATGCTCTTGGATTAGGAGACTTAATATAGTTAAGATGTCAGTTCTGCCAAAAGCACTATATAAGTTTAATGACATCCCGATACAATTACCATCATCTTTCTTCAAAGAAATGGAAAAACTGATTACCAACTTCATATGGAGAGGGAAGAAACCCAGAATTAGCAGAGAACTCCTCAAGAAGAAGGACACCGTGGGAGGGCTTGCTTTACCTGACTTTGGCACACACTATGCAGCCACAGTTCTCAAAACTGCATGGTATTGGTACAATGACAGATACTCAGACCAGTGGAAGAGAACTGAAAACCCAGAAATAAAAGCATCAGCATACACACAGCTGATTTTTGATAAGGGCCCCAAATATATCAAATGGGAAGCCAATGCCCTCTTTAACAAGTGGTGCTGGAAAAAATGGATATCCACATGCAGAAAAATGAAGCAAGACCCCTATCTCACTCCATGCACAAGAATAAACTCAAGGTGGATCACAGACCTTAAAGTTAAACCCCAGACTATTAGGGCCATCAATGAAGGAATTGGGACCAACTTGAGAACTTTGGCGCAGGGAATACGAGGCACAAATTGACAAATGGGATATACTGAAGATAAAACACTTGTGTACATCTAAAGAATTCACCAAGAGAGTAATAAGAGATTCCACAGATTGGGAAAACATCTTTAGCAATGACATATCAGACAAAGGTCTTATTACTAAAATCTATAATACTCTGATAGCTTCCCAAAAGAAAAAAAACCAATAGCCCACTTGAAAGGTGGGCAAAGGACTTGAACAGAAATTTTACAGGGACAGAAATCCGAATGGCCAACAAACATATGAGAAAATGTTCCCGATCTTTAGCCATAAGAGAAATGCAAATTAAAACAACAATGAGGTACCACCTGACACCCTCAAAGGTAGCCCAATTCAAAAAATTGAAACAACAATTGTTGGAGGGGCTGTGGGGAGACAGGAACTCTCATCCACTGCTGGTGGACCTGTAAGTATGTACAGCCACTATGGAAATCAATCTGGCGATACCTAAAACAGATGGAAATAGAGTTACCATATGACCCAGCAATCCCCCTACTGGGCATATACCCAGAAGAGGCAAGGAACAAACCAAGACCAGACATCTGTGCTCCAATGTTCATTTCGGCACAGTTCACAATTGCAAGGAGTTGGAAGCAACCCAAATTTCCATCAACTGACGATTGGATTAAAAAACTGTGGTATATACATACAATGGAGTACTATGCATCACTAAAAAGCAGTGATGAACGTATGAGGCACATAGCGGCATGGGAAGAACTGGAGGAAATCATGCTAAGCGAAGTAAGTCAGGCACAAAAGGACAAGTACAACATGAGCCCGCTGAGGTAAGTATTAAAAAAATTTTTTTAATGCAAAAGTGACACAGGGGAAAAAGCTACTGTATACAAACATTCCTGGGGTGAAGACTGTGTAGTATGGCAGAGACCAGACCAAAACCAGGGATGCACATGGTAGACAACAGTGGAGGAGGTGGGGAAAGGAAAATAAAAGGATGAATATAAGGAAGAAAAGGGAAGTGGGGGCATGGGGCACTAATCCACCCAAGTGGAGGGTATTGTTTATATCTCCACAGGGAAAGTGGGACCAGACTTCAACCCACTGCCACAAGGTGATCCCGGTGTGGAGTAGGGAACCAGTGGAGAGGTCTGGGAGGCTGGCCCCACCACCAAAAATTAAGTGGATTCATGACCCTACCCCGAAAAGAATTTGTTTCAAATGATGACATTGATTCTGCAGCTCCAGGAGATGGACATATCTGATCAGAGCACATGGGAGCAGATGAAGGGGCAGGAGGAGACAGTGGAACACAGTCTGGCCCACCAGGGCGTGAAGATGATGTTCCTGAGTAGAGCAGCCAGTCCACAGAGAGAACAACATGGCTGGCCCTACTATGAGACATGATGCCCCTGAGTGACTAAGGGCGATACAAGGGACAGCACCGGAGACACAGTGTGGGAATTGCACCTGACCTGATCCCACCACACCGAGGCAAAGCACTTGGGGAGTGCAGTGGAACAGCAAGGGAATGGAGTGGCAAGGTCCCCAGGGAATGCTGAAAGTGGACTTTGGGGCCAGGGCGTGGTGCCCCAACAGACTGGACTGGAAAACGCTCCTAAGGGCCAGCAAACGATCCTTGAACGAACTACAAGCCTTTCTTTTGTGAAGTGTTTTGTTCTTTGTCAGTGGTTTGTTTTTGTTGTCTGGTTGTATACTGTTGCTTTGTTTTCCTCTGCCTTGTTTTCGTGCATGTTAGTGTCTCCACAGGTCTGTCTGAATAGGACAGGCTGGATGAACTATCTGGAGGAAAAACAATGGGACAGACAGTTCCGGGTGGGGGAGGGGGAGGAGGGTAAGGAAGTGGTGTTAACAAACACAGGGACAGGGAACAACATGGGACACAAAATGGTAGTGAGGGGGGAGTGGCAGGCCTGATGGGGAACGATCAAGGGTAAGGTTGCGTAGAGAAGAGGTATAGCTGTAGCCCAGGTGGGGACGGAGCATGGTAGTGGGGCAGGAGGAAAGTCAAGGGAGATGGAGTAAGAAGCTGGGAGTCAAGGGGCATTTATGGAGGTCTAGACAAAGACATGTATATGCAAACATATATATGAATATGGGGAAATAGATCTAAGTGTCTACATTTATAGGTTTAACATTAAGGTGGCTGAAGGATCTTGGGCCTCTACTCAAGCACTCCCTCAATGCATGAATACGTTCATTTATTAAATTGGTACTCTATGATGCTCACTCTCCCGACACAACTGCTGAAGCCAAAGTGGGTGAACAAGTAAATGTGGTGAAGAAAGTTGATGGTGCCCGGCTATCAAAAGATACAGTGACTGGGGTCTTAAAGGCTTGAAGATAAACAAGCAGCCATCTAGCTCAGAAGCAACAAAGCCCACATGGAAGAACACACCAGCCTGTGTGATCGAGTGGTCCCAAAGGGATCAGTTATCAGGCATCAAAGAACAAAAAATCAGCACATCATTGGCTGCACACCTCCATGATAGGATCGCTGAAGACAAATGGGTGCATAAGCAAATGTGGCGAAGAAAGCGGATGGTGCCCGGCTATCAAAAGAGATAGTGTCTGGGGTCCTAAAGGCTTGAAGGTGAACAAGCAGCCATCTAGCGCAGAAGCAAAAAAGCCCACATGAAAGAAGCACACCAGCCAGTGAGATCACAAGGTGCCCAAGGGACCAGGTACAATGCATCATGCAAAAAAAAAAAAAAAAGAATATATGTATGTGTATATGCCATATTGAATGAAGGGGGAAGTGCAGAGTGGAGACCTAAGGCCCAAGTGTCGGCCACTGGAGATCCCCTCATAGAGGGGTTTGGGAGAGGAGTTGGGTCCGTCAGGGTGCGAGGTAGTACCAATGAAGAACACAGCTCTTCCCCAGATCCTGAATGCTTCCTCCCCCCAACTACCATGATCCGAATTCTACCTTGCAGGGCTGGATAGGGCAGAGGTTGTACGCTGGTACATATGAGGGCTAGAGACACAGGGAATCCAGGGTGGATGATACCTTCAGGACCAAGGGTGTGAGGGCCAATGCTGGGAGAGTGGAGGGTGAGTGGGTTGGAAAGGGGGAACTGATTACAAGGATCCACATGTGACCTCCTCCCTGGGAGAGGGACGGCAGAGAAGGGGTGGAAGGGAGACTCCGGATAGGGCAAGATATAACAAAATAACTATGTATAAATTACCAAGGGCACCTGAGGGAGGGGGGAGCGGGGAGGGAGGGGGGAAATAAAGAGAACCTGATGCAAAGGGCTTAAGTGGAGAGCAAATGCTTTGAGAATGATTGGGGCAGGGAATGTATGGATGTGCTTTATACAATTGATGTATGTATATGTATGGATTGTGATAAGAGTTGTATGAGTCCCTAAAAAAATGTAAAAAAAGAAAAGGGAAACAAAAGAAAAGAAAATGATTAGGGCAAAGAATGTAGAGATGTGCTTTATACAATTGATGTATGTATATGTATGGATTGTGATAAGAGTTGTATGAGCCCCTAATAAAACGTTTAAAAAAAAGGTGAAAAAAAAAGAAATTAAACTAAGAGGAGTTTCTCTTAAGTTCTAGTTCAGTGTATTGTTACATGCATGAGTCCTCTTGTTACTGTTTTTACTGGCCATCGAGTGGCCTTTGGCTCCTAGCAACTCTAGGCACAATATAATGAAACCCTGCCACATCCTGTGCCATACTCACAGCTCTTCTCTGCTTGCGCTCATTGTTTCAGACACTGTGCTAATCCATCTTTTTTGAGGACTGCCTCTAATTTGCTGCTCTTCTATTCTACCAAGAGCTCTGTCTTCCTCCAAGGCAGTGGTTCTCAAACTTGCTGTACCATGATCATTTCATACCGTTGCTTATGTAGTAGTCGCAGCCCAATCATAAAATTATTTTCATTGCTACTTCATAAATCTAATTTTTCTACTGTAATGAATGGTCCACCGCTGTGAAAGGATCATTTGTCTCCTGAAAGGGGTCACAACCCACAGGTTGAGAAGTGCTGTTCTAAACGAAAATTTGTTTCTTTTAAGATGTAGTTCAACACATTTTGAGAAGCACAAGTTCGGTTTTGGTTGTTTTTAAGTGCTGTTGAGTGATTTTTGACTCATAGGAACTCTATACACAATATAATGAAACACTGTCCCATCCTGTGCCATCCTCACAGTGGTACTTTGCTTGCACTCATTGTTGCAGCCATTGTGATAATCAGTCTTCTAGGCTGCCTCTGTTTTGCTGCCCTTCTACTGTACTATGTGTTCCTTTAGGGCAGTAGTCCTCAGCCTTCATATTTCCACAATCCTTTCATATATTTCCCATTGTGCAGTGGTGGTACCCCAATCATAAATTTTCCCTTGCTATTTCATAACTGTAATTTTGCTACTGTTATGAATCTGGCCACCCCTGTGAAAGTGTCATTTGACCAACCAAAGGGTCAAGACTCACAGGTTGAGAACCGCTGCTCTAAAATAAGAGTAGATTCTTTTACAGTTTAGTTCAGCATATTGTTAGGCACACGAGCCCTGATTTTATTGTTGTCAGGGGCTGATGAGTGGGGTTGGCTCATAGCAACTCTCTGCAAAATGTAATGTAATGCTGCCCAGGCCTGTGCCATCCTCGCAGTGGTTCTTTGCTTGTGCTCATTGTTGCAGCTACTTTGCTAATCCATCTTGTAGGGGCTGCCTCTCTTTTGCTGCCCTTCTACTGTACCAACATTTCTGCGTTCCTCTGGGGAAGGGGTTCTCAACCATCCTAATGCCACGTTCCTTTTTTACCCTCCCCCATGTAGTGGTGATCCCGCAATTATAAAATTATTTTAATTGCTATTGCATAACTGTAATTTTGCTACTATTATGAATCAGGTCACACTTGTGAAAGGGTCATTAGACCCCCCCAAAGAGGTCACAACCCACAGTTTGGGAACCGCTGCCCTAAAATAATAGGAATTTCTCTTAATGTCTTCCTCAGAATATTGTTAGAAGCATAATCCTGTTGTTTTTGTTAGATGCTGTCGGGTCGATTTTTGACTTATAGCAACTGTATGCGCAATATAATGAAAGTTTGCCCCCTCCTCTGCCATCATCACAATGGTATTTGCTGGTGCTTATTGTTATAGCCACTATGCTAATCTGTCTTACTGGGCTGCCTCTCTTTTGCTACTCTCTACTGTACCAAGACTTCCTCTAGGGCTGTGGTTCTCTACCTTCCTAATGCCACGACCCCTTCACACAGTTCCTTATGTAGTGGTGACCCTACAATCGTAAAATTATTTTCATTACTCCTTCATAACTATAATTTTTCTACTCTTATGAATTGGACTACCTCTATGAAATGGTCATTTCACACACACACACACACACACACACACACCCAAGGGGTCACGACTAACAAGTTGAGAGCCGCTGCTCTAAACTAAGAGGAATTTCTCTTAAGGTCTAGTTAATTATATTGTTAGATGCACGAGTCCTGTTTTTATTGTTTTTAGGGGCCGTCGAGTGGGTTTGGGTCAAAGCAATTCTTTGCACAATATAATGAAATGCTGTTTCATCCTCTGCCATCCTCACAGTGGTTTTTTTGCTAGTGCTCATTGTTGCAGCCACTGTGCTAATCCACCTATTACCTCCCATTGCTGCCCTTCTACTCTACCAAGATTTCTGTCTTCCTGTAGGGCAGTGATTCTCAACCTTGCTAATGACACGACCATTTCATACCATTCCTCATGGTACTGGTGACTGCCACGTCATAAAATTATTTTGATTGTTACTTCATAACTCTAATTTTTCTACTATAATGTACAACCCACAACTGTGAAAAGGTCTTTTGTCTCTGAAAAGGGGTCGCGACCCACAGATTGAGATCAGCTGCTCTAAACTAAGAGGAGTTTCTCTTAAGGTCTACTTCAGCACCTTTTTCAAAAGCATAAGTCCTGGTTCTCTATGCACAATATAATGAAACGCTGCCCCTTCCTGTGCCAGCCGGACAGTGGACGTCGGCTTATCCTCACTGTTGCAGCCACTGAGCTATTCCATCTCATTCATAGCTGACTCTCATTTGCTGACTTTTTATTCTACCAAGGCTTGTGTCTTCCTCTAGGGCAGTGGTTCTAAACCTTACTAATGCCACGCCCCTTCACACAATTCCTTATGTAGTCTTAAATGTCCAACTATAAAATTATTTTCATTGCTATTTCATAACAGTAATTTTGCTACTGCTATGAATTGGGCCACCCCTGTGAAAGGGTCATTTGGCCCCCTCCAAATGAGTCGCGAACCACTTGGTGGGGAAAGCTACTCTAAGCCAAGCGGAGTTTCTCTTAATGTCTTCTTCAGCTTATTGGAGAAACACAAATCCTGTTGTTATTGTTTTTAGGTACTGTCATGGGTTTTGGCTCATAGTAACTCTATGCACTATATAACGAAATGCTCCCTCGTCCTGTACCATCCTCACAGTGGTTCTTTGTTGTGCTCATTGTTGCAGCCACTGTGATAATCCATCTTTTTGGGGGCTCCCTCTCTTTTGCTGCCTTCTCCTGTACCCTGATTTGTGTCTTTCTCTAGGGCAGTGATTCTCAACCTTCCTAGTGCCACAATTCTTTAATACCATTCTTCAAGTAGTGGTGAGCACCCAATCATAAAGTTATTTTCGTTGCTCCTTCATGAATCTGATTTTGCTACAGTAATGAATGGGTCGCCCCTGTGAAAGTGTCATTCAACCTTCAAAAGGGTTCATGACCCAGACATTGAGAACCATTGTTCTAAATGAAGACTTTTTTCTTTCAAGATGTAGTTCTGCCCATTTGAGAAGCAGAAGTCTTGTTTTTGTTGTTGTTAGGAGCCGTCGAGTGGTTTTTGACTCATAGGAACACTATGCAAAATATAATGAAATGCTGCCCCATCCTGTGCCATCCTGACAGTGGTTCTGTGCTTGCACTCATTGTTCTAGCCACTGAGCTAATCAATCTTGTAGTGGCTTCCTCTATTTTGCTCTCCTTCTACTGTACCTTCGTCCTCTTCTAGGACAGTGATTCTCAACCTTCCTAATTCCACAATACTTCCATATACTTCCCAATGTGTAGCTATGGTACCCCAATCATAAATTTTTTCCCTTGCTGTTTCAGAACAGTAATTTTGAGACTGCTATGAATATGGCCACTCTTTTGAACGCATCATTCTACCAACCAAAGTGGTCACGATTCACAGGCTGAGAAGCGCTATTCTCAACTAAGTAGAGTTTCTCTTAAGGTCTAGTTCAGCATATTGTTAGACGCACGAGACCTGTTCTTCTTGTTGTTAGGGGCTGTCGAGTGGGTTTGGCTCATAGCAACTCTATGCACAATATCATGAAAAGCTGTCCCATCCTCTGCCAACCTCACAGTGGTTCCTTTGCTATGACTCATTGTTGCAACCACTGTGCTAATCCATCTTTTGGAGGCCTACCTCTCATTTAGTGCCCTTCAACTCTATAAAGATTTATGTCTTCCTCTCAGGCAGTGGTTCTAAACCTTCTTGATGCCATGAGCATGTCATACCATTCCTCATGTATTGATGTCCCCCAGTCATAAAATTATTTTCATTGCTACTTCATAACTGTAACTTTGCTACTGTTGTGAATGGGCCCCGCTATGGAAAGGTCGTTTGTCCCACCGAAGGACTTACGACCCACAGGTTGAGAATTGCTGCTCTAAATTAATAGGCAATTTTCTTAAGATATCGTCAGGCACATTTTTAGATACACAAGTCCCGTTGTTACTCTTTTTAGGAGTCTTTGAGAGGGTTTGTGATCAGAGCAACTCTCTGTAAACCGTATTGTAATGCTGCCCAGGTCTGTCCCATCCTCACAGTGGTTCTTTGCTTGTGCTCATTGTTGCAGCTACTTTGCTAATCCATCTTGTAGGGGCTGCCTCTATTTTGCTGCCCTTTTACTGTACCAACATTTCTGGCTTCCTCTAGGGCGGTGGTTCTCAACCTTCCTAATGCCACATCATTTTAATACCATTCCCCATGTAGTGGTGATACCCCAATCATAAAATTGTTTTCATTACTGTTTCATAGCTCTAATTTTGCTACTGTTATGAATCAGGCCACCCCTGTGAACGTGTCATACAATGCCCCCAAAGAAGTCACGACCCACATTTTGAGAACCGCTGCTCTAAAATAGCAGGAGTTTCTCTTAATGTCTTCCTCAGCATATTGTTAGAAGCAAAATAATTTGTTTTGTTTTTTTTAGGTGCTGTCGAGTCGGTTTTGACTCATAGCAACTGTATGCCCAGTATAATGATATGATGCCCCTCCTCTGCCATACTGATAGTGGCATTTGTTGGCGTTCATTGTAGGCACTGTGCTAATCCATCTTAATGGGGCTGCCTATCTTTTGCTGCCCTACTGTACTAAAAAATCTGTCTTCCTCTACAACAATGGTTCTCAACCTTCCTAATGCCACGACCCCTTCATACAGTCCCTCATGTAGTCGTGACCCTACACCCATAAAATTATTTTCATTGCTACTTTGTAACTGTAATTTTGCTACTGTTATGAACAGTTCTACCCCCATGAGAGGTTCATTTGACCCCCCCAAAGATGTACCAACTCACAAGTTGAGAACAGCTGTTCTAAACTTAGAGAAGTAATTGACAACAATCCTGTAGCTTTTAAACTCTGCCCCCACCATCCTATCATCATCCCAATTCTACCTTGCAAACCTGGTTATACCAGAGGATGCACAGAGGTACAGATGGGAACTGGAAACACAGGGAATCCAGGACAGATGAACCCCTCCGTAGCACCAGGGAGAGTGGCAATACCCGGAGGAAAGTGGGGACAGAAAGGGAGATGAGGTGACCAGTCCTGCCTCATGACGTCGAAGACAGAGTCGAACGATGCCTGGCCCTGCTTCAAAGGAGCTGGACAGTGGGAGTTGGCTGCCCAAACCCGCTCTTGACATGTATTTGGACTTGTTTGATTGGCCTTGCCATAATTATTTGGAGTGCTTTTGTGCAAGATTCTAAAAAAGTTTACCAACCTCTTCCCATGGTTTTTCCCTTTCCTTATCTTGGTTACCGCATAGGGGGAAGAATACGGCATCCCCCTCCAGGAAATAACCCAAAGAGAAAAAGAGTTTCTGGCCCTGATTTACCTTATACAGGGATTTACAATGAAAATGGCATAAGAATAGTTAACAAAGAAAGGTGTAAAAGTTCTTTTTAGTAGTTTAAGTTTTATGGAACGGTTAGCAAGAAGAGGGCCTTCGTGATGTTTGAAGTCCACTGAAGCAAAGCTACCTATTGTGAGGCAACTTGAAGTCCACTGAAGCAAAGCTACCTATTGTGAGGCAACTCATACCGTGGTACAGAAAGACTTTGGGGAGTTTAATTTATGGGAACTTAGTGGAAAAGTAAGAACAAGAAATGAAAACCCAAGAGGAACAGCCCAAGAAGGAACAGAAAGAACAGCCAAAGCTTGTCAAGAAATTTTTGATAATGAAATATATTAATGCTTTATTGATTTCATAGTTAGAACAATGCGCCCTAAATAAATGAAGTATGCTCAGTTACTGTTAGAAGGTTTATCACCCTTGTATGAGAAAGTTTTATTTTCTAGATGTACTAATATTTAACCAAGAATCATGATGTGATTGATGTAACTTGTTACGGTCTTGTGGCCTGAGAATTTCCTAATGTATGATCTTAGGGCATAAGCTTTAAGCCAAGAAAAAGAATATATACGTTGAAGCTTTGCATGAATAAAATTGGAACCGTCACCCGTAAACTTTGAGCCGTGTGGTTTCTGTCTTCCGCTTGTTGATGCCTTACCCACCTAGCAGGGGACCCAAACCTGCTGCTGCTGTACCATGGCAGGGAGAACCAATCACAAGGTTCTATATATAATCTCCTCTCTGGGGGGTGGGCAACAGAATTGTGGGTGTAGGGAGACTCTGGGCAGTGTAAGATATGATAAAATAATAATTTATATATCATTAAGTGTTCATGTGGGAGGAAGAAGCGGGGAAGGAGGGGCAGGAGGAATAGGGAAATGAGGAGCTGATTCCAGGAACCCAAGCGGAAACCAAATGTCAAGAATGATGAAGTCAGTGAATGTATAGGTGTGCTTTAAAAATTGTTGTATGAACACTCCCTCAACGCATGGATACCTTCTTTTATTAAATTGGAACTCTATGATGCTCACTCTCCCGACACAACGGCTGGAGCCAAAGTGGGTGAACAAGTAAATGTGGTGAAGAAAGCTGATGGTGCCGGGCTATCAAAAGAGATGGTGACTGGGGTCTTAAAGGCTTGAAGATAAACAAGCGGCCATCTAGCTCAGAAGCAACAAAGTCCACATGGAAGAACACACCAGCCTGGGTGATCGAGTGGTCCCGAAGGGATCAGTTACCAGGCATCAAAGAACAAAAAATCATATCATTGACTGCACACCTCCATGATAGGATCGCTGAAGACATATGGGTGCATAAGCAAATATGGTGAAGAAAGCTGATGGTGCCCGGCTATCAAAAGAGATAGTGTCTGGGGTCTTAAAGGCTTGAAGGTGAACAAGCGGCCATCTCGCTCAGAAGCAAATAAGCCCACATGGAAGAAGCACACCAGCCAGTGCGATCACGAGGTACCCAAGGGACCAGGTATAAGGCATCATGCAAAAAAAAAAAAAAAGATATAAGTGTGTGTATGTATGTGTATATATGTGTATATGTATATATGTATATATATATCATATTAAATGAAGGGGGAAGTACAGAGTGGAGACCCAAGGCCCAAGTGTCGGCCAATGGAGATCCCCTCATAGAGGGGTTTAGGAGAGGAGATGGGTTAATTAGGGTGTGAGGTAGTATCGATGAAGAACACAGCTTTCCTCCAGATTCTGGATGCTTCCTCCCCCCAACTACCATGATCCGAATTCTACCTTGCAGGGCTGGATAGGACAGAGGCTGTACACTGGTACACATGAGGACTGGAGGTACAGGGAATCCAGGGTGGATGATACCTTCAGGACCAAGGGTGGGAGGGACGATGCTGGGAGAGTGGAGGGTGAGTGGGTTGGAAAGGGGGAACTGATTACAAGGATCCACATGTGACCTCTTCCCTGGTAGAGGGACAGCAGAGAAGGGGGGAAGGGAGACTCCGGATAGGGCAAGATATGACAAAATAACGATGTATAAATTACCAAGGGCACATGAGGGAGGGGGGAATGGGAAGGGAGGGGGAAAAAAAGAGGACCTGATGCAAGGGGCTTAAGTGGAGAGCAAATGCCTTGAGAATGATTGGGGCAGGGAATGTATGGATGTGCTTTATACAATTGATGTATGTATATGTATGGATTGTCGTAAGAGTTGTATGAGTCCCTAATAAAATGTAAAAGAAGAAAAGAGAAAAAAATGATTAGGGCAAAGACTGTACAGATGTGCTTTATACAATTGATGTATGTGTATGTATGAACTGTGAAAAGAATTGTATGAGCCCCAATAAATTGTTAAAATAAAATTTTAAAAAAGAAAAAAAATTGTTGTATGTATGGATTGTGATAAGAGTTGTTTGAGCTCCAATTAAATGATTTTTTTAAAGGTGAAAAGAATAAAAAAAATAAATTAAGAGAAATTTCTCTTAAGGTCTAGTTCAGTATATTGTTACATGCATGAGTCCTCTTATTAATGTTGTTAGTGGCTATCAAGTGGTTTTTGGCTCTTAGCAACTCTAGGCAGAATATTATGAACCCCTGGCCCGTCCTGTGCCATCGTCATAATGGTTCTTTGCTTGGGCTCATTGCTGCAGCCACTGTGCTAAACTATACTTCAGGGAGCTGCCTCTCTTTTGCTGCCCTTCTACTGTACCAAGTTTATGTCTTTCTCTAGGGCAGTGGTTCTCAACCTTCCTAATGCCACAACCCTTTAACGCCAATCTGAATGTAGTGGTGACCGCCGAGTCATAAAATTATTTTTGTTGCTACTTCATAAATCTAACTTTGCTACTGTTATGAAGGCCCATACCCTGTGAAAATGTCGTTCTCCCTCAAAAGGGTTTGTGACCCAGAGATTCAGATTCGATGTTCTAAAGTAAGATATGTTTCTTTCAAGATGTAGTTCCACACATTTTGCTAAGCACAAATCCTTTATTTTTTTAGGTGCCATCAACTGGTTTGTGACTCCTAACAACTCTATGCACAACATAATGAAACACTGTCCCATACTGAGCCAACCAGACAGTGGTTATTTGCTTGTGCTCATAGTTCCAGCCAATCAATCTTGTAGCGGCTTCCTCTCCATTGCTCTCCTTCTACTGCACTTTCGTCTTCCTCTAGGACAGTGATTCTCAACCATCCTAATTCCACAACCCTTTCATACACTTCCCAATGTGTAGTAGTGATACCCCAATCATAAATGTTTTCCCTTGCTATTTCAGAACTATAATTTTGCTACTGCTATGAATCCTGCCACCCCTGTGAAAGGGTCTTTTGACAAACCAAACTGGTCAGGACGCCCAGGTTGAAAACCACTGCTTTCAACTAAGTGGAGTTGCCTTAAGTTCTAGTTCAGCATATTGTTAGACGTTGAACACAAGAACACTTTGGCATACCCACACTTATTTCTGACCGATAAGGTCATCAAAAAATGATTATTGGGAGAAACCGGTCGAAGAGCAACAATCCGATACTCTGTTTTGTAAGATTTCTAGAAGCAGAAAGGGGGATCCAGTGAACAAAATGACCTTTGGAAATTTCTGGGCCTGATCATTACTTCAGGAAGTCGTGGCCCAACGCTTGCAGAAATGGTACTGGACCAGGAATAAATTACTTGCCACTCGGTTTTCCAGAGTCATTATATTAGAATAGAGATATTTGTTGATTATGAAATTATTTTACTTCACAAATAATGAAGAATTTGGGTACAAAAGTACTGATATTATTAGACAGCCAAGGAAGTTAACTGCTCCCCTTTCAAGTGTTGTTCTCCCAGTGCAGGATAGCCACAGAAGGGCGAGACTGGGCGGAAGAGTGGTACTGTGTAATCTTTGAGGATTATATTGTTTCTAAGCAAAGCACCTCAGATTTATCCATAGAGTAGTCTCCAGTGCCTGCTTGCCCTTTTAATGACATTGGGAAAATCTTCTGACTGGAAATTTTAATCCATGGCAACAAAAAAGTTTAGATGTAACCCAAAAGATATTTTAGACCAGAGAGAAAGCAGCGACAGTGACACAGCATTATGCACAGAATTGCACTATAGTGTTTCCTCGGGAAATTCCTAATCCAACACTGTCACTGCTCAGAGAAAGGATGACAGTGAGGAAGGTTCCGAACCTGAGCTCTGCAATGGGCAATCGAGATGCTCTATTGTCTTCCGGTATGGATGGGCCTGCTCAACCAAGATTCCCATTTACTGGAGCACCTGTTATGTATGTAGATGTTGAACACAAGAAAGCTTTGGCGTACTTACAATTATTTCTGACCGATGAAGTCATCGAAAAATATGATTACAGAGAGGAACCAGTCGAAGAGCAACAATCCGATACTCTGTTTCATAAGATTTCTAAAAGTAGAAAGAGGGATCCAGTGAACAAAATGACCTTTGAAATTTCTGGGCCTGATCATTACTTCAGGGAGTGGGGGCGCAACGCCTGCAGAAATGGTATTGGACCAGGAATAAATTACTTCCAACTCGGTTTTCGAGAGCTGTCATATTAGAATCCTGATATTCATTGATTATGAAATTTTTTCACTTCACATATAATGAAGAATTTGGGTACAAAATTGCTGATATCATTAGACAGCCAATGAGGTTAAATGCTCCACTTTCCAGTGTTGTTCTCCCATTGGAGGATAGCCACAGGGGGGCAAGAGTGGGCGGGATAGTCAATAGGGCATGTTTTAAAGAGACATACAGGCATAGAGTTATACTGTGTAATCTTTGAGGATTATATTGTATCCAAGCAAAACACCTCAGATTTATCCATGGAGCAGTCTCCAGTGCCTGATTGCCCTTTTAATGACACTGGGGAAATCTTACTGGAAATTTTAGTCCATGGCATCCAAAAAGTGTAGATTTAACATACAAGGAGTTTTAGACTAGAGAAAAAACAGCGTGAGTGACTCAGCATTATGCACAGAATTGTGTTATAGTTCCTCGGGAAATTCTTAATCCGACACTGACACTGGTCAGAAAAAGGATGACAGTGAGGAAGGTTCCGAACCTGAGCTCTGCGATGGGCAACCGTGGTGCTCTATTGTCTTTGGGTATGGATTGGCCTGCTCAACCAAGATTCCCATTTACTGGAGCTCGTGTTATGTATGTAGACGTTGAACACAAGAAAGCTTGGGTGTACCTACAATTATTTCTCACCGATGAGGTCATTCAAAAAAAATTATTACGGGAAGAAACCGGTCTAAGAGCAACAATCCGATACTCTGTTTCATAAGATTTCTAAAAGTAGAAAGAGGTATCCAGTGAACAAAATGACCTTCGAAATTTCTGAACCTGATCATTACTTAAGGGAGTGGGGATGCAATGCCTGTAAAAATGGTATTGGACTAGGAATAAATTACTTGGAACACGGTTTTCAGGAGCTGCCATTTTAGCATTCTGATATCCGTTGATTATGAAAATTTTTACTTCATAAATAATGAAGAATTCAGGGACAAAATTAGTGATATTATTAGACAACCAGAGAGCGTAACTGCTCCCCTATCCAGTGTTGTTCTCCCAGTGGAAGATAGCACTGGGGGCGGGTGAGACTAGGCAGGGAATTCAATAGGGCAAGTTTTAAAAAGACATACACAAATAGAGTAGTAATGTGTAATCTTTGAGGATTATATTGCATCCAAACAAAGCACCTCAGATTTATCCACAGAGCAGTTCCAGTGCCTGCTTGCCATTTTATGTCATTGGGAAACTCTCCTGACTGGAAATTTTAGTCCATGGCATCAAAAAATGTGTCATTTTAACCCAAAAGGGGTTTTAGACCAGAGAAATAACAGTGACAGTGACTCAGCATTATGCACAGAATTGTGCGATAGAGGTTCCTAGGGGAAATTTCTAATCCAACACTGACACTGCTCAGAGAAAGGAGGACAGTGAGGAAGATTCCGCACTTTAGCTCTGCGATAGGCAAATGTGGTGCTCTCTTGTCTTTGGTTATGGATGGGCCAGCTCCACCAAGATTCCCATAGACCGGAGCACCTTTTATGTAGGTAGACGTTGAACACAGGAACGCTTTGGCGTACCTACAATTATTTCTGACTGAGGAGGTTATCGAAAAATGATTATGGGGCCAACCTGTCGAAGAGCAACAATCCGATACTCTGTTCCATAAGATTTCTAGAAGCAGAAAGAGGGATCCAGTGAATAAAATGACCATAGGATATTTCTGGGCCTGATCATTACTTCAGGAAGAGGGGGCGCAACACCTGTAGAAATGGTATTGAACCAGGATTAAATTACTTGCAACTCGGTTTAGGAGCCGTCATTTTAGAATTCTGATATCCGTGCATTATGAAAATTTTTCACTTCACAAGAAATGAAGATTCATGTACAAAATTAGTGATATTATTAGACAATCAGAGAGGTTAGCTGCTCCATTTTCCAGTGTTGTACTCACAGTGGGGGATAGCCACAGGTAGGGGGCGGGGTGAGACTGGGCAGGGAATTCAATTGGGCAAGTTTTCAGGAGACATACACACCTAGATTGGTACTGTGTAATCTTTGAGGAGTATATTGTATCCAAGCAATGCACCTAAGACTTATCCATTGAGCAGTCTCCAGTGCCTGCTTGGCCTTTTAATGTCATTGGGAAAATATTCTGACTGGACATTTTAGTCCATGGCATCAAAAAAAGTGTCATTATAACCCATAAGAGTTTTAGACTAGAGGCCACACAGGATATTCGCAAGAAAGTCCAAAAAATAGTGCAAAAGCCTGAAGGAGCTACCCTAGAGGAGGTGGTGGCTTATGCCAATACAGCTTTTTACAATAGGGAGCAAGAAAGTGAGGCTCGAGCCCGGGAAAAGGACGAAAGAAAGGACATTAGGCATGCCCAGATATTGGCTGCACTCAATAGCAGACTCTCGTTGAATGCCTCCCAGGTTACCCAGACCTTTGAACCAGGTACCAAGTGCTACATTTGCCGGCGACCAGGTCATTGGGCTAGGAACTGCGCTGACCGGAACGAGCCTCCTCAGGCGCCATGTGTCTATTGCGAGCAGATTGGCCACTGGGTTGACCTCTGTCCTAAGGTCCAAAATCTGGAGGGGAGGCACCCACAGGCCAGCTGGCAGCTGGCAACAGTGGAGGAGGACTGAAGGCACCCAGTCTGACGGCCCAGCAGCAAATGGTAACTATTACTGGTCTGAAACCTAGTGTGGGCATCAGCGTGGCAGGAAGGTCAGTAAACTTCCTTTTAATACTGGAGCCGCCTCTGCCCTTATTTCCTTCTCTGGACCTCTGGCACCCCGCACCGGCTCCATCCTGAAAGTGTCCGGAAAGCCTGTAAACATTTTACTGAGCCCCTCAGATGTCTTTGCGATAATTTCTATTTTTCTCATAGCTTCCTATTATTACCTGAATGTCCAGCTCCTCTCATAGGCCGAGACTTGCTGTCCAAGCTGCACACCTGCATAGTCATCGGGCCTCATCAAGGTCCCTCTATAGCTTCCAGTTGTTCCTCACAGTGGAGGAGCCTCAGATTCCCCCACAGGAACCATGGGAGCAGATGAATACTCCTGTGAGCCACAGGATGGTCTTGGGATGATATTTTATCGCCACTCCAAGTCAGAGGAGGGCTGCACAGATGATTCTACCTCAGACCCCTCACAGCCTTTAGGCCAGTGAATACCTTTCCTCCGTTCCTGTGTTTACAATGACCAAACTCTGTGACACTAACGTAACTTGAAGGGCACTGCCACCTCACAATCTTACCCATGTCTCACTTAAGCTGTTCACCTGCTTGTTTCTTTGTTTTTCAGTTTTCAGCTTACTAAGTCCTCTAACCAAATGTGCCAGCTACAGGGCCAGCACCTTCTAAGCCCACCTCGATCTTATCTATCCTGGGCTCTAAATGGAAAACCCCTTATAACAGAGAAGGAAGATTATGGACCCAAAACCCCACTTCACCCACTTTGCCAGCAGGAAGTAGCTAGAGATGTCGTTGTCCAGTACTCTAAAGATTTGGGTCCATATCTCTTCAGGGGGAAATATTAGGCAGAGAGGCAGGGATTGGATGCCCATTGATGCAAGCCCAAGAGAGCCAAGCATGAGAACAAAGGGCGGCGCACTGCACATGCTCAAAAGTCTAGGTTTCCCACAGTGGGCATGGGTGGGCTTATTGGCCCACCTGGGCCAGGTGATTGCAATTCAGTCAATGGGGTCGATCTGGGGTCATCCACCAGGTCTCTCCCTGGAATCCTTGAAAAGGCAGGAACCAGTGGGGGAGAGGAGGAACTGGGGAGAGAACATGAGAAAAAACTTGAAACAGGACTTTTGGAGGAGAACTTGGGAAACAGATCTTTGCGTGACACCGAGCAGTCTCTGCCAGCCTGCATGGTGGGGAAGAATCCGATGGGTGCCACATACACCTGGAACTTCTAACTACCATTAAACTCACTTGGATCAGGAGCCAGGCTTCGGCGTGAATTCTTTCTCGTGCAGAGCCAAGGAACGAGGTGTAACTCTATCACCAGAGAGATCTTAAAGCATCAAAAAAAGTATTATTTTAAACAAAAGAGGTTTTAGACCAGGAATAAATTACTTGCTACTCGGTTTTTGGGAGCCCACATGCTAGAATACTGATATTCGTTGATGAAGAAATGTGTTCACTTCAGAAAAAAATGAAGAATTAGGGTACAAAATTACTATTATTTTAGACAGCCAGGGAAGTTAACTGCTACCCTTTCCAGTGTTGTTCTCAAGAGGAGGATAGCCACAGGGGGACTACACAGAGAGGGAAATTCAATAGGGCAAGCTTTAAAGAGACATACACACATAGAGTGGTACTGTGTCATCTTAGAGGATTATATTGTATCCAAGAAAGCACCTCAGATTTATCCCTACAGCAGTCTCCGGTGCCTGTGTGCCCATGTAATGTCATTGGGAAAATTTTCTCGCTGGAAATTTTGGTTCATGGCATCAAAAAAGTGTCATTTTAACCCGAAAGGGGTTTTAGACCCAAAAGAAAACAATGTCAGTGACTCAGCAATATGCACACAATTGCACGTTAGTGGTTCCTCAGGAAATTCATAATCCAACATTGATACTGTTCAGATAAAGGATTACAGTGAGGAAGATTCTACACCTGAACTCGGTTATGGGCAAACGTGGTGCACTATTGTCTTCAGTCTTCGGGTATGGATGAGCCAGCTCCACCAAGATTCCCATTCACTGAAGGAACTGGTATGCAAATAAAGCATGACCACTACAAACTTTTGGAATAACTACAAGTATTTCTGATTAATGCAATCATTGAAAAAATTATTACAGAGTCAAACTGGTTAAAAAGCAACACTCCGCTACTCTGCTTCACAAGTTTAAAAGGAGCAGAAAGAACTATCCAGTGAAAAAATAGGACATTTGGAAATTTTGGGGCCTGATCCTACACCAGGGACTGGTGGCACAATGCCTAATGAAATGGTATTGCACCACCAATAAATTACTTGCAAGTCCATTTTTGGAAAGATTCATGTTACAATACTGATACTCATTGATTATGGGATTTTTAACTTCAAAAATAAAGAAGAATTTGGCCATAAAATATGGACAAAATTAGACAGCCAGTGAGGTTAACTGCTCCCCTTTCCAGTGTTGTTCTCTCAGTGGAGCATAGCAACAGGGAGGCAGAAATGGGACAGAAATTGAACAAGGAAAATTTTAAGGAAATACACACACACATAGAATGGTACTGTGAAACTCTTGGTGATTACATTGTATCCAAGCAAAGCACATCAGATATGTCTGTACAGCAGTCTCCAGTGTCTGTGTGCCCATGTAATGCCATTGAGAAACCCTTCTGACCTGAAATTTTAGTTCATGGCATCAGAAAAGTGTCATTTTAATCCAAACGGGGTTTTAAACAAGAGAAATAGCAGTGAGAGTGGCTCAGTATTATGCACAGAATTGTGCAATAGTGGTTCCTCGGGAAATTCCTAATCTGACACTGACACTGCTCAGATAAAGGATGACAGTGAAGAAGATTCTACACCTTAACTCTGTGATGAGCAAACGTGGTGCTCTATTGTCTTCGGGTATGGATGAGCCAGCTCCACCAAGATTCCCATTTACTGGAGCACCTGGTATGTATGTACACGTTGAACACAAGAACGCGTTGGCATACCTACAATTATTACTGACCGATGATGTTATCGAAAAAAATGATTACAAGGAGGAACCTATTGAAGAGCAACAAACCTCTACTCTGTTTCATAAGATTTCTAGAAGCAGAAAGAGGGATCCAGTGAACAAAATGACCTTTGGAAATTTCTGGGCCTGATCATTCCTTCAGGAAGTCGGGGCGCAATGCCTGCAAATGGTATTAGACCAGGAACATATTACTTGCAACTCAGTTTTCAGGAGCTGTCATGTTAGAATACTGATATTCATTGATGATGAAATTTTTTCACTTCCCCATGATTGAAAAATTTTGGGGAAAATTACTGATATTATTAGACAGCCAAGGAAGTTAAGTGAGCCCCTTTCCAGTGGTGTTCTCCCAGTGGAGGATAGCCACAGGGGGACCAGACTGGGAGGGAAATTCAGTAGGGCAAGTTTTAAAGAGACATACACACATGGAGTGGTACTGTGTCATCTTTGAGGATTATATTGTATCCAAGCAAAGCAGCTCAGATTTATGCATAAGCAGTCTTCAGTGCATACTTGCTCTTTTAATGTCATTGGGAAAACCTTCTGACTGGAAATTTTAGTCCATGGCGTCAAAAAAGTATCATTTTAACCTAAATGGTGTTTTAGACCAGAGAAATAACAGCGAGAGTGACCCAGCATTATGCACAGAACTGAGCTATATTGGTTCCTCGGGACATTCATAATCCGACCCAGACACTGCTCAGAGAAAGGATGACAGTGAAGAAGATTCATTACCTGAGCTCTGTGATGGCCAAACGTGGTGCTTTGTTGTCTTTGGGTATGGATGAGCCAGCTCCACCAAAATTCCCATTTATTGGAGCACCTGATAAGTATGTAGACATTGACAACAAGAACGCTTTGTGTACATCCAATTATTTCTGACTGAAGAGGACGTCAAAAAAATGATTACTGGGAGGAACCTATTGAAGAGCAACAATCCGCAACTCTGTTTGATAAGATTTCTACAAGCAGAAAGAGGGATCTAGTTAACAATTTGACCTTTGAACATTTCTGGGCCTGACCATTAATTCAGGGAGTGGGGGCGCAATGCCTGCAGAAATGGTATGGGACCAGGAATAAATTACTTGCCACTCGGTTTTCCAGAGCCGTCATGTTAGAATAATGATATTCGTTGATTAGGAAATTTTTTCACTTCACAAATAATGAAGAATTTGGGTACAAAATTATTGATATTATTATACAGCCATGGTGGCTAACTTCTCCCCTTTCAAGTGTTGTTCTCCCAGTGGAGGATAGCCACAGGGGGCGAGACAGGGTTGGAAATTCAAAAGGGTAAGTTTTAAAGAGACATATACACATAGAGTGGTACTGTGTCATCTTTGAGGATTATATTGTATCCAAGAAAGCACCTCAGATTTATCCCTACAGCAGTTTCCAGTGCCTGCGTGCCCATGTAATGTCATTGGGAAATTTTTACTCGCTAGAAATTTTGGTTCATGGCATCAAAAAAGTGTCAATTTAATCCAAATGTAATTTTAGACCAGAGAAATAACAGCGAGAGTGACTCAGCATTATTCAAAGAATTGCGTGATATTGGTGCCTCAGGATATTCATAATCCTACACTGACACTGCTCAAAGAAAGGATGACAGTGAAGAAGGTTCTACACCTGAGCTCTTTGATGACCAAACGTGGTGCTCTATTGTCTTCCCGTATGGAGGAGCCAGCTCCACCAAGATTCCCAGTAAGGGAGCACCTGTTATGTACATTGATGTGGAACACAAGAACGCTTTGGCGTAACTACAATTATTTCTGACCGATGAGGTCATCAAAAATGATTACTGGGAGGAACCGATTGAATAGTGAAAATCTGCTACCCTGTTTCATAAGATTTCTAGAAACAGAAAGAGGGATACAGGGAACAAAGTGACCTTTGGACATTTCTGGGCCACATAATTTCTTCAGGGAGTGAGGGCACAATGCCTGCAGAAATGGTATTGGACCAGGAATAAATTCCTTGCAACTCTCTTTTCAGCAGCCATCATGTCAGAATACTGATATTCGTTGATTATGAAATGTTTTCATTTCACAAATAATGAAGAATTTGGGTACAAAATTACTGATGTTTTAGACTGCTAGGAAGGTTAACTGCTCCCCTTTCCAGTGTTGTTCTCCCACTGGAGGACAGCCACAGGGGTGCAAGACTAGGCAGGAAATTCAACCGGGCAAGTCTTAAAAGAGACATACACACATAGAGTGGTACGGGTAATCTTTGAGGATTATATTGTATTCAAGCAATGCACCTCATATTTATCCGTAGAGCTGTCCCCTGTGCCTGCTTGCCATTTTAAGGTTTTTGGAGAAATTTTCTGACTAGAAATTTTAGTCCATGGCATAAAAAAGTGTCATTTTAACCCAAAAGGGGTTTTAGACCAGAAAAATAAGAGCGACTATCACTCAGAATTATGCACAGAATTGCGCGATAGTGGTTAGTCGGGAAATTCATAATCCAAAATTTACACTGCTCAGAGAAAGGATGACAGTGATGAAGATTCCTCACCTGACCTCTACGATGTGCAAACGTGGTGCTCTATTGTCTTCGGGTATGGATGAGCCAGCTCCACCAAGATACCCATGCACTGGAGCACCTGGTATGCAAGTAGAGGATGACCACTACAAACTTTTGGCATAACTACAATTATTTCTGATTGATGAGGTCATTGAAAAAATTATTATTGAGACAAACCTGTTGAAGAGCAACAATCCGCTACTCTCCTTCACAAGTTTCCAAAAGCAGAGTCATTTCAACCCAAAAGTGGTTTTAGACCAGAAAAATAACAGCGACAGTGACTCAGAATTATGCACAGAATTGTGCGATAGTGATTCGTCGGGAAATTCATAATCTGACACTGACACTGCTAAGATTCATGAAGACAGTGAGGTTGATTCCGCACCTGAGCTCTGCAATGTGCAACATGGTGCTCTATTGTCTTCGGGTATAGATGAGCCAGCTTCACCAAAATTCCCATTTACTGGAGCACCTGGTATGCAAGTAGAGGTGGTCACTAAAGCTTTTGGTGTAACTACAATTTTTTCTGATTGATGAGGTCATTCAAAAAATTATTACGGAGACAAACCGGTTGAAGAGCAACAGTCCACTACTCTGCTTCACAAGTTTGCAAAAGGCAGAAAGAACTATCCTGTGAAGAAATATGATATTTGGAAATTTCTGGGCCTGTTCCTACTCCAGGGACTGGTGGCACAACGCATGAAGAAATGGCATTGGACCACGAATAAATTACTTCCAACCTCATTTTGGGAACCTTCATGTTAGAGTACTGATATTCATTGATTATGAATTTTTTTCAATTCAAAAATAAAGAAAAATTTGGGTACAAACTTATGGACATGGTTGGACAGCCAGGGAGGTTAACTACTCCCCTTTACAGTGTAGTTCTCTCAGTGGAGCATAGACACAGGGAGGCAGAAATGAGACAGAAATTGTAAAGGGCAAGTTTTACAGAAATATATGCGCACAAAGAGTGGTACTGCGTAACCCTTGATGATCACATTGTACCAAACAAATCACATCTGATTTCTCCCTACAGTAGTCTCCATTGATTGGTTCTACTACATTTGCATTCTAGGATGCAGACTTCCCTACACGACCACTAAAGACAAAGTGGTTCCATAAGCAAATGTGTTCAAGAAAGCTGATGGTGTCCAGCTATCAAAAGATATAGCATCTAAGGTCTTAACAGCTGAAGGCAAACAAGCGGCCATCTAGTTCAGAAGCAACAAAGCTCACATGGAATAAGAAAACTATCCTGTGTGATAACGAGGTTTGAAAGGGATCAGGTATCAGGCATAATCAGCACAAAATATCGTATAATTGCGAATGAGCAGGGAGTGCTGGGTAGAGACCCAAAGCCACTGGACATCCCCTTAAGAAAGGTTTCGGGGAGGAGATGAGCCAAGACATGATATGAGACAGCAACGATGAAACATAACTTTCCTCTAGTTCATAAATGCTTCCTCTCCCCTCCACTATCATGATCCCAATTATACCTTACAAATCTGGCTAGACCAGAGAATGTACACTTGGACAGATAGGAACTGGAAACACAGGAAATCGAAGGTGGATGAGCCCTTTAGGACCAGTTTTATCGATGGAGACACTGGGAGGGTGGAGGGAAGGTAGGTTGGAAAGGGGCAACCGATTACAAGGATCTACATTTAACCTCAACAGAAAAGTGGGTGAAGGGGAACATCGGATAGTGCAAGGTATGACAAAATAATAAGTAGTAAATTAACAAGGACTTCTGAGGGAAGAGTAGTGGGAAGGGAGGGGAAAATGAGGAGCTGGGGCCAGGGGCTTGGGTGGAGAGCAGATATTTTGAGAATAAAGAGGGAAAAGAATGTACAAATGTGCTCTACACAATTGATGTATGCATGGAGTGTGGATAGTGCTGTATGAACCCCTAATAAAACGATTTTTAAAAAAAGATCTAGGCAGAGGACTCATGCAAGGATGTTCTCAGGCTGGATTAGACCTATTAAAACAGCTACTGGAGTCGCCTCACCCTGGGTTTATTCCTGAGTCACGCATGAAGCTTACAGTCCACAGCCCCAGGAACTAGACAGTGAGGGAGGTGGGGCTCTGAGGCCATTCCACAGGGGGAATGGACCTCCTGTCCTGCAGGCACACCCTCCTCTGTAATCCTGCTGTGTGGGGCATGACTTTCATGGATTCCACACCATGGCAGGTGTACAATTCCTGGGGGATTGTCAGGGAGCCTCTGTTCATGCACACACACTACCACCTAGCTGGAGGAACTTGCTGAACAAAGCCTGAGGCAGACAACAAGCCCACTAAATGATACTGTAAGAGATACAATCAGCATCCATAAACCGGCACCTGGGAGTAAGAGGCAGCATACTTTGGTCCCAGCCCCTCCCACTGTAATCTTCAAGGAGAGACACTCCAAAGCAGAGGATTTTCAAAAGGCACTGCCAGGACTGTGAAATGAGCAGCTCATTTGTGGACATGGATATTATGTGATCCAGACGTACTACCTCCTCCGTTCCAGTCAGCTGAGACAAAAATCCTTCCAAGCAGAAAGCCATGCATCTGAACAGTATCCACCAGCCACTCATGTCTAGTCCTGCTGCCTTCAAAGATCCTTCCTGGGTTTGTCGGATCTCTCTGGGGACAGATAGACCTCGGTCTTTGGCTCTGCATGAGAAAGAATTCACGCCATAGCCTGGTTTGTGATCCAAATGAATTTTAGGACAGTTAGGGAGGCGTGGTGGGCAAATCTGGTCGATCCCAGTTGCCGAATTGAATGTAATTGGCCTATATGGGTCAATGCAGATGCAGAACCCACCCAGGTGTACCTACCCTTCCTGGCCGGAAATCTGGTCATTTGAGCACGCTCAGTGTGCCTCTCCATCCTGGGCCACTAGCTTGGCCCTCTGAGTGTGTGTAATGGACACTCCAGTCCCTATGCTAGCTAACTAACATTTACACCCTGAAGAGATATGGACCCAAATCTTTGTGGTACTGGGCAATGACATCTCTAGCTACTTCCTGCTGGCAAAAGGGGCAAAGTGGGGTTTTGGGTCCATGCCCTTCCTACTCTATTGGAAGGGGTTCTCCATTCAGGGCTAGGATGTAAAAGGTTCAGGTGTTCCAGGAGATTGTGGTCCTGGAGCTGGCACAGTTGGTTCAGAGGCCTTGGTAAACTGAGAACTTCTGAAAAACCAAACAAATGGACAAAAGGTTGAACAGTTTAACTGAGACAAGGCTAAGATTGTGACGTGGCAGTGCCATTGAAATTAGGCGAGTGTCACATGAAATAAGTAAAAAAAAAAACATAGGATTATCAGGCATGTGTGTTTGTTTACTCTAAGTACAGGAATGGGGGTTAAAACATTCACAATTTCCCCTAGAAGAGTACAGGATTTGGGCACTACTGGGTGCAGTGGGATCACTGCTTCATTTATGATCCTAAGGTTTTGGGCCCGCTGATAAGAACCATCCTTTTTAACCCTATAACGCCTCAATTTTTAGTTTGGGGGGAAAATTTTGTTTTTATTTTTCACTTTCATAGCTATCTATCTATCTCTCTATCTATGTATATACATTCCATTAAATGTTATGAAAACATCATGCTCGGCGTTATGGGTTAAATGGTAATATTGGGGTACTACAGGGGGAGTCAACAGGGATCAAATGAAGAGTAATTCCCTAAGTCATTTTTAATTTTCTTGCGTTCAATTTGAGTAAAAGGCTTGTAAATTACCCGGGGACCAAATTCCCCTGTGCCTCTATTATGGGTAGAATGTTCAGGGAGGTTTCAGAGATGGGAGAATAGTAACTTCTAAGTCCAGGATCACTTACGGTAGGGGTCTTCAAACTGTTCACACAGGGGTCAGTTCACTGTCCGTCAGACCACTGGAAAACCAGACTATAGTTTTTTTTTTTTTAAACTATAAACAAATTCCTATGCACAATGCATGGGTTGGCTGCTAAGCAGGACAGGCAGTGGCAGCAAGAACACCCTGAGGGCGGGATAATTGGCGTCAGGCCACATGTGCCCCAAGGGCCAGTTTGAGGACGCCTGCCTTAGGGGTCCTGGGTACACAGGGGGATGAAGGTCTCTACTGCTCATCAAAAGGAGAAATGCTCTAACTTATGACATCTCCACCGACTTTCCCATCACTCTACAGAACTATTCCAGCTGAATCAGGGTTGGAAGGGAAAGTGTACCTTTCTCTGGCCACCATTCTCCTATCTCAAAAAGCTACTGTGGCCAAATATAGTAGCAAAGTGTATCAGCTATTGTTTGTCCAGCCTCTCTATATCAAATCTACTCAATTGGACAGGATTCATGCAAGGGGGCAATTCCTGAGTATCAAGCTGCTAAGTCCCATCTAGAAAGCACAAAACAATGAGGCCATTCAGAGCTTGCTGCCTCAAGGTAAAAAAACCCCACTTGAAAGTACAGCCTTGTGTTGCCCTGAAACTGATGCCTCACGCAGATATCCTAGCCCGAGGTAAGGGGTCAAAGACCAGTCGCTTAGGGCAACTTTTGGTCGACCTATTTTTCTAGACAGCAAGCTAGGAGGACCACTGCTTGGGATGGCCCCACGGGTCTCCAAGATGCCTGCTGGTGGGAGTAGACTCTCAAATCTCTAAAGTGAAGGGACATATGGAAGCTCAGGGAAGCTTCAAGGAAATTGGAATTTCCAGCTGGAACATTTGCAGTCCACTGCACAACAACTTACAGAAGGTTCTCAGAGAGGAGATGAGCCAAGACACGGTACAAGATAGTAAATATGAAACACAACTTTGCTCTAGTTCCTAAATGTGTCGTCTCCCCCACTATCATGATCCCAATTTTACCTTAAAAATCAGATTGGACCAGAGAATGTACACTTGTACAGATAGGAACTGGAAACACAGGGAATCCAGGGTGGATGAGTCCATTAGGACCAGTATTATGAGTGGAGACATTGGGAGGAGGGAGGCAGGGTAGGTTGGAAACGGTGAACAGATTACAAGGATCTTCATTTTACTTCAACGGAAAAGTGTGTGAAGGGGGACATCAGACATTGAAAGATATGACAAAAGAATTAGTTAGTTACAAAGGATTTATGAGTGAGGGGCAGCGCACATGGGGTGCGGGGGAATGAGGAGCTGAGGTCAGGGGGTTGGGTGGAGAGTGTATATTTTGAGAATAATGAGGGCAATGAATGTACAAACGTGCTTTACACAACTGATGTATGCATGGAATGTGGTTAGTGTTGTATGAGCCCCTGATAAAAAGATCATAACACCAAAAAAAAATCTATCTGGGCAAAGGGCTCATGTAAAGATGATCTCAGGCTGGATTAGACCAGTAAAAACGGGTAATGGAGTCGCCTCACCCTGTATCTATTCCTGAGTCAGGCATGAAGTTTCGCGCCACAGCCGCAGAGCTGGACACTGAGAGAGGGGGGGATTTGAGGCCATTCAACAGGGGGAATGGCCCTGCTGTCCTGCAGGGCCCACGCTGCTCTGTAATCCTCCTGTGTGGGGCATGGCTTTCATGGAGTCCACACCATGGGAGTGCTACTATTCATGGGGGATTGGCAGGAAGCCTCGGCTCATGCACACACACCACCACCTAGCTGGAGGACCACGGTGAACAAAGCCTGAGGTAGACAACAAGCCCACTAACTGATCCTGTAAGAGATACAATCAGCATCCAGAAACCAGCAACTGGGAGTAAGAGGCAGCATACCTTGGGCCCAGCCCCTCCCACTGTGATCTTCAAGGCGTGACATTCCAAAGCAGAGGAATTTCAAAAGGCACTGCCAGGACTGTGGAATGAGCAGCCCATTTGTGGACATGGATATTATGTGATCCAGACGTACTACCTCCTCTGTTCCAGTCAGCTGAGGAAAAAAACCTTCCAAGCAGGAAGCCATGCATCTGAACAGTATCCACCAGCCACTCACGTCCAGTCCTGCTGCCTCCAAAGAGCCTTCCTGAGTTTGACAGATCTCTCTGGGGACAGATAGACCTTGGTCTTTGGCTCTGCGTGAGAAAGAATTCACGTGGAAGCCTGGTCTGTGATCCAAGTGAGCTTTAGGAGAGTTAGAGAGGCATGGTGGGCAACCCTGGTCGACCCCAGTGGCTGAATTGGATTTACTTGGCCTAGGTGGGTCAATCCACATACAGCGCCCACCCAGGTGTACCACCCCTTCCGGTCCGGAAAACTGACCCTCTGAGCGTGCACAGGGCACCACTCCTACCTGGGGTCTTAGCCTGGCCCTCTGGGCATGCATAATGGATGCCCCAGTCCCTAGGTTAGCTACCTAACATTTACCCCGTGAAGAGATATGGACCCAAATCTTTGGGGTACTGGGCGACGACATCTCTAGCTACTTCCTGCTGGCAAAAGGGGCGAAGTGGGGCTTTGGGTCCATACCCTTCCTACACTGCTGGAAGTGGTTGTCCATTCAGGGCAACGTTATCAAAGATGGATAAGATTTAGGTGGTCCAGGACATGGTAGTCGTGGAGTTGGCACACTTGGTTCAGAGGCCTTGGGAACCTGAGAACTTCTGGAAAAACAAAGGGTCAAAGAGTTGAACAGTTTGACTGACACAAGGCTAAGCTTGTGAGGTGGCACTGCCCTTGAAATTAGGTGATTGTCACAAGAAATTTAAAAAAATCTTAGGATTATCAGGCATGTGTGTTTGTTCACTGTAAGTACAGGAACAGGGGTAAAAGCATTCACAATTTCCCCTAGGAGGGCACAGGGTTTTGGCACTACTAGGTGCAGTGGGATCACTGCTTCATTTATGATCCTAAGGTCTTGGATCCGCTGATAAAACCCATCCTTCTTTTTAAACCTATAACAATTCAATTTTAATTTGGGAAAAATTATTTTTCGTTTTGGTTCTTTAATTTCATAGTTATCAATATATCTATATTAATATACACATTTCTTTTAATGTTATGAAAACGTCATGCTTGGCGTTATAGAGTTAAATGGCAATAATGGGGTACTACGGGGGAGTTAACACAGATTAAAAGTAGAGTAACTGCCTAAGTCATTTTTAATTTTCTTGGGTTCAATTGGAGTAAAAGGCTTGTAAATTACCCTGGCACCAAATTCCCCTGGTGTTTTAGGGCTGCGAGATTAGTAACCCCTAAGTCCAGGATTCCTTATGGCAGGCGT
Organism: Tenrec ecaudatus; assembly: GCF_050624435.1. Taxonomy (NCBI): domain Eukaryota; kingdom Metazoa; phylum Chordata; class Mammalia; order Afrosoricida; family Tenrecidae; genus Tenrec; species Tenrec ecaudatus. The sequence continues at coordinate 76,986,515 of NC_134544.1, forward strand.
CCTCAAACGGTTAAGGGAGTCAGTTCAATGTCCCTCAGACCGTTGGAGGGCCAGACTATAGTTTTTTAAAAACCTATGAACAAATACATATGCACAGTGCACATCTTATTTTGAAGTTAAACAAAATAAATAAATGGAGCACAAACACCAGGCAGACAGGACTAATGTCCTCGGCTGTCTGCATGTGGCACACAGGCTGTGGTTTGAGGACCCCTGCCTGCTCTCGGTGCTCATGAAGAGGATGTGGTTTCAACCCAAAAGCTTGGAAACTCCGCAATTTGTTTAAAGGTGATTGGGCAGATGGAGTCCCTGATTCACCCATGCATGACTCCTGGGAACCAGGACATCACGATCTGATCCCTTAAATTCATGTGTGGATTGACATTGCCACTAATAAGCCAGCACGTATAAAAGCCTTACTCCCTCCCGCAACAGAAAGGTTTCTTGTTTCCAAGATTTCAGGAAACATGGCAGACCCGGAAAAACAACCGCTCCAAGTTCCTAAAACCACCAAGATGGAGGCCAACCCTCCCCCTGCCCTCTCCATACCCCTCCCCATCGGCTTTATCCCATTTTGCAGGACTCTGGGAGTGGGAGAGCTGACTTCCGACCCTTTGGTACGACTACCACCTATCAGTTTCCCGGGAGTCGGAGAGAGAAAAAGACTCACAAGCCATTTTTGAGTCCCCCCACCCCACAACACACACTAGGGCTTGCACGTCTTATCAACCGCCCAAAATGGATGACTCAACAGTGTTCGATTCTCCCCCTAAGGAAAGCAACCCCAACACCTGGGGAAGACCCCCAAGTCCCTTTTTGGGTGTAGTTCATCCCCTTTTATTCCAGGGATTTGTATAATTGGAAACAACAAACTCCCCTTTTCTGACAAACCACAAGGTCGGGTTTCTTTGCTAGAAACAGGTTTCCATACTCATCAGCCCACCTGGGACGGATTGCCAGCAACTTCTCTAGGTACTGTTCACAACACAGGAACAGGAGCCCTTCCAGAGAGAGGCCCAGAAGACAGTCAATGGACCTGATGATCAGCCAGCACCAATTCCCCACTTGAGAGAAACTCTTTTTGCCACTGCACGAACAATGTGGAATACAAACTCCTAGCAAGGAACGGAAGGCTTGACCAGGTATTACCAGTTGCTCTTACAAGGCCTCCACAGGAGAGCTAGGAAACCTATGAATTTATCTAAGGTCAGTGAGAATTTTCAGGCTCTTACAAGAGAATGTCCACCTGCCTTTTTAGAGTGGCTTATGGAAGGCTTCAGGCGTTATACCCCTATTGGCCTGGAGGCCCCCGAGAACAGGTGGGCAATAAGCATTCCCTTTATTACCCAGTCTGCCTCAGACACGGAAAAGAAGTGGGAAGGGTTTGAAGGGGAAAATCTTAGTGATTGGTAGAAGTGTCTCAGTGGCTGTATAACAACAGAGATGACCCAAACACGAGAGACATAGAAACTAGCGAAAATACTAGTAATTGCCATGAGAGACCCCAGAGGCTCGGGAAAAGGAGATCAGGGCCCACTCACGGAGAGACTGACCTGTGGGCACCGCCAAGGCCTAGGGAAGGATCAATGTGCCTACTGCAGAAAAGAAGGACATTGGAAAAATCAGTGGCTTGAAAACCCGAGGAGAGGTGGACGACCCTCCACTAGAGAGGACAGGCCTCATCCTCACCTAGAAAAACCCAAGTAAGCAACACTAATGCTTGAAGAATCTGAATGAAGGTGTCAGGGCTCTGTGCCACTTGGTCCCCAGGACCCCAGGCTAACTCTCCAAGTAGAAGGCCAGCCAGTAAATTTCTTGGTGGACACAGTGGCCACCTCCTCAGGTTCAGAAAACAGTACGGGCACATTGACAAAAGGGAAGATTTGAATTACTGTCAGCATATGATTGCTTCCAAAAATTACTCACACCACAATGTTTGCATGGAGTTTGGGTGGGCTTCCCAAGATATCAAGATAAAAAATATCTATCTGCCCTCTGTGCCAGTTAGCAACATGGTTTTGATGGCACTGGCTCCTGGCGCAGCTGCTGAGCCAGTGAAGCAGTTATAGCAGGAGAGGGTAGGTGGCCGGTGGCCATCAACAGAAGGACAAAATCTCCACAGTGGGCTTCCTGTTTCAATATGGATCCACTTATGTCACCTGCTGGACACTATCTCTATCCTGGACTCAGAATCGCTACCCCAGGTCTAGAATGCAGCTGGCAGGTACACACTATTTGAAACAGTCTCTGGTTAGCACACGGAGCAGAAGAAGAGGGAGAAGAGGAGACTGGAGCACATCCTGGCCCACTAGACCTTGAGGATGATGTTCCCACTCAGAGAAGCCAGTCCACATAGAAAACCACATGGCCAGCCCCTTGATGAGACACGACATCGCTCAAAGACCCATGGCCCTAGAGGGGACAACAATGGAGACACAGTGTGGGTATTGTGGCCAAACTGATCCCACCACACCGAGCATAACACTAAGTGGGTGCAGCAGAAGAGCAAGGAATCAGAGCAGCAAGGTCCCCAGGGAATGCCAAAGGTGGACTTTGGGGCCAGGACTTGGTGCCCCAACAGACTGGACTGGAAAACACTCCTAAATGCCAACACACAGTCCTTGAACTAACTATGAGCCTTTCTTTCTTGTTGTGTTTTGTTTTCTTTTATTGTCATTGGATTTTTGTTGTTTTGTTTCTTTTCCTGCTTGGCTTAGCTCAGTCTGATTTTGTGCGTGTTATTACCTCTACGGGTCTGTCTAAATAAGATAGGCTGGATGAACAATCTGGAGGAGTAAACACGGGACCAACACTTCGAGGGGGGCAAGGGAGAGAGGAAGGTGGGGGGAAAGGAAGTGGTGTAAAGAAACCCAGAGACAAGGGAACAACAAGTGATGCAAATCGGTGGTGAGAGGGATGTAGGAGGCCTGGTAGGGCATGATCAAGGGTAATGGAACCAAGAGGAATTACTGAAACCCAAATGAAGACTGAGTATGGCAGTGGGCACAACAGGAAAATCACAGAAGAGTGAGCTGGGAAGCAAGGGCCAGTAAAAGACGTCTAAATAAAGGCAGGTACATATATTTATAAATGAGCATGGGCAAATCGATCTATGTCCATATATGTATAGATTTAGTATTAAGGTAGCAGATGGACATGGGGCCTCCACTCAAGTACTCCCTCATTGCAAAAATACTGTTGTACTAAATTGGCATTCTATGATGCTCACCTTCCCTACACGATCACTGAAGACAAAGTGGCTGTGTAAGCAAATGTGGTGAAGAAATCTGATAGTGCCCAGCTATCAAAAACATGGCGTCTGGAGTCTTAAAGGCTTGAAGGTAAACAAGCGGCCATCTAGCTCAAAGCAACAAAGCCCATATGGAGGAATCATACCAGCCTGTACGATCACAAGGATTCAAAAGGTTAAGGCATCAGGCATCATGAGAACAAACTATCTTATCATGGCGAATGAGCGGGGACTGCCTGGTAGAGACCCAAACCCATTTGCAATCCAATGGACATCCCCTTACAGAAGGGTTTCAGAGAGGAGATGAGCCAAGACAGGGTATGAGATAGGAACGATGAAACACAACTTTCCTCTAGTTCTTAAGCTTCCTCTTCCCCAACTATCATGATCCAAATTCTACCTGACAAATCTGGCTAGACCAGAGATTGTACAATGGTACCGATAGGAACTGTAAACACGGTGAATCCAGGGTGGATGAGTCATTTAAGACCAATACTATGAGTGGAGATACTGGGAGGGTGGAGGGAGGGTGGGATGGAAAGGGAGAACCGATGACAAGGATCTACATTGACCTCAATAGAAAAGTGGGTGAAGGGGGACATCAGACAGTGAAAGATATGACAAAAGAATTAGTAAATTACCAAGGATTGATGAGGAAGGGGTAGCAAGCATTGAGGGGAAAAAATGAGGAGCTGAGGCCAGGGAATTGGGTGGAGAGTGGATATTTTGAGAACAATGAGGGCAATGAATATACAAATGTGCTTTATACAACTGATGTATGCATGGAATGTGGTTAGTGTTGTATGAGCCCCTGATAAAAAGATCATAAAACAAACTAACAACAACAAAAAAAGATCTGGGCAGAGGGCTCATGCAAGGATGATCTCAGGCTGGATCGGACCAGTAAAAATGGCTACTGGAGTCGCCTCACCCTGTGTCTTTCCTGAGTCAGGCATCAATCTTAGGGCCCACAGTCCCAAGCGCTGGACAGTGAGGGAGGCGGGGTTCTGAGGCCATTCCACAGGGGGAATGGCCATCCTGTGCTGCAGGGCCCACCCTCCTTGTAATCCAGCTGTGTGGGACATGGCTTTCATGGAGTCCACACCATGGGAGCGCTACTATGCATGAGGGGTTGGCAGGAAAGCTCTGCTCAAGCACACACACCACCAACTAGCTAGAGGACCTCGGTGAACAAAGCCTGAGGCAGAAAACAAGCCCACTAACTGATCCTGTAAGAAATACAATCAGCATCCAGAAACCAGCAACTGGGAGTAAGAGGCAGCATACCTTGGGCCCAGCCCCTCCCACTGTAATCTTCAAGGTGTGACATTTCAAAGCAGAGGAATTTCAAAAGGCACTGCCAGGACTGTGGAATGAGCAGCTCATTTGTGGACATGGATACTATGTGTTACAGACGTACTACCTCCTCCGTTCCAGTCCTCTGAGACAAAAACCCTTCCAAGCTGAAAGCCATGCATCTGAACAGTATCCACCAGCCACTCACGTCCAGTCCTGCTGCCTCCAAAGAGCCTTCCTGAGTTTGACAGATCTCTCTGGGGACAGATAGACCTTGGTCTTTGGCTCTGCGTGAGAAAGAATTCACGTGGAAGCCTGGTCTGTGATCCAAGTGAGCTTTAGGAGAGTTAGAGAGGCATGGTGGGCAACCCTGGTCGACCCCAGTGGCTGAATTGGATTTACTTGGCCTAGGTGGGTCAATCCATGTACAGCGCCCACCCAGGTGTACCACCCCTTCCGGTCCGGAAAACTGACCCTCTGAGCGTGCACAGGGCACCACTCCTACCTGGGGTCTTAGCCTGGCCCTCTGGGCATGCATAATGGATGCCCCAGTCCCTAGGCTAGCTACCTAACATTTACCCCGTGAAGAGATATGGACCCAAATCTTTGGGGTACTGGGCGACGACATCTCTAGCTACTTCCTGCTGGCAAAAGGAGTGAACTGGGGCTTCGGGTCCATACCCTTCCTACATTGCTGGGTGCATAAGTTTGAGGTGATCCAGGAGATGGTAGTCGTGGAGTTGGCATACTTGGTTTAGAGGCCTTGGTACCCTGAGAACTTCTGGAAAAACAAAGGGTCAAAAAGTTGAACAGTTTGACAAACACAAGGCTAAGTTTGTGAGGTGGCACTGCCCTTGAAATTAGGCGAGTGTCACAGGAAATAAAAAAAAATCTTAGGATTATCATGCATGTGTGTTTGTTCACTGTAAGTACAGGAACAGGGATAAAAGCATTCACAATTTCCCCTAGGAGGGCTTTGGCACTACTAGGTGCAGTGGGATCACTGCTGCATTTACGATCCTAAGGCCTTGGACCCGCTCATAAGACCCATCCTTCCTCTAACCCTATAACGCTTCAATTTTAATTTAGGGGAAATTTTTTTGTTTGGGTTCTTTATTTCATAGTATCAATATATCTATATTAACATATACATTTCTTTTAATGTTATGAAAACGTCATGCTCGGCGTTATAGAGTTAAATGGTAATGATGGGGTACTACAGGTGGAGTCAACAGGGATCAAAAGTAGATTAACTGCCTAAGTCATTTTTAATTTTCTTGGGCTCAATTGGAGTAAAAGGCTTGTAAATTAACCGGGCACCAAATTCCCCTGGTGCCACCTACTATGGGTGGAATGTTCAGGGGTGTTTCAGGGCAGGGAGCTTAGTAACCCCTAAGTCAAGGATCCCTTAGGGCAGGGGTCCTTAAACTGTTTACACAGGGGGCAGTTCACTGTCCCTCAGACCGTTGGAAGGCCAGACTATAGATTTTTAAAACCTATGAACACATTCCTATGCACAGTGCACATCTTATTTGAAGTTAAAAAAATATATATAAATGGGGCACAAACACCCGGCAGACAGGATCAATGTCCTTGGCTGTCTGCATGTGGCTCACAGGCTGTAGTGTGAGGACCCCTGCCTGCTCTAGGCACTCAGGAAGAGGATGTGGTTTCAACCCCAAAGCTTGGAGACTCCACAATTTATTTAAAGGTGATTGGGCAGAAGGAGTCCCTGATTAACCCACGCAAGACTCCTTTTCCCTTCCCCTATTACTCAGAGTTCATAGTTATGTTTAGGGGGAACCAGGACATCCCGATCCGACCCCTTAAATTCGCGTGTCGATTGACATTGCCACTTATCAGCTAGCATATATAGAAGACTTACTCCCTCCCCCAACTGAAAGGTTTCCTGTTTCCAAGATTTCAGGAAACATGGCAGGCCCGGAAAAACAACCGCTCCAAGTTCCTAAAACCACCAAGATGGAGGCCATCCCTCCCCCTGCCCTTCACACCCCCCTCCCCATCAGCTATATCCCATTTTGCATGAGGACTCTGGGAGTGGGAGAGCTGACTTCTGACCCTTTGGTACCGCTGCCACCTATCAGGTTCCCGGGTGCCAGAGATAGAGAAAGACTCACAACCCATTTTTGAGTCCCCCCACCCCACAACACACACTAGGGCTGGCATGTCTTATCAACCCCCGAAAAGGATGACTCGGCAATAGCCATTCTCCCCTTAAGGCAAGCAGCCCCTACACCTGGGGAAGACCCCCAAGTCCCTTTTTTTTTTTTAATTGCATTTTATTTTATTTTTTTTTTAATTTTAACAATTTATTGGGGCTCATACAATTTTTTTCACAGTTCATATATATACATACATCAATTGTATAAAGCACATCTGTACAGTCTTTGCCCTAATCATTTTTTTCTCTTTTCTTCTTTTACATTTTATTAGGGACTCATACAACTCTTACCACAATCCATACATATACATACATCAATTGTATAAAGCACATCCATACATTCCCTGCCCCAATCATTCTCAAGGCATTTGCTCTCCACTTAAGCCCCTTGCATCAGGTCCTCTTTTTTTTCCCCTCCTCCCTCCCCATTCCCCCCTCCCTCATATGCCCTTGGTAATTTATACATCGTTGTTTTGTCATATCTTGCCCTATCCGAAGTCTCCCTTCACCCCTTCTCTGCTGTCCCTCTCCCAGGGAAGAGGTCACATGTGGATCCTTATAATCAGTTCCCCCTTTCCAACCCACTCACCCTCCACTCTCCCAGCATCGTCCCTCACACCCTTGCTCCTGAAGGTATCATCCACCCTGGATTCCCTGTACCTCCAACCCTCATATGCACCAGTGTACAGCCTCTGTCCTATCCAGCCCTGCAAGGTAGAATTCGGATCATGGTAGTTGGGGGGAGGAAGCATCCAGGATCCGGGGGAAAGCTGTGTTCTTCATCGATACTACCTCACACCCTAATTAACCAATCTCCTCTCCTAAACCCCTCTATGAGGGGATCTCCATTGGTCGACACTTGGGCCTTGGGTCTCCACTCTGCACTTCCCCCTTCATTTAATATGATATATATACATATATATACATACATATATACATATACACATATATACACATACATACACACACTTATATCTTTTTTTTTTTTTTTGCATGATGCCTTATACCTGGTCCCTTGGGCACCTCGTGATCGCACTGGCCGGTGTGCTTCTTCCATGTGGGCTTATTTGCTTCTGAGCTAGATGGCCGCTTGTTCACCTTTAAGCCTTTAAGACCCCAGACACTATCTCTTTTGATAGCCGGGCACCATCAGCTTTCTTCACCACATTTGCTTGTGCACCCATTTGTCTTCAGCGATCCTATCATGGAGGTGTGCAGTCAATGATATGATTTTTTGTTCTTTGATGCCTGGTAACTGATCCCTTTGGGACCACTCGCTCACTCAGGCTGGTGTGTTCTTCCATGTGGACTTTGTTGCTTCTGAGCTAGATGGCCGCTTGTTTATCTTCAAGCCTTTAAGACCCCAGTCACTATCTCTTTTGATAGCCGGGCACCATCAGCTTTCTTCACCACATTTACTTGTTCACACACTTTGGCTCCAGCCGTTGTGTCGGGAGAGTGAGCATCATAGAGTTCCAATTTAATAAAAGAAGGTATTCATGCATTGAGGGAGTGTTTGAGTAGAGGCCCAAGGTCCTTCCGCCACCTTAATACTTGACCTATAAATATAGACACATAGATCTATTTCCCCATCCTCCTATATATATTTGCATGTACATGTCTTTGTCTAGACCTCCATGAATGCCCTTTGACTCCTAGCTCTTTCCTCCATCTCCCTTGACTTTCCTCCTGCCCTACTACCATGCTTCATCGCCACCTGGGCTAGAGTATACCTCTTCTCTAAGCAACCTTACCCTTGATCATTTCCCACCAGGCCTGCCACTCCCCCTTCTCTACCATTTGGGGTCCCATGTTTTTCCCTTGTCCCTGGGTTTGTTAACACCACTTCCTTACCTCCCCTACCCCCCCACCCCAAGTCCCCCCAAAACTGTCGGTCCCGTTGTTTTTCCTCCAGATAGTTCATCCAGCCTGTCCTATTCAGACAGACCTGTGGAGTCACTAACATGCACGAAAACTAGACAGAGGAAAACAAAACAGCAGTATACAACCAGACAACAAAACAACAAAAACAAACCACTGACAAAGAACAGAATAAAACAGTTCACAAGAGAACAGCTTGTAGTTAGTTCAGGGATCGTTTGCTGGCGCTTAGGAGCGTTTTCCATTCCAGTCTGTTGGGGCACCACGCCCTGGCCCCGAAGTCCACTTTCAGCATTCCCTGGGGACCTTGCCACTCCATTCCCTTGCTGTCCCGTGGCACTCCCCCAGTGATTTGCCTCGGTGTGGTGGGATCAGGTCAGGTGCAATTCCCACACTGTGTCTCCAGTGCTGTCCCCTGTATCGCCCTTAGTCACTGAGGGGCATCATGTCTCATAGTGGGGCCAGCCATGTTGTTTTCTCTGTGGACTGGCTGCTCTACTCAGGAACATCATCATCACGGCCTGGTGGGCCAGGCTGTGCTCCACTCTCTCCTCCTGCCCCTTCATCTGCTCCCGTGTGCTCTGATCAAATATGTCCATCTCCCAGAGCTGCAGAGTCAATGTCGTACTTTGGAAAAAATTCTTTTTGGGGGAGGGGCAGGAATCCACTTAATTTATGGTGCTGGGGCCAGCCTCCCAGACCTCTCCACCGGTTCCCTCCTCCACCCCGGGATATTGCGTTCACACCTTGCGACACTGGGTTGAAGTCTGGTCCCACTTTCCCTGTGGAGATATAAACAATACCCTCCCCTTGGGTGGATTAATGCCCTATGATCCCACTACCCTTTTCTTCCTTGTATTCATCCTTTTGTTTTCCTTTCCCCACCTCCTCCACCATTGTCTACCATGTACATCCCTGGTTTTGGTCTGGTCTCTTCCATACTACCCCGTCTTCACCCCTAAAATGTTTGTATACAGTAGCTTTTTTCCCTGTGCCACTTTTGCTTTTTAAAAAAAAAATTTTTTTTTTAATTCTTACCTCAGCGGACTCATGTTGTACTTGTCCTTTTGTGCCTGACTTACTTCGCTTAGCATGATTTCCTCCAGTTCTTCCCATGCCGCTATGTGCCTCATACGTTCATCACTGCTCTTTAGTGATGCGTAGTATTCCATTGTATGTATATACCACAGTTTTTTAATCCAATCGTCAGTTGATGGAAATTTGGGTTGCTTCCAACTCCTTGCAATTGTGAACTGTGCCGCAATGAATATTGGAGCACAGATGTCTGGTCTTGGTCTGTTTCTTGCCTCTTCTGGGTATATGCCCAGTAGGGGGATTGCTGGGTCATATGGTAACTCTATTTCCATCTGTTTTAGGTATCGCCAGATTGATTTCCATAGTGGCTGTACGTACTTACAGTCCCACCAGCAGTGGATGAGAGTTCCTGTCTCCCCACAGCCCCTCCAACACTTATTGCTTTCTGATTTTTTAAATTGGGCTACCTTTGAGGGTGTCAGGTGGTACCTCATTGTTGTTTTAATTTGCATTTCTCTTATGGCTAAAGATTGGGAACATTTTCTCATATGTTTGTTGGCCATTCGGATTTCTGCCCCTGTTAAACTTCTGTTTAAGTCCTTTGCCCACCTTTCAAGTGGGCTATTGGTTTTTTTCTTTTTGGAAGCTAGCAGAGTACTGTAGATTTTAGTAATAAGGCCTTTGTCTGATGTGTCATTGCTAAAGATTTTTTCCCAGTCTGTGGACTCTCTTATTACTCTCTTGGTGAATTCTTTAGATGTACACAAGTGTTTTATCTTCAGTATATCCCATTTGTCGATTTGTGCCTCCTCTGTGTTTGTGTCCTTCCCTATTTCTGATAGCCTGTGTATTCCCTGCGCCAAAGTTCTCAAGTTGGTCCCAATTCCCTCATTGATGGCCCTAATAGTTTGGGGTTTAACTTCAAGGTCTGTGATCCACCTTGAGTTTATTCTTGTGCATGGAGTGAGATAAGGGTCTTGCTTCATTTTTCTGCATGTTGATATCCATTTTTTCCAGCACCACTTGTTAAAGAGGGCATCTGCTTCCCATTTGATCTTTTTGGGGCCCTTGTCAAAGATCAGCTGTGTGTATGCTGATGCTTTTATTTCTGGGTTTTCAGTTCTTTTCCATTGGTCTGAGTATCTGTCATTGTACCAATACCATGCAGTTTTGAGAACTGTGGCTGTATAGTATGTGCCAAAGTCAGGTAAAGCAAGCCCTCCCACGGTGTCCTTCTTCTTGAGGAGTTCTCTGCTAATTCTGGGCTTCTTCCCTCTCCATATGAAGTTGGTAATCAGTTTTTCCATTTCTTTGAAGAAAGATGATGGTAATTGTATCGGGATAGCATTAAACTTATATAGTGCCTTTGGCAGAACTGACATCTTAACTATATTAAGTCTCCCAATCCAAGAGCACGGAATATTCTTCCATTTGTTGAGGTCGCGTTTGGTTTCATGTAATAGTGTTCTATAGTTTTCCCTATATTGATCTTTTGTTTTTTCAGTCAAGTGTATCCCTAGATATTTCAGTTTGTGTTTGGCTATTGTGAAGGGTACCACCTTTTTGATCTCTTCTTCTGTGGTCTTATCTGATGTGTATAACAGTCCGATGGACTTCTGTTTGTTGATCTTGTATCCTGCCACTCTGCCAAACTCCTCTATTGCTTCCAGTACTCCCCTTGTGGAACTTTTGGGATTTTCCATATATAAAATCATATCATCTGCAAATAACGATAGTTTCACCTCTTCCTTCCCCAGACGAATACCTTTGATGTCACTTCTTTGCCTTATGCTGTTAGCTAAAACCTCCAGCACGATATTAAATAGGAGTAGAGACAAGGGGCATCCTTGTCTGGTTCCCTTTTTCAGTGGGATTGTGTTAGTCTTTTCTCCATTGACTACCACTTTGGCTGTTGGTTTTTCATATATAGCTTGTATTGTCTTGAGGAACTTTCCTTCCATTCCTATCTTCGCTAGTGTCTTAAACAGGAATTGGTGTTGGATGTTGTTGAATGCTTTTTCTGCGTCTATTGATATTATCATGTGATTCTTATACTTTTTCATGTCAATGTGACGAATAATACTAATGGTCTTTCGTAAGTTGAACCATCCCTGCATCCCTGGTATGAATCCCACTTGGTCATGGTGAATTATTTGTTTTATATACTTTTGTATTCTGTTGGCTAGTATTTTGTTAAGGATTTTTGCATCAATGTTCATTAGGGATATCGGTCTGTAGTTCTTGATTCTTGTGGGATCCTTGCCCGGTTTGGGTATCAGAGTTATACTAGCTTCATAGAAGGAGTTTGGGAGTTTGCCATCTTTTTCTATGTTCTGGAAAAGTTTGTGTAGGATTGGTATTAGTTCTTCCCTGAATGCTTGGTAGAATTCTCCAGTGTATCCATCTGGTCCAGGGGATTTTTTTGTTGGTAATCACTTGATAACCTTTTCTATTTCTTCTATTGCGATGGGTCTGTTGAGATTTTTGATGTCCACCGAGGATAGTCTAGGGAGGGATTGTTTTTCCAGGAATTTGTCCATGTCTTCCAAATTGTTGAATTCATTGGAGTACAATCCTTCATAGTATTGTGTAACTATCCTTTTGATTTCATTAGGGTCTGTTGTAATGACCCCTCTTTCATCCCTTATTCTTGCTATTGAGATTTGTTCCCTCCTTTCTTTGGTTAGGTTTGCCAATGGTCTATCGATCCTGTTTATCTTTTCAAAGAACCAACTTTTAGCGATATTAATTTTTTCCATAGTTTTTTTATTTTCCCTCTCCTGAATCTCAGCCCTGATTTTTATAATTTCTTTTCTTTTGCTATTAGTAGTGTTGTCCTGCTGACTCAGCTCTAGTTTTTGTAAATTTTGTGTCGGCGTATCCGTCATGAGTCTCTCTTCCTTTCTCAGATGTGCTTGTATTGCTATGAACCTTCCTCTGATGACTGCCTTTGCTGTGTCCCATAAGTTTTGGTACGTCGTGTGCTCATTTTCGTTGGTTTCGAGAAATTTCCTGATTTCGTCTCGGATCTACACCAGTATGCACTCCTTTTGCAGTAGAGAGTTATTCATCCTCCAATTATTTGCTCTTATTTTCTTTGTCTTCCTTTTGTTGATTTCCAGTCTTATGGCACAGTGGTCAGAGAGAGAGGTCTGTATTATTTCAATGTGCTTAAATTTATGTAGATTTGCCTTATGCCCCAGCATGTGGTCTATCTTCGAATATGTGCCATGAGGACTTGAAAAGAATGTGAAATTTTTTGTATTTGGATGAAAAGCTCTGTAAATATCTATTAGGCCAAATTGTCTAATTGTGGAGTTTAGCTCTCTAGTCTCCTTGTTGAGTTTCTTTCCCTGTGATCTATCTTTCTCAGTGAGTGGTGTGTTGAAGTCACCCACTATAATTGTCGAGTCTGTGATTTCTTTCTTAATCTTTTGGAGTGTTTGGTTCACGTATTGAGCTGGTCTCTCATTCGGGGAATATATGTTTACAATGCTTAGTGGTTCATTGTCTATCATTCCCTTGAGCATTATATAGTGTCCCTCCTTATCTCTTTTTATGGTTTGCACTTTGAGGTCAATTTTATCCGAGATAAGGATTGCAACCCCTGCTTTTTTTGTGTTGCTGTTTGCTTGGTAGGTCCTTCTCCAGCCTTTGATTCTCAGCCTATTTTTGTCTGTAGCCTTGAGGTGTGTCTCCTGTAGGCAGCAAATTGATGGGTTGTGTTTTCTAAGCCATTCTGCAAGTCTCAGTCTTTTAATGCTGAGTTCCGGCCATTGATATTCAGGGTTATCTCCATGTGCGGACTCTGTGATGCCATTTTATACTTTTTGTGTTGGGAGTTTTCCTACTTTCCTTTCTCATTAGTGTGTGTTTTGTGTGTGTATCTGTATCATTCTTGACTTCTTTCCATCCTTAAGTCATTGCTATCTTGGGGTCTGTTTTCTCTTTGTTGCCCTCTGGGTGAGGTTGTTCTATGTGCTGGTCTCTTATTTGTGCTTGGTGAGTGTTGTTCTTCTGCCCATACTGAGTCGGCGAGGATCTTTTGTAATGCTGGGTTTGTTGTAACGTATTTTTTGAGTTTTTCCTTGTCTGGGAAGACTTTTACTTCTCCATCGATCTTGATCGATAATTTGGCTGGGTAGAGTATTCTTGGATTTGCGTTGTTTTCTTTCAATTTTTGGAATATGTTACTCCACTCTCTCCTTTTTTTCATAGTTTCTGCTGATAGGTCTGAGCATATCCTTATGTGGGAACCTTTATATGTGATTGCTTGCTTTTCCCTAGCTGCTCTCATGATTTTCTCCTTTTCCTCAAAGTTTGAAAGTTTAACTATTATGTGCCTTGGTGATTTCTTCTTGGGGTCCCGTCGTGCTTGTGTTCTTTCAGCCTCCTGGATGGTTGCTTGGTTTTCATTCATTAGGCTGGGGAAGTTTTCCTCCAAGAATTCTCTCGCTATTGTTGCAGATGACTTCTTTGTTGTGTCTTCCTCTGGTAGGCCAATAATTCTAATGTTGTTCCACTTCATAGCATCAGACATAGCTCTTAGGTTTTCTTCGGCTTCTCTGATGCTCTTATTAGATTTTTCTTCACGTTTATTAAAGTCTGCTTGGCTGTCCTCCACGCCACTGATGCGGTTCTCTGATTCCTCCAATCGATTCTCAAGGAACATGATTCTGCTATTGTGTTTCGTTACCTGCTCCTCAAGCTCCTGTATTTTCCTTTGGTATGTGTCTTTTATATCCTCTATCATTTCATCCTTTTTCTGTAGTGTTTCCGTCATATTCTGCATCGCTCCAAGCACCATTCTGAGAGCTTCTTCGTATGGCATCTCAATGTCTGCTTCTTCTATGTATGTTGTTATGTTCAGGACATCTTCTTCCTTTGCATTTTGTTTCTCCTGTTTTTTCGTTGAGGTCATTGGGGGTGATGGCTGTTTGCGTTGAGTTGTTTTTGAGGGACCAGGTGCCATTTTCTAGTCTCTCTCTGGAAGACTTATAGGAATTCTTCTTCGATCTGCCTACAGCTGATTTTGCTATGGGATTAACCTACCACTTTATCTTCCTGTGGCTTCCCTATTAGGGGAGTGCCCCAGATGGCAGATCAACTGCCTGCACCAGTGTTGCAGAGGCTGGGCTGAAGTTCCCGCTATTGGTTTGAATATTGATAAGTGTTGGCTGAGCTGCCTTATGTCCCCAGGTACACAGGCAGGAACTCCCTGGTGAGAAGTCTGAGGAGTATCCCCTGGAGAGCAAGCAGGCCTTACCCTAGCCTTGGGCTATCTATGCAGGGTGGAGCTCACCTAGCTGGGTGTGACCCAGGCGCAAATGCCCTAGGGCAATGGGAGTGCCCCGTGAGTCCAAAATGGAGTGTGAGAGAGCAGGGCAGGAACAAGGGGGGTGAGAAAAATCAAAAAGTGAGACTAGACTGTGCAGGGGTACAGGGAAGCGAGGGAAGCAAAAGAAACTATGTAGCTGAGTCCCACTCCCTGCCTGTGGATCTACAAGGGCTTACTCCCTGCCCCAATCCCCAGCGGTAGTTCGCAGCTGAGCCCCAAGAAGGGTCGCAAGAAAACTGCTGAGCCGCCCCCAGAGAGCAGAGAGGGGGGACAGAGAGCAGAGATGTTAACAGACGCCGCCGTGTAGCTGAAGCTTGATCCCTGCCTATGAAGCTGTGGGGTTTTGGGTTTATTCCCTGCTCAGACCACGCGGCGCGGCTGCGGCTGCGGCTGTGCCTTGAAAAAGCCCCTGCGCAGCCCTCCAAGGCTGTGTGGGAATATAAAGCAGAGATGCAAACAGAAGCAACAATGTAGATGAACCCCGATCCCTGCCTGTGGAGCCGCAAGAGTCCTGTTCCTGCCCTGAGGCAGATAGGGAAAAACTGTGGCTGTGCTGAGACCAAACCCTGCTACAGGCTCCAAATGGTCCCTGCTTGGGCAGATCCAGCAACTGGACTAGGGTCGAGCCCCAGCCGGCTTCCACTGAGGTAAGCCAAAAGGCCCCAGCCCCTCAAAACCCCGTGGATCTGTGCCTACTTATCTTTATGATGCACCTCCTGCGATCCAGTGGCATTGAATTTCACTCTGAGCAACTCTCCTGGGCTGGATTCTGCGGAGTCCCTCTGGTGTGTGTCACTCCGTCGCCATCTTCCCGGAAGTCCCAAGTCCCTTTTTTTAGTTTAAGTTGACCCCTTTTATTCCAGGGATTTGTATAATTGAAAACAACAAAATCCCTTTTTCTGACAAACCACAAGGTCGGGTTTCTTTGCTAGAAATAGGGTTCCATACTCATCAGCCCACCTGGGACGGATTGCCAGCAACTTCTCTAGGTGCTGTTCACAACATAGGAACGGGAGCCCTTCCAGAGAGAGGCCCAGAAGACAGTCAGTGGACCTGATGGTCAGCCAGCACGCACTCCCCACTCTTGAGAGAAACTCTTTTTGCCACTGCATGAACAATGTAGGATCCAAACTCCTAGCAAGGCCAGGAGGGCTTAACCAGGTATCACCAGTTGCTCTTACAGGGCCTTCGCGGGAGAGCTAGGAAACCTATGAATTTATCTAAGGTCAGTGAGAATTTTCAGGCTCTTACAAGAGAATGTCCGCCTGCCTTTTTAGAGTGGCTGATGGAAGCCTACGGGCTTTATACCCCTATTGACCTGGAGGCCCCCGAGAACAGGCGGGCAATAATTATTGTCTTTATTACTCAGTCTGCCTCAGACATGAAAAAGAAGTGGGAAGGGTTTGAAGGGGAAAATCTTAGTGATTTGGTAGAAGTGACCCAGCGGGTGAATAACAACAGAGATGACCTTATCTCGACAGAGGCAAAGAAACTAGCTAAAATACTAGTAATTGCCATGAGAGACCCCAGAGGCTCAGGAAAAGGAGATCAGGGCCCACTCACAGAGAGACTGACCTGTGAGCACCGCCAAGTCCTGGGGAAGGATCAATGTGCCTACTGCAGAAAAGAAGGACATTGGAAAAATCAGGAGAGTTGGATGACCAACCACTACAGAGGATACGCCTCATCTTCACCTATAAAAACCCAAGCAAGCAACAATAATGCTTGAATAATCGGAATGAATGTGTCAGGGCTCTGTGTCACTTGGCCCCCAGGATCCCAGACTAACTCTCCAAAAAGGGGGCCAGCCAGTAAATTTCTTGGTGGACACAGGGTCCACCTTCTTGGTTTTGGAAAAGACTACAGGTTCATTGTCAAAAGGAAATATTTTAATTACAGGGGCCACAGGCCAGACCCAAGCACACCCATGGACAATGGCCAGAATAACAGATTTAGCACAAGAGACAGTTACACACTCCTTCCTGGTAATGCCTCAATGCCCCTATCCCCTAATGGGTCGGGACTTATTACGATAAATGGCGGCCATAATTACTTTCTCACATCTGCAACCACCTTAACCCTTGAATTTGAAAAGGCAAAGGTTTTGCTCACCGCTCCAATTTCAGAGGGATCTGTGTTTTATCAAGGAGCAGAAGAGACCTCCTCAAAGGAACTTCGTGATAAATGGGTAAAAGATATTCCTTTTGTTTGTGCATAGAACAACCTGCCAGACCTTGCTGAACATCAGGTGTCTGGGGACATACAATTTCTGAGCTCGGTCACACTGGTGAGTGTCAAGCAAAACCCTACTCCATGGAAAGCAAAGGTGGGTATTATGTTCACATATGCAGACTAAAAAGGACAGGCATTTTGGTGCCCTGTAAGTCCACATGGAATGCTCCCCTGCTGCTGGTGTAGAAGCCAGGAACTGAGGACTTTCAACCGGTGCAGGGTCTCGGAGAGGTAAATCAAGGGTAGAAACTGTCCAACCCACGGTACCAAACCCTGAGACCCTCCTGAGTACTATTCTGTCAAACTGAATTTGTTATACTGTTTTGGACTTAAAGGATGCTTTGTTCTCCACACCCTTGTCCCTGTAAGTCAACCCAGTGAAGACTTACAGGAATATAAGGAGGAATGCCCCAAAAACCCCTTATTCCTGTATGCAGGTGACCTCCTCCTGGCCTCTGAAATCCTGGAGGAATGCCAAAGGGCTACCGAGGACCTGTTAATAGTCCTTGGCCAATTTGGGTCCAGGGTATCTGCAAGAAAGGCTCAACTGCGTGTCAATAAAGCTGTATACCTAGGCTACCAACTGGAGGAGGGAAAACGGACCTTGTCCCCCAGCCGCACAGAGGAGATCCTCAAAATCCCAGTACCTGAGACTTCGAGGCAGGTGCAAGCGTTTCTAGGAGCTGTGAGGTACTGTCCATTGTGAAATTTTGGATTTGCAAATGTAACCAAACCAAACATTTCTGGGGTGAAGACTGTGTAGTATGGCAGAGACCAGATCAAAACCAGGGATGCACAAGGTAGACAACAGTGGAGGAGGTGGGGAAAGGAAAATAAAAGGATGAATATAAGGAAGAAAAGGGAAGTGGGGGCATGGGGCACTAATCCGCCCAAGGGGAGGGTATTGTTTATATCTCCACAGGGAAAGTGGGACCAGACTTCAACCCAGTGCCGCAAGGTGTGAATGCAATATCCCGGCGTGGAGTAGGGCCCAGCACCAAAAATTAAGTGGATTCCTGCCCCTTCCCCGAAAAGAATTTGTTTCAAAGGATGACATTGATTCTGCAGCTCCGGGAGATGAACATATCTGATCAGAGCACACGGGAGCAGATGAAGGGGCAGGAGGAGACAGTGGAACACAGCCTGGCCCACGAGGCCGTGAGGATGATGTTCCAGAGTAGAGCACCCAGTCCACAGAGAGAACAACATGGCTGGTCCTACTATGAGACATGATGCCCCTCAGTGACTAAGGGCGATACAGGGACAGCACCGGAGACACAGTGTGGGAATTGCACCTGACCTGATCCCACCACACCGAGGCAAAGCACTGGGGGAGTGCAGTGGAACAGCAAGGGAATGGAGTGGCAAGGTCCCCAGGGAATGCTGAAAGTGGACTTTGGGGCCAGGGCGTGGTGCCCCAACAGACTGGACTGGAAAACGCTCCTAAGGGCCAGCAAACGATCCTTGAACGAACTACAAGCATTTCTTTTGTGAAGTGTTTTGTTTTGTTCTTTGTCAGTGGTTTGTTTTTGTTGTTTTATTGTCTGGTTGTATACTGTTGCTTTGTTTTCCTCTGCCTTGTTTTCGTGGATGTTAGTGTCTCCACAGGTCTGTCTGAATAGGACAGGCTGGATGAACTATCTGGAGGAAAAACAATAGGACAGACAGTTCCGGGGGGACAGACAATTCCGGGTAGGGGAGGGGGATGAGGGTAAGGATGTGGTGTTAATAAACACAGGGACAAGGGAACAACATGGGACCCAAAATGGTAGTGAGAGGGGAGTGACAGGTCTGATGGGGAACGATCAAGGGTAAGGTTGCGTAGAGTAGAGGTATAGCTGTAGCCCAGGTGGGGACGGAGCATGGTGGTGGGGTAGGAGGAAAGTCAAGGGAGAGGGAGGAAGGAGCTGGGAGTCAAGGGGCATTTATGGAGGTCTAGACAAAGACGTGTACATGCAAACATATATATGAGGATGGGGAAATAGATCTAATTTTCTCCATTTATAGGTTTAATACTAAGGTGGCAGAAGGACCTTGGGCCTCTACTCAAGCACTCCCTCAATGCATGAATACTTTCGTTTATTAAATTGGTACTCTATGATGCTCACTCTCCCGACACAACTGCTGAAGCCAAAGTGGGTGAACAAGTAAATGTGGTGAAGAAAGCTGATGGTGCCCGGCTATCAAAAGAGATAGTGACTGGGGTCTTAAAGGCTTGAAGATAAACAAGCGGCCATCTAGCTCAGAAGCAACAAAGCCCACATGGAAGAACACACCAGCCTGAGTGAGCGAGTGATCCCAAAGGGATCAGTTATCAGGCATCAAAGAACAAAAAATCATCATATCATTGGCTGCACACCTCCATGATAGGATCGCTGAAGACAAATGGATGCATAAGCAAATGTGGCGAAGAAAGCGGATGGTGCCCGGCTATCAAAAGAGATAGTGTCTGGGGTCTTAAAGGCTTGAAGATAAACAAGCGGCCATCTAGCTCAGAAGCAAAAAGCCCACATGGAAGAAGCACACCAGCCAGTGCGATCACGAGGTGCCAAAATGACCAGGTATAAGGCATCATGCAACTAAAAAAAAAAAGAATATGTGTATGTATATATATATATATACCATATTGAATGAAGGGGGAAGTGCAGAGTGGAGACCCAAGGCCCAAATGTCGGCCAGTGGAGATCCCCTCATAGAGGGGTATAGGAGAGGAGATGGGTCAGTCAGGGTGCAAGGTAGTACCGACGAAGAGCACAGCTTTCCCCCAGATCCTGGATGCTTCCTCCCCCCAACTACCATGATCCGAATTCTACCTTGCAGGGCTGGATAGGACAGAGGTTGTACACTGGTACATATGAGGGCTGGAGGCACAGGGAATCCATGGTGGATGATACCTTCAGGACCAAGGGTGCGAGGGGCGATGCTGGGAGAGTGTAGGGTGAGTGGGTTGGAAAGGGGTAACTGATTACAAGGATGCATATGTGACCTCCTCCCTGGGAGAGGGACGGCAGAGAAGGGGGGGAAGGGAGACTCCGGATAGAGCAAGATATGACAAAATAGCGATGTATAAATTACAAAGGGCACATGAGGGAGGGGGGAGCGGGGAGGGAGGGAAAAAAAAGAGGACCTGATGCAAAGGGCTTAAGTGCAGAGTAAATGCTTTGAGAATGATTGGGGCGGGGAATGTATGGATGTGCTTTATACAATTGATGTATGTATATGTATGGACTGTGATAAGAGTTGTATGAGCCCCTAATAAAAACGTTAAAAAAAAAAAGTAACCAAACCCCTATATGCAAGTACTGGGGAAAGGAAAAAGAACTTAAATGGACTGAAGTAGAAGAGCAAGCCTTTGAATTCTTAAAAAAGTCACTCATATGGGCATCCTCTCTTCCCCTTCCAGACATAGAAAAGCCCTTCCAATTGTCTATGTATGAGTCCAGAGGGCACAGCAAAAGGAGTGCTAACTCAGAACCTGCAGCCATGGAAGAGACCTCTGGCCGATCTTTCAAAGAAATTGGACTCTGTAGCTGCAGGATGGCCAAGCTGCATGCGAGCTGAGGCTGCCGCCGCCATCCTAGTTATAGAAGCTAGGAAGCTTACACTGGGACAGGATATTGCTGTGGTAGGGGGACATATGGTTGAGCCCCTCCTAACCAGACCCCCGGACCGGTGGATCTTGAACGCCAGGATTATGCAACCAATCCCCCTGAGGTAGTGACCGTCCTCATGCCGTCCCCAGTGTTACTGCCACAACCTACATACTCGGAACAAGATCCAAAGGTAAGCCAAGAGCTGGGTTGCCAAAGACACTCGGAGCATCCAGTGGTGCTGCTCCATCCTTAAGGAAGAAGATTCATGCCAGAAGCTCTGGGGAGAGATCTGATTCAAGGACTACATGAAGGTATGCACTCGGGATCCTCTAAATTGTCTCAGTTGCTCCTCAGGTACTTTTACATACCCAGCCTTGGACACGGTGGCAGGTGTCACCCACCGTTGATTGCACTGTGCTCAGGGAAACAACTCTAGAAAATAAAAGTAGCAACCCCAACCACAAGCTCGAGGTAGTAGTACTGGAGAATTCTGGAGGTGGACTTTATGGATATCAAACTTAGAAAGTATGGCTACCAGTATTTGCTGGTGTTCGTGGACACCTATTCTGGATGGGTGGAAGCCTTCCCAACGAAGAAGGAAACCGCTGCCACTGTGTGTAAATTATTAGTAACAAAAATTGCCCCTAGATTTGGCCTTCCCACCATCTTGGGGTCTGACAATGACCCAGCATTCATTGCTCAAATTACTAAAGTATTAGCAATGCTTCCAAATATTAACTGGAAGCTCTCCTGGGCTTATAGGCCCCAAAGTTCAGGGCAAGCAGAAAGAATAAACAGAACCATAAAGGAATTGTTAGTTAAGTTGCATTCAGAAACTGGCGAGAACTGGGTTGATCCTTTCTTTACCTTTTGCCCTACTTTGAGTCCGCTGCACTCCCTATGTGAAAAGCATGACCCCATTTGGATTTATGTTTGGCAGACCTTCCCCAATCCTCCCAAGGTTGAAGGAAGTAGAAATAATGGAATTCACCAACCGGTCCCGCATCAAGTGCCTGCAGGTTGTGCAGCAGGTGAGAGACAAATCAACTGCTCTGACACCTTCATTTTGCGTCCAACCAAGGGAATGGTGAAGAGGCAGCCCACAACTTGCAACCTGGAGACTGGACGTGGGTAAAGAAGCACCAACCCGACACCTTAGAACCTAGGTGGACTGGCCCATACTAGGTGATACTTACAACACCAACTGCTGTTAAAGTAGTGGGGAAGGGGGCATGGATTCATCAGTCACAAGTAAAAAAAAAGCCCTCCCTGAGCATATCCTGAAAAGATGGACACTCAGAAAGACAGAAAAACCCTCAAAATTAAGGCTTTACAGAACTTAATGGTTTTGTCTGAGTATTGCTGACAGCACCAGACATTTCCCCCAACCAGAAACACATCTGTGGACTGCTATTCGAACCTCCAGCAGTGAATATGTAACCTCTTATACTGGGTATGGCCCCGTTTTCACTTTGATTTGTTTGACTTGCTAGGAAAGAGTTGGCATTCCGGATCCTTTAAAGATAAAGGGCACAATGGGGCCCATAACCGGAATCCCATCCTATGGGTGCAGAATACCCTCTATAGAAAGAAGGCTCCAAACAAACCATATCTATATATGCCTGGCTGATGGAACCCCTAACTGCCAAAGGGAGGGACATTACCATTGTGCAGCTTAGGATTGTGAAACTATCATCTTCAGGGTGGAAACTTGTTAACGGCGACCCTATTATTTTTATAAGAATGGGACTAAAGTCGGAGGGGTTTGATTCCACCACGTGTATAGTTTCCAAATGTAACCCAATAAGAATTGGATTCAAGCGTTATTGGGTTCACTGGGAAAACATGGGGAATTCAACATTATGTAAATGATAGAGATCCCAGGGCAACTTTTACTATCCAGCAAAGTAAAATATGGCAACCTCCCGTCCGTAAAAAGGCCCAAACCTGGTGATAAATCCTGAAGAGCTACAGCTGGGTGTCACTAAGATTCTTTTGCCGCACCCTCCAGACTTCAGTAACTTTCCCGTTCACCGCTAACCCAACTCAAAGGGCCCTTCCCATTCAGGAACCACCTCAAGGTTTTATGTTTGATACTCTGGATGCTGTATTCCAAATTATGAACTCAAATCCTAACCTCACAGCTGATTGTTGACTTTTCTGAACCCTGCTCCCCCTTACTATGTAGGCACAGGTACAAATAGCACTATTGGTGCAGAGTGTAATCAAATTAAAAATGTTAGTATGAAGGATTACACGAAGCAACAGTCTGTAGGTGAGGTTAGAATGGACTCAGTTCTAAGCTCACTTTAAGATTTGCAAGGGCAAGGGCTGTGTTTTTATTCATCTAATTAACCCTTAAGTATATCAAGATATCGAGATTTTTGCCTTCAAGCTGTTCCCATTGAACCAAATGTTAATCCTTATTTGTTATCTGCTCCAATGAGTACTTGCTTTACTCGTTCCACAGTACTAACACCCTGTCTCTTTTCCCCAGTATTAGCAGCGGACTCAGGTATTTGTGTACAGTGCATGTTGTTCCTCAAGTGTACCTGTATTCTGGTGAAGGAGGTAGGGATCACTTTGGAATTTCTGGATGAGTTAAAAGAGTCCCAATTTTGGTCCCACTGTTAGCAGGGCTTGGGATTATGGGATTAGCTGCAGTCGGGTCAGGTGCTTTAATACGAGGACATTTAAACTATCAGACTCTTAGTCAGCAAATTGATTTAGATTTACAGGGATTAAAAAACCCTGTTTCCCATTTAGAAAGATCCTTAGACTCCCTTGTAGAAGTTGTGTTGCAAAACCGCTCAGGGCTTGACTTTCTCTTTTTGAAACAAGGAGTGCTGTGCATGGCATTGGGAGAAACTTGTTTTATCCAAACCATTCGGGAATCATTAAAGATAGGTTAGCCCTGGTTAGGAAAAGATTAGAGGAAGGAGACAAGAAAAGAAATGAAGGAACCAGTTGCTTTGAAAAGCTGTTTAATTGGTCAACCTGGCTAACTACCCTAATAACGACCCTAGCCGGACCCCTAATCCTCCTCCTGCTAAGCTTCACATTTGAACCAATAATAACCAATAAGCTAGTGGCATTCCTTACACAGAAAGTACAAGCCATAAAACGCTTAGTGCTGAGCCCACCATACACTGGGCTGACTACTGCAGATTCAATGATTTCAACTTGGCTAAGAACAGGAGGGAATGTAGCAGCTCTGGGAGTAGCTTAAACAGCCTGACAAGAGAAGCCAGTTTGAGCTGACAGAGCCATTATGAATGGTAAATAAACTAGCTATGAACTGTCAATGAACTAGCTGATATTGGGGAGGTAGGCTGTGCAGACGTAGCCCAAGGGAATGTACAGAAGGAAATGGATATTCAGAAGGCTTGCGAGAACGACCAGAGCAGTTTTTGTTCAACTAAGGATGGCTAACCACAATACCCCACTTCTGTGCTCTGCTTGCTTGCTTGCACACCTGCACATTGCAAAAGTATAAAAACCTTTGCAAAATTAGACTGGAGGCCACTCAGTCTCCTCTCAAGAGAGCTGACAGTCCCTGAGCAGGAAATGAAACTTGTTCTGTTGACCTTGCCGGCGGTCTGGGTGGTTTTCTTTCTGGGAATGGACAGTAGCTACAACAGACACAGGTTGGCGCCATTCTGCCTGGGAGTGGGTCACGTGGCTGGGAAAATGGAGGCCGCAGGTTATGGCCTAGCCACAAGCCAGCCTGGGGCCAGCCACCCAGCCAGAGTCCTGCCAAATCCAACAGGGTGGACGCGGGCGCCCCCAGCCATCCGCTGGCCAGAGCCCCGGCACACCACTGAGCTGCGAGAAGGCTTTGGGAGTCAAAATCCTCCCAGCCTCCAGGCAGCAGTGTCCCAGTCCCCTCCCCAAATGCAGCCTGGGGAGGCAGGCGAGTTCCCGGGAAGGTAGGCACAGAAAGGCACTTCAAGTCCCGCACACCAGCAAGAAACGGTGCAAAGACGGACACAAAATGCTAGGGCTGTGGCAATACTCTAGAAGTGTCCACAGGGGCCTCCACGGTGTTGGGTGGGCACGGCACCTGGATTGGCACACCTAGGCCTGGCGAATTCAACTCAACAAATCTCCTGAGGGTGGTGAGGTGAAAGGAGCCAGAGGGGCTCGCAACCCGTGAGACCAGGATGGGAGGGCCCACTCCTGGGGCCAGCTTACATCATAGCTCCAATTCAGACAGCACCGCTTCTGTTAGACCTCTCCGGGGACAGGTATGCCTTGGTACTTGGCTCCACCTGAGAAACAGCTCATGCCGAGGCCTGGTTTGGGATCCCTGTGAGTTAGGGAGGCGTGATGGATGAAGTTGGTCAACCCCATTGGCTGAATTGTTTAATTGAATTCACCTGGCCTTGGTGAGCCAATGCAGGTGCAGCACCCACCCAGGCATATCTCCCCCTCCTGGCTGGAAACCTGAACTTCTGAGCATGCAGTGCGCCACTACTTCATGAGCCGGTAGCTCGGACATCTGAGCATGGGTAGTGGATGTGCCAGTCCCTATGCTAGCTCCCTAACAGGTTTCCCAGCCAAAGGTCTGCCTTCTGGAGCTTTTCTACAGAAAGCACTTAGTTCCGGACCTCTACGCATTCGGGGTGATGGATGCCTTTGTCTCCGTGCTTGCTTCTTTGTAATTCTGGAATGGTGCTTGTTTCACAAGATCTGCGAGGTCAGGATTTCTGAGCTGGTTGGCTACCAAGCACAAAAAAATAACCAACAGATTGATATAGCAACTCCTATTTGGTTTATTATGGACCATACAAACGTGTGTCTGATACGTCTCTCCTAAATTTCTGAACCTTGACCTCCTTGCCACGTGTACATGGAAAGCAAGGATTCCAAACTCTGATCACCACATTTGACTGTTCCCCCAGCCCCTCTGAGCCTCACCCCCGCCCCTTGTCTTCCAGTGGCGCACTGTCAACCAGCAAAGTTGGGCCTCTCCATTTCTCAGAAGGTGAAGATTGTTATGTGAAATTACCCTGTGTTTAAATGTTAGTGATTATGCTATTTAAAAGACAAATGTGTGAGCCAACTGGGGGCAAACAAAACTCATTTCAAACACCAGCTCTGTGTCCTCTAAGGGCCCGTGTACAACTGCTACAACACAACAATGGGTCCTGCTGGGTCCCCATTAGCATCTGGGAGGAAGGCTGTTTATTTCAGGGAATCCTACCTTGGTCCCTTGGTGTTAATTGCAGACTCACTGAGTGACAGATTGTATCTGACACGCACCATGTTTACGGCAGCAAACACCAACACTTTGTCAAACTCCGTTTGGTATTGCTCCATCCCTCCATCATTCTCCCTAATGAAAAACATAATTAACACATTCATATAAAAGCACAGGATGAGGAGAGCTTTAATTTATTCATCTAGTTCAGCGTCATCCCTGTTATCAATATATGACAAGTTAATGAGGCTTAATTAAAAAAGCAGCAGTAAAGTAATTTAGGAAACTGAGGGATTGTCACAAGTCCTGGTTGTGACAGCATGTTTTGTGCATCATGGAAGATAACAGATTTACCTTCTCTGGTATCTCATATCCATCATCCCCAAACTACCTGCTCTTCGGGGTAGAGAGAGCGAGCTTTTCTTTGAAAAAAGTGCCTGGGTTTGGTAGCTGCTCACAGGATGGCAGGTGTAACGTATTATGAGAACTTAACAAGGCTCTGAGAAGGTGGTTATTGGAAGGTCTGGCTGGAGAGTAAGGTCATGACTCCTGAAGGATTCAGGATCCAAAAGTCAAGTCATAACTGGATGCCAGAGACTTTCTTAATCCAGCCCTCTTTGCCCCTCCCGTAAAGCCAATACATTTTTTTTTTTTTTTGCTTCGGGAGGACTCCTTATACTCTTCTTACACAAGGGAATTGGTTACAAAACAAACATCAAAGAACTTGAACATTCCTAAACTCTTTTTTTTTAAATTATTTAAAAACATTTTATTGGGGGCTCATACAACTCTTATCACAATCCATCCATCTATCCATGTGTCAAGCACATTTGTACATTTGTTGTCATCGTCATTCTCAAACATTTGCTTTCTGCTTGAGCCCTTTGGTTTTTTTTTTGGTTTTTTTTTGTTTTGTTTTTTTAATTTTAAAAATTTATTAGGGGCTCATACAATTCTTATCACAGTTCATACATATACATACATCAATTGTATAGAGCACATGTGTACAGTCCCTGCCCTAATCATTTTTTTCTCCTCTTTTCTTTTTTTACATTTTATTAGGGACCCATACAACTCTTATCACCATCCATACATATACATACATCAATTGTATAAAGCACATCCATACATTCCCTGCCCCAATCATTCTCAAAGCATTTGCTCTCCACTTAAGCCCCTTGCATCAGGTCCTCTTTTTTTTCCCCTCCCTCCCCTTTCCCCCCTCCCTCAAGCAAATACATTTCTAAGGGTTATGGATTCTACTTCAGAATCTTTCTCAAACCCAGGACCATCTTCACCATTATTGGCTAGACCTGTTCACCTCTTGCCTTATATATAAAAATATGGGTTTATTGTAAGTCTGGGTCTGTTAGGTTTCTCAGGTGGGACATGTCTCGGTCCTTGGCTACACACTAGAAAGAAAGTCACACCAAAGCCTGGTTGGTGATCTGAGTGGATTTAGAAACAGGAGAGAAGGTTCCAGCATTACAGTAAACTGAACACGGGCACCCTCATGACACTGCACACCCAGCCCTGCTGAGAGGAAGGCAGGGAAGCAGCTGAAGGGGAGGGGCGGTGGTCTCCAGGTTCCAGCCTTTTAAGGGCTTTCAGCTGCGTGGTGTCAATTACGCTCTCCTGGCTTGGGCTTGAATTGGTGTATGCCCCTTAGCCCACATTGGCTTCCAACGTCCTGTAGGGGGCCCCGTAAGTATGGAGAGGAACAACCCGTTGTCTTGCTACCTAACAGGTCTATATTACTGTATGGCTACATTGAGATGGAACTAGCCTCTTTAGACAGCCTATGTGGTTCACCAGGAGCCACAGGCCCCAGCGTTCCCTGTTACCACCTTAAACTACTGTTGGAGTTTATATTACGTGTGTGTGTGTGTGTGTGTGTGTGTGTGTGTGGGCATGGGACGTTTCCATGCCAGAGACCTGAAGTTTCACAAATAGGCATCCAGAACAGAACTCATACAGGCTCTAATAAGATGCTCAGATGCTTCTCACTAGGATGAGAATTCATCCAAGTGTGTGAGCAGTTCATATCTTGTAAGGGAGAACAGGTCAGTAGTGTAACCAGAGAAGAGAGCAAAGGTCAGGGGAAAGGGAGGAAGCACGCAGATATCTGTGCTCTGTGTTTGGTCACAAGACAAGAAACCAGGCCTCCCTGCAAAAGAAAGCAAAACAGCAGGTCCCTCGGATCTAGGACATCTTTAAACATGACCTATACAACACTCGGCTCAGGGAGGCACCTTGGAAAGCCATAAAAGCCCGAAAAGAGGGACAAGGAGAAAGCCCGAGTCTTTGGCTTTCCCTGCTGTGCTTTCAGTATTGAAATGTGTGTGCATGAAGCCTTTGAAATTTCTGAATCAGAGAGTGGATTCACAAGCGAAGCTCCTGCTTTATTCTTCACTGCATTTTAGCCCAACTCCTTGGTGAGACATGTAACAGAAATTCTGGACTTAGGAGCCACTTGATCCTTGGACACTAGGAGATTTCAGTGGAATCTGAAACAGGGCTCTAACCACCAGCTGGACTGGCCTAGGAAGCCCAAGTATTCAGTCTCCCAAACACCAACCTCCCATTGCTCTTCATCTGCCTCTACCTTGTTCAGCTTTAGTTGTCCGTGGAAACGCTTGGCACCCACCTGATGCTTCAGAACCCAGAAAGAAGGAAAGGTAAAACTGGGATTCAAATGAAACAGACTGAAGCAGGACCATAGCCAAGATGTGCCCAGGGCTCCCCGCAGCATTTGTCACCGTCATTCCTCTCTTCAGACTCAGATGTGGCAAGGTTCAGAAACAAGCTTTACCAGAAAGAACAGCTGTGAACCCAGCCTGCTTCCAAGTGAGAAAAAGCCCTTTACACATGAGTTCCTGAGGTCAGCCCAGCCCCTTCCCTCCCAGAGTCCCCTACTCTCTGGTGAAGCATTAAAGCAAGTCGAAGTAGAGATTTGCTAATAATTAAAAAAATCACTTTTCACAATAGCACAGCACATTCTGGATGGCAATCACGGCTGCACAAAATGTATCCGTCCTCCAGCCATAATGTTGGCGCCTCAGTGACCACACACACACATTGTGTGGCGAGACTCAGAGTCTATTCCATTTGTGATCAATTGTTTCCTCCCTCTCCATACTTTGCACTTATGAGACATGCTCTCTGGAGATGGTTGAGGCTTGTCTTGTCACCAAAAATCATCTCCGATGCCTTCCTTTCCAGTCACTAATTAGATGTCTTCACTCAAAGAATTGCCAATAATTTGAGGTTGTGGAGGAGAGCTCCTTGAGCTCCCCCAGACAACAAGGAAGCCAAGTGTCACCATCATTTTCTTGAGCTTGGAGGGAGCATTAGTGTTCCAGAGGCTGGGGATCCGTCACTGCCTGCCCACTGCACAGAGAGGGCAGGTGATGATTATAATTGCTTCTAGACGTCCTGCCATGGTCAGTTGAAATACAAACCCTTAAACACTGCCCGACT
This sequence comes from Tenrec ecaudatus, assembly GCF_050624435.1. Classification (NCBI taxonomy): domain Eukaryota; kingdom Metazoa; phylum Chordata; class Mammalia; order Afrosoricida; family Tenrecidae; genus Tenrec; species Tenrec ecaudatus. Next base: position 77,016,005 of record NC_134544.1, read on the forward strand.
ACAATAAAATGGGAGTACACAGACATTTCTGCATCATTGCCGGGTGAAAATATACTGAGTGGAGTTGGATGAGATGGCAGCAAGTGCTTAAGAAGGGGATGCTGTGGGAATACCAACAAGATGACTGTCAGTCTCCGTTTATTCTCTCATCTGCTTTTTTTTTCTCTTTCTTTCAGGACCAAAAGACATGACAGATATGTAAGGAAACAAATGTGTCCATTTGCAAAGGAGTTTCCCACCCACTCACCCCCATCCACCCCCGGATTCCTTTGAGCAAGTCAGTAGAAGTTGCTTTTTGTTTTTTTTTTTAAACCTGGTTTCTACTATGGCAATTTCCGGAGCTGCTATGTGGCTGTGTTTAAAAGTCTCCTTTGGGATCCAGAGTGCAATCTGAGTCACAGAGGCATCCTCCCAGGCCCAAAGAGCAATGTGACCTCATTTCAGAAGGTTGTTCTTATTTCCATAGACGCAGAAAGGAGTTCAAGCTGTTGATCTTGACCATGGCTGTCGAGTCAGCTTCTCATGGGCAGCGGAGAAAACTGTGCCAGTCTGTGCTACCACCATGGCTGGAAGGGTAAGCCAACCGTGGTGGGCCATAGGTCGATGTGTGGATGGAGATGATCAGGTATTTCGTCCTTATTCTATTTCAGTCTGGAAACACCGCTGAAGCCTGCTCAGTGTCATAGCAACACACAAATCTTCACTGACAATCTGGGGCACTTAGGCTGCAAATCGAACCTGGGTCTTCCCGGTGAAAGATGATAAGAGATCTACCACTTATGCACCGTGGCCCTCACCTCAAACCAGAGCAGTCATTTCCCACAGATCTACCGGAGTCCAAACCAGACCACAATGCAGAATGACGGAGATTGCCACCAGAATCTGATATTGATGTAGAAAAAAACTAACTACCGTTTTATTGACTCCAACTCATACTGTACCAATAGGACCAAGAACTGGCCCTTTGGGGTTTTGAGACTTTAAATCCTTACAGCAGCGGTTTTCAACCTGTGGGTCGCGACCCCTTTGGGGATCAAATAACCCTTTCACAGGGGTCACCCAATTCATAATAATAGCAAAATTACAGTTCTGAAGTAGCAATGAAAATGATTTTATGGTTGCAGGTGACTACAACATGAACTGTATTAAAGGGTGGGGGCATTCAGAAGGTTGAGAACCAGTGCCTTACAGAAATAGACAGCCTCATATTTCTCCCATGGATGGGCTAGGCAGTTCAAACCCCTGACCTTGCGATTAGCAGCTTGATGCATAGTCCACTACACCACCTAGGCTCCTAATGATCTAATAAGAGACACTATTGTTAGATCTCTCGTGGGAGAGATATACCTCAGTCCTTGGCTTCACGCAAGAAAGAATTCACTCTGAAGCCTGGATTGTGATCCAAGTGAGTTTTTTGAGAGAAGTTTCAGGTTTATATAGGCACCTCAGGGCCTCTCACACCACCACCACCCCCACCCACCCCCAGCCTGCCTAGAAGCTGCTGGAGAGAAAGTCACACAGTGGGCTCTGGGATACTGGCTTTTTCTTTTTCTTTTTCTTTTTCTTTTTTTAAAACAATTTATTGGGGCTCATACAATTCTTATCACAGTTCATACATATACATACATCAATTGTATAAAGCACATCTGTGCAGTCTTTGCCCTGATCATTTTTTTCTCCTCTTTTCTTTTTTTATATTTTATTAGGGACTCATACAACTCTTATCACAATCCATACATATACATACATCAATTGTATAAAGCACATCGATACATTCCCTGCCCCAATCATTCTCAAGGCATTTGCTCTCCACTTAAGCCCCTTGCATCAGGTCCTCTTTTTTTTTTCCCCTCCCTCCCCATTACCCCCTCCCTCATGTGACCTTGGTAATTTATACATCGTTATTTTGTTATATCTTGCCCTATCCGGAGTCACCCTTCCCCCCTTCTCTGCTGTCCCTCTACCAGGGAAGAGGTCACATGTGGATCCTTGTAATCAGTTCCCCCTTTCCAACCCACTCACCCTCCACTCTCCCAGTATCGTCCCTCCCACCCTGGGTCCTGAAGGTATCATCCACCCTGGATTCCCTGTACCTCCAGCCCTCATATGCACCAGTGTACAGCCTCTGTCCTATCCAGCCCTGCAAGGTAGAATTCGGATCATGGTAGTTGGGGGGAGGAAGCATCCAGGATCTGGGGGAAAGCTGTGTTCTTCAAAGGTACTACCTCGCATCCTAATTAAACCATCTCCTCTCCTAAACCCCTCCATGAGGGGATCTCCATTGGCCGACACTTGGGCCTTGGGTCTCCACTCTGCACTTCCCCCTTCATTTAATATGGTATATATATACATATACATATATACATATACACTCATATACACATACATACACACACTTATATCTTTTTTTTTGTTGCATGATGCCTTATAACTGTTCCCTTGGCACCTCGTGATCGCACTGGCCGGTGTGCTTCTTCCATGTGGGCTTATTTGCTTCTGAGCTAGATGGCCGCTTGTTCACCTTCAAGCCTTTAAGACCCCAAACACTATCTCTTTTGATAGCCGGGCACCATCAGCTTTCTTCACCACATTTGCTTATGCACCCATTTGTCTTCAGCGATCCTATCATGGAGGTGTGCAGTCAATGATATGATTTTTTGTTCTTTGATGCCTGGTAACTGATCCCTTCGGGACCACTCGATCACACAGGCTGATGTGTTCTTCCATGTGGACTTTGTTGCTTCTGAGCTAGATGGCCGCTTGTTTATCTTCAAGCCTTTAAGACCCCAGTCACTATCTCTTTTGATAGCCGGGCACCATCAGCTTTCTTCACCACATTTACTTGTTCACCCACTTTGGCTCCAGCCGTTGTGTCGGGAGAGTGAGCATCATAGAGTTCCAATTTAATAAAAGAAGGTATTCATGCATTGAGGGAGTGTTTGAGTAGAGGCCCAAGGTCCTTCCGCCACCTTAATACTTGACCTATAAATATAGACACATAGATCTATTTCCCCATCCTCCTATATATATTTGCATGTACATGTCTTTGTCTAGACCTCCATGAATGCCCTTTGACTCCTAGCTCTTTCCTCCATCTTCCTTGACTTTCCTCCTGCCCTACTACCATGCTTTGTCGCCACCTGGGCTAGAGTATACCTCTTCTCTAAGCAACCTTACCCTTGATCATTTCCCACCAGGCCTGCCACTCCCCCTTCTCTACCATATGGGGTCCCATGTTTTTCCCTTGTCCCTGGGTTTGTTAACACCACTTCCTTACCCCTATTACCCCCCCCACCCCAAGTCGCCCCGGAACTGTCGGTCCCGTTGTTTTTCCTCCAGATAGTTCATCCAGCCTGTCCTATTCAGACAGACCTGTGGAGACACTAACATGCACGAAAACAAGACAGAGGAAAACAAAGCAACAGTATGCAACCAGACAACAAAACAACAAAAACAAACCACTGACAAAGAACAGAACAAAACAGTTCACAAGAGAAAAGCTTGTAGTTAGTTCAGGGATCGTTTGCTGGGCACTTAGGAGCGTTTTCCAGTCCAGTCTGTTGGGGCACCACGCCCTGGCCCCAAAGTCCACTTTCAGCATTCCCTGGGGACCTTGCCACTCCATTCCCTTACTGTTCCGCTGCACTCCCCCAGTGATTTGCCTCGGTGTGGTGGGATCAGGTCAGGTGCAATTCCCACACTGTGTCTCCAATCCTGCCTTTTCTTCTACTTTTTTTAGTCGTTTTATTAGGGGCTCATATTACTCTTATCACAATCCATATATATATATATATATATATATATATATATATATATATATATATATATATATATATATATATATATATATATATATATATATATATATATCAATTGTGTAAAGCACGTTTGTACATTCATTGCCCTCATTATTCTCAAAACATTTGCTCTCCACTTAAGCCCTTGGCATCAAGTCCTCATTTTTCCCCTCCCTCCCCGCTCCCCCATCCCTCATGAACCCTTGATAATTTGTGAGTGGTGATACTGGGAGGGTAGAGGGAGGGTGGGTTGGAAAGAGGGAACCGATTACAAGTATCTACATGTGACCTCCTTCCTGGGGGATGGACAACAGAAAAGTCGGTGAAGGGAGAAATCGGACAGGTCAAGATCCTGCCTTTTCAATTCCTCCATAGGGAGGCATAGTTGATGGTCCTGGTCAACCCCATTGGATGGATTGAATTTAACTGGCCCAGATGGGCCAATCCAGGTGTAACGGCCACCTAGGTGTACCACCCCTTTCTGGCCGGAAGTTGGAACCTGAGCATATGTAATGGATGACCCAGTTCCCTTTGCTAAGCTACCTAACAGTATTTGCAAGATGCCTAGCACTGTTCTAAGCTTTTTGTATGTAATAATGCAATAATTCCACTTAACAAGCCTATGTGTGGAGTCTATTCCTGCCTCATTTTACTGATGAAAAATCAGTGGCACAGGATAACAAAGTCATGAGCCTATGACCACACAGTGAGGAAGTGGAAAGGAGAGATTTGAACGTAGGCTGCAGAGCCCGTGCCCTGGGTGCCTACAGCTGCCACATAGGACACAGAAAAGCATGGAACAGACTCGGCATAAGACATTAGGGAGTTGGGAGGACTGTAGCATGCATGTATGTGCTAGGACTTTATGAGAGTAGCTGCTACTCAGATCCAGAAGAGAATAAAAGCCTTTTGCAAAAATTATTTTTGCCAAGAGAGGGTGGAAATCTGCATCTTGTGTGAAATCCCCCAACCTGCACATGTGCATAGCTACTTCAGAAGGTTCCAAACGATGTGTGCTGTGCGGCAAAGCAAACTGAGCTCAGGGGGAGCTGGTCTGTGGGTTATGTTAGCCAGAAGGTGAGCAGTGTGAACTCACCAGCCACCACTCCAAGGGAGAAAGAGGAGGCTTTCTGCTCCCATGGACTTACTGTGTTCAAAGTGGCAGGGAGCAGTTCCCTGCAACCTATGATTAGGATCTCGGAGGGTAAGGGTGGATGGACTTGGTTGAGACCTGGCTTCAGGGCATTTCCCAGAAAGGCTTCCTCCAGTGGCTCTGCCTCCACGAGTATCTGATGACCCTGAGGGCAGCAAAGTCCTAAACACACTCGGGCAGTGGTTCTCAACCTTCCTAACACAGGGCCTCTTGTTGTGGTGACCCCCTGACCATTAAATTATTTTCTTGCTACTTCATCACTGTAATTTTGCCACAGTTATGAACTGAGTGAGCCCTGTAAAAGGGTCATATGACTCCCAAAGGGGTCGCAACCACAGGTTGAGAACCACTGCACTAAGGTTTCTCCTTCCGGGCAGCTCTACCAGTGTCTGGTGTGCATAGTTCTGTGAGGTGAAAGAAAAAGAGAGAAATGAACTTAGTGTCTGCTTCTGCTAACAGTTGATGTGGGTGGGCTTTCTCCCTTTGTCAAGACCATCTCAAGCCTTTTGTCACCACAACAGAGGGAGCCACGCACATAAAGCAAGAAGAGGAGGCAGCACGGCAGGACAGTAAGCAGAACAAAGTTTGAATAAGCACAATTCACGTCAATCATGAATCGGGTCCCCTTGAGATTTCAGGAAGATCCCAGTCTAGTGACATTATATCAGGTTTAGAGATTGAGTGAAGGGACCCTCTTGGCTCCCCTCAGCCCCTATCTTGCTTTCCCATTGACCCTGACCTTTGCATCGTGATTGGTCCTTATTCCAGCAGGATGGTTGGTTTCATAATCACGGCATATGGGAATGTGTTAGTCGATAGGTAATACAGGCACAGCCTCTGGAATGGGTAAGTGAGGAGGCGATTTGGGCTTGCTCATGAAGAACTCTAGTTGTCCTTGACATGACTGGCGGAATGGATCATGTGAAGTGATTTGAGATCGGTGTTCAGACCTGATAGGTCATCCAGGCCTCTAGCGAATCCTGGCAGTACCTTAGTTTAAGGAAACAGAATGTTAGGCGTTTAAGTCGTATTTGAGCTTAAATTTTGACCAGTAGGCTGTGGCTCACAGTGAGAGTCTATGTGGAGACACTATATCCATTTTGAGGGGCCACAGATTCATCCAGCATTGAGTTCTTTCCTATTGCTGACTGGCAATGGAAAGCTTGGCCCTCAGGCAGGGTGCTTGCATCCACTCCCCTGGCCAGACTCAGCGACATACAGTAGTGTGCACATCCCAATGAAGGTCCCGCTCATGCTCTCACAGGCCCTCCTGCAACTCCAACTCTATGAATTGATCTGTCTTCAGTCACAGTTTTGTGACAAAGCTGTTTGTTTTCCATGTCTTATTTAAGCATTCAGGAGCCCAGGTGGTAATGCTGGATAGTGTTGGACTATTAGCAGCAAGGTCGCTGGTTCGAAGCCACTAGTCATTCCACAGGAGAAAGATGTGGTTATCACTTCCTGTAAAAGTAGCAACTTCAGGATCCCTACACAGAGTCATTATGAGTCAGAGTCAGCAGGACAGAAAGGGTGTCATTTTATTTAAGTAACTGTGGCTGTGGGTCCTTCCGACACCATTGTGGCCTCATGCGGATGCTCTCCTTCATCGAGAACATCAGTTTTAGCCTTTTTCTTATGTAAAACTTAGCAAAGGAGTTCCTAATAAAATATAGTTGAATTGGGAGTCGTTTTCCCCTAAAACAAAGTAAATACACAAATAGAGATGAGACAATGGTGCTAATAACCAGTTGGAGAGTTGCGAAAGATGAACTTTCAATCCTGATAGAAACCATTGTGACTTTGAGTGCCTGCTCAAGGTCATCCACAACCTATGAGGTTGAGTGTTGAGTCAAACAAAACAGATGTGTTGGGGAGTAATTGTGTACATTAAGTAAAAAATTTATCTTTCTAAAGATTCTGTCTAAAACTTACTTTAAATAGTAAGTTTTCCCCTGGGCTAGGGAAAGGTCAGGGAACTTAACCCCCTAATATGCACCCCCTCTCAGCATTCATCATGTTAGCCCCGAGGAGCCAAATCACTCTCACTACCCAGGGAGCGCTGCTTCCAAAAGCACATTGTCTGTGCTGGGGCAGAGGGCAGGTACCTAGACCAGAAATGCTCATGGAGTGGAACCAGAGAGCTCATCCACCAGCTTCCTGAGGGAGCAGCAGGGGTGGTTCACTTCTGAATGAATGTGTTTAAGCAAAGGCCAAGGGCATGACTTGGGTAGCAGGAAAAGCAGATGTGTAGAGTTTGTTTCCTGCATTCCAGAAGTTCACACACTTCCCAGAGGCTCCTTGGCTCAATGGCAGGAAGTCATTGGTGGCTTCCACCTTCAATCCCAAAAGGCCACTTCCATCAAGCGGATTCCAACCACAGTGACCCTATATGGAGTTTTCAAGACTGTAAATCTTCATGGGAGACAGCAATCTCATTGTTCCCCTTCGGACAGGGAGCTAGCAGCCTGTTTCGCCACCAGGGCTCCTTCCTCTGTAATTCTGGATCCAGTCCCTCCAAATATCCTGCCCTGCCCTTGTCTAGGCTTCTTAAATGCTTTCCACACTGCTTATGTTAGTCTGGGTGCATTAGGGAAACAAATCCATAGAAACTCGTATGTATAAGGGTGCACATCAAGAAAACATGCCTGCATTTGCTTATGTACCGCTTTGTCTTCAGCGCTCATGGCAGGGTAGGCTGCTGTGCTTCTTCCATGTGGGCTTTGTTGTTTCTTAGCTAGATGGCCCCTTGTTTATCTTCCAGCCTTTAAGACCCCAAACACTATATCTTTTGATAGCCAGGCACCATGGTGTTTAACCACTACACCACCAGGGTTCATTAGCATGTGACTTATCTCCTGACATTCACACTAGATGCTCAAAATAGCAGGAAACCAGGTTTCTTCTTTGTGGCCACACCAGGTACTGACAGAACCAAGAACAGAGACACACTTAGTTATATATCTTGACTATCATTTGTATATTATATGCCAGGCAATCTGTAAGCCTTCACTCGCCTGACCTCTCATAGCCTCGGTAAAATGAAGCTAATAAAAGTAGTGATCACACAAGCTTGGTAGGAGACTAAACAACTCACGTAAGGCTACATACCCATCGACCAGGAGGCGAGATGAGGCAGTGTGTGGCTGCTGAACCCACACCCTTCACAACACCTCCATTTAAAATGACTCAGGGCAATGGGGAACCAGAAAGAAGCAGATTCACACCCCAGAATTAGTCAATTAAACTGCCTATTGTGCCTGACCCTTATATCTCCGATCTTAGAAATGGGGTTAGCAACAACAAAACACTATAGAAGAAATGTCCAGCAGGTGCCAGGCACATGATTGAAAAACAAAAACTAAATCACTTAAGTTGAAATTCTAACTCCTGGAAACCCTCACATGCATGCAGAGAAGGATTGAGCCCCATAAGGTGTTTTCAGTGTCCCCGCCCTTCCCACCTAAAATGAGCATTTGATATGGTAATGCCTGGATTGTTCCAAGCCCAAGAATGTGGAGAATTATAGGAAAACCCAGCATTATGAATCTTAGAGCACAGCCCTGCTGGGAAACCGCCCTGCAGCCACTTACTGTTGATGACTGGAGGAGGTGCAGGAGGAGGGAGAAGAACAGAGACTGAATATAAGACTTAAGCAGGGACAGCCTACATTTCATAAAACAAAAAACTCAAAGTCTGCTTTTCTGGTGCTGGAAAGTTAGAACCCATTCCATGCAGTTGAAAATGGGGGTGGGGGGGGAATGAGTCCAAAGGATGAACTCCATCTGCAATTGTGTCACCAACTGCTTTGCCCTGCTAGCCACACAATATTTGTGGCTGGCCTGCCCTGCTTTTGTTATCAATCCCAGAGAGGGCAAGAGACTAGCTGCTGCAAACTTGTAGTGTGACTTTGAGCATTGCTCCCTATGTCTGTGTCTTCAGTGATGCACACAGGTAACGAATTGGCTTTTAATAGCATGCTTGGAAGGTTGAGTCCACCCAGTGGCACCTAGAAAGAAAGGCCTGTCAATCTACTTCAGACAAAGCAGCCTTTCAAGATCCTGGGGAGCATAGTTCTGCTCGGACACATAAGGGGGCCAGGAGTTGAAGTTGATTCCATGATGTAGTTGATTCCATGGTTACTGGTTGTAGCTATACCTAGAGTCACATCCACATGCAGGTTTATATCTCTTCACGCCATGGAGTGTTCATGGCTGCAACTCTTCTGAAGCAGACCACCAGGATTTTTTTGAGGGACCTCAGGATAGGTTGAACTGCCAAACTTTTGGTTTTTAGTTGAGTGCTAAACAACTTGTGCCATGAAGGGGGTTAAGCTCAGAAACTCAGTTGGTGCTTGATGACATCAGTTGGAATTATAGAGAGGGTCAGTGATGACCCATTGACTGCTGGGTAATTGTTGATGTAGTCTCGCTGTGCAGACATGTAAAGTACCTGAAAACTTAAAATACAGCTCATCGAGTGCATTATCCTGCCGTGCTCCAGCCCAGCAGCGTGCTCTGCAGGGGACATTTGGCCATGCCTGGAGACATTCTGCAGAAGAGAGTCCCATTGTCGTCTAGTGGACTGAGACCAGGGATGCTCGCTTAGAATCCTGGTGCAGGGAACAAGACGACCCCACAGCAATGATGTTGCCCAAAATGTCAGCAGTGCTGCCACTGGGAAAATGGTCTAGTCCAAGCCCTGACCTTCAGAGAGGAAGAAAGCCAATCCAGAGCAGCTAAGTGACCTGCTGTGGGTTGCACAGTCTGATTCCAAGTCCAGTACTCCAGCCAAAGCTCTGTTACCACGTCCAAAATTAAACAGCAATACCTGCCCAAAGGCCTCTTCGTTTGAGGACCAAGTAAGACAGTAAATGAGAAAGCCCTTTGACAAATGTGGCATGCTGCACAAATATGAGATTTTATTACCCAGGATCTTTTAATATATGTAAATAGATCTTGTACTAGGTCAGTCAATTTTCTAACTACTCTATCTGAGGTTTCAGATGGCAGCACCTCTGTCCAACTCAGTAAAGGTCTCCTGTGCAGGCTGAGCAGCCCTGGAAAACGTCATGCCTGGCTTCTCCCACCCCTCAGCTAATCTCCAAGTGATTAATAAGGGCTCTGACTATGTTATGCCTCCCAGCTGACAGATGCTAGGCTATCAAAGCATTCATATCACTGCCTTTATGCCTGAGGAGTAATGTAGTTTAATGTGTAAGAGAAGCCACGAATATCTCCTTCTCACAACTATACAGCAAACGAGATCTCCCAGTCTGATTTTCAGCCCTCCTGTCTTTCCAAGTGAAGTGGATGGTTCATTTCACGTTGTCTCAAGTCTCTGCACATTTTATGCCAACATTGCAATACAGGGTGCCGCTGTGGGTCTTATTAGACAAAGCCCCCACCCGGAACCCTGCCCCCAAAGCTCCTTGGTCACCCTACACAACATGGGTCCAGGCCGGGCTCCACACTGCAATGTGATCCACCCTGACCCTCCAGTGTGGCCGTCCTCACACCCTCCCACAGCCACCTAGAAGGTCTGAAGATGAGAGATTTCAGAAGCTCCCTGCCTCATCTGCCTCCCTCCCCAGAGTGACAGAGCAGCTGTAACTGATGAGGCAGGATGCAGCCTCCTTCCCAGTCCCCACCCTCTCTGGGAAAGCTGGGCTGTCTGGCACCTCATCCAAGGTCTTTCCCCTGTAATCTCATTACTGAGGAGCTGCTCTTCTACTGCCCACCTCCGTCACCTCATCTAAATATGGGGGAGATGACTATATCTTCTTTGCTGCTCCTTCCCTGACTCCATCCCAGGAGCTCCCTGAACAGATCATCAATCACTTCTCATTACACCTGCAGCAGCCTTCAGATACTGCTGAAAAGAGACAGGCACCTCCCCTGTGCTGCCAGGCTCCAGTGCACATGTGCACACACACGTGTGCACCCATTGTACAGGCACACTCACATGTACACACATGCATGCATACACATGTGCACAAACTTTGTTAAGAGGTGGGAATTCTGTCCATTTTTGCCTCTAATATTGCAATTCAAGAGTGATAGAATAATGAAAGATGAAGGTGGATGAAGGAAGATCTATTTATTCCCTTACTTGTTACATAAACCATTCAGGGCTCTTTTTTTTCCGTACAAAAAACCCCACCACCACCATCAAAGATAATAAAGTAGTTGTCATGTATGTAGTGCTGCCCTATTCAAGGCGGTGCTGAGTATGTTAGGAGGATTCTCTCTAAAGCACAGCTCTGAGGAAGTCTGTCTCCTTCGCACTTTTACACAAGCAGGGAGAGGAGCCTGCAGGAGGCTCCGCGAGTTGGGTGAAACCACACGATGAGTGGGGAGACCGAGTGTGAAGCCAGGGGAGTGAGAGCCCAGAGTTCACCACTTCACCATGCTAGTGTGCGGAACCATTGAAAGGGTGGCTGCCAACAGCAGGACAGAAAGAAAAAAAAACGAAAGCATGTAACTTGTGGTTTTAGCTCTGGCTTACTTCCAAAAGGAACTTTTTGTTGTTCTAGAAAGCTTTATACCTTTATAAAAACAAAAAACTACTGCTATCAAGCACCTTCAGACTCAAGACAGAGTAGAGCTCTCTCAGTGGGCTTCCAAAGCTGTAAATCTTCACAGAAACAGAATACCTCCTGTGGAGTGGCTCTTGGTGCAAGCCAGCAACCTGGCAGTTAACAAGTACTTCGCTTGTACCTGTAATAACTGTATAAAGTGTATTAAATATGAACTACTCCTGGTGTCTGATTTTAAATTGAATTACTGTGCCTGGAACTTTTTTTTAAATAGCTAAGAATGGTGAAATCAGACTCCTTTCGATGTTATGATAAGAATACACACTACACAGGGCTTGGACCCAACTCATTTTAATTCAAAAGAAAACAAATTATTTTTCTTCTGCTTCCCAGAAGGTTCCGCAGCAGAACGTGTGTTAAACAAAATTGTTTAGATATGGAAAAGAGCAATCTCTTCTTGGGAAGGTTCTGGTAGAAAGGGACTTTGGTTATACATCCAGCTCAACCCAGCCCCAGAGGCCTCGTCATGTTTTATTTTGTTTTGCCCTTGACACTGATTGTCTTGGGAACTGTGACCCCCCAAGCAATGGCCAAGAATTCAGGTTTCTTGATGTAAATCCACTAATATCGCCTACTATGATTTTCAGTGCCAATGGTAAGCCCCACCCAGTGGCTTCAACATGACCCTGAGCAGACACGTCAGAGCAGATGAGAGCATGAGACAGCGTTGAAGAGAATGGTAGGATGGTCCTTGACTTAGCTGTTTGGCCTCTCCTCAGAAATCATTTGTGACACTGACTGGCTGCAGTCATGGGTTTCATTAAGAACAAGTCTATCTTTATCAAAGAAAACTGCAAAGTAAGAGGACTTTAAGCTCCAGCTACATATGTCCCCAAACTTACTTGCCTGTTGTCCTGTTTTCAGAAGAAAAAAAAATTACTCAGTGCCTCCCTGGCAAATAAAAACTTTGGTACTACAACTCACAATCCCAGATAAAGTGTAGGTATAGCTTTGGCAGCTCCCCTGGATTGAGCTGCTCCAGTAGCTCTTCACAACAACCCTGTGAAGAGATGATCAGTCAGGATAGCCTAGTCTGTTGTGCAGAAAGAAGCTACTCCTGAAACCTCAGTGGCTTAAAATCTAGTTTATTTCTTGTTCATGCAAATTCTGACGCTGGAAGGGCAATTCTACAGGGTGTTTATCCTGCACAGTCACTCAGTGATTCGGGCTGCTTCACATATATGGTGCCACCAGATCAAAAGGTGGATTCCAGGTCATCACAGCAGAGGAAGAGAGAAGTGGGGGTTGTGGATCAGTCTTTACATGCTTTGAGACTTTAGTTGACATAGTTCACTGGATAGTGCTGCTTATATAAAGGTTATCAGTTCAAACCCACCTAGCTGTACCACAAAAGGAAGGAGTCATCTGCTTTCATAAAGGGTACAGCCTAGACAACCTCATGCAACAATTGTACTCTGTATCACAAGGGGAGAGCACGAGTCAGAACTGACTTGAAGGCAACAGGCTGTTTGTTTGTTTGTTTGTTTGGTTGGTTGGTTGGTTGGTTGGTTGGTTGGTTTGGTTTGGTTTGTTGGGTGGGAGGTGGTTCTACCTACAGCGTATTAATCTGAACTAGTCACTTTAGTTTTTTTTGTTTGTTTTTTGAGAGATGTGGAAAAGCTCTTTGGCTTTAATGGAGAGTTATCTCTGCCAAGGACGGCCTCCTCAAAATTTCCCTCCCCCTTCAGAAACTAGCAGAGATTTTCAATGAAGGAGCTCTGCTGGCACCCGCTGGACATCTCCCTGAAAGGTCAGTCCTTTGGAGCCCTCGGAGGGAGAACAATGAGACTTTCTATTCCCGTAAAGAATTCCAGCCTCAGAAACCCGCAGGGGGTAATTCTACCCTGTCCTCTCGGGTGGCTCTGAGTCAGAATTGAATTTATGGCTATGAGTTGTGTTTTAATTCCATTCACTTACTGCTATTGATAGGTTGCTAGATTAGGGATTGTCTTCCCAAATGCCAACACTAAACGAAAGTGAGCTGTCCAGGCCACAAAAAAAGGGGTTGGAAATAAATCAGGCACACTAATTAGACACCTATGGCAAAATTCAGAACAGAGTATGCTCTGACCCAAGTCATCTAGGCCCAGGTGGAAGGTCCACCTGGTCACACAGAATATGACATCACACAAGTGTGCCTAAATCAGCCAGTAAAATCGACCAATGCCCTCCAGTGGTGCTGGGAGGTGATAGAAGCAGGCCTGGGCTCCTTGTTGCCCTCCCTTTTTCATGTGCTCTGCAAGTGGAGGGTGAGGCCCTTGGGGGTTCCTGCTGTGGCTCCTCAGCTGGTTCTGCACTCCTGCTCAGGTATTCCTCCCATGAAACCACCATATTCAGCTGCAAACTTTCGCCACCCCTGCCATGCAGCCCGGCGTGCTTTCCGGAGATAGCGGTCCTTTTTGAGACTGCGATACCTGAAACTTTCCTTCATAAAATTCACTTGGATTTACAAAAGTGCTTCTGCCATGTGAATTCTTTCAGCATTGCTAAGCAAGAACTGAGGTCAACCACCCCAGAAACCTAACACTGTCAAGTCGATTCTGACACATCAATTTAGGGGGTCCTCAAACTATGGCCCGTGGGCCACATGGCCCTCCGAGGACATTTATCCAGCGTGCTGGGTGTTTTTGCCCCATTTTGTTTTTTACTTCAAAATAAGGTATGTGCAGTGTGCATAGGAATTTGTTCACAGTTTTATTTTTACACTATAGTCTGGCCCTCCAACGGGTCTGAGGGACAATGAACTGGCCCCGTTTAAACAGTCTGAGGATCCCTGAAAGGACAACGTAGAACTATGCCTGTAGGTTCCCAAGGTTGTAAATCTTTACAGGAGCTGAGAACCGCATCTTTCTCTGTGAGCCACTAGCGATTCCAACTGGCTGGCCTCATGGTCACACACATTCCACCAGGCTCCTTCAGCCTTAACTTGATAATTTAATGAAACAATACTTCTCCCAGTCACATTGTATCATTGTCTATAATCTTGCTATTCTAATATCAAATTTAAAATAAGGAATATATTTAAGCTCCATATCCATAAGCAATCAGATCATTAAATCTCTTTGGACACTATTACTTAAAAAAACTCTGTACAATTATTTTCAGCACAGAAAAGTTTCCAGCGTTTACAGCTTAGTATTTCATTGCTTTTTCTCTTCTTCTTTTGCATTGCTGAATCATTTTGAGCTTATAATAATTTCAAAATAAATATTTTTCAGAGCCTCCAGGCATTCACTGTGCAATGATCATTTAAAACATTTCTTGGTTAGAGGGTTCTCAAAAGAATTAAAAGCTTGTCCGCATCCCTGGTCATTTCTGAATTCAAAAGATGAAATTGCTCATAAAATGCTACAAGTCAATTTCTTTCTTCAGCCGAACTGCCCATTTTAGCAAAGATTCCATCACTGAATTAAGCAAATGGTTCTACATTTCAAAGTCAACAACGATACTCTTTTCCCTGTAACACGAGCATCTTAAATAGCTCAAAAAGTAGTCGCGCTCTTTATTATGCCTTTTCCTGAGAAAACTGGTTTGTTGTTTGTTTTATCTATTCATTTAGACTTTCACTTTAAGATGTGTGTATTTTAAGTTCTGCTAGTCAGGACATTTTAAATGGAGCCAGATTTTTTTTTTGCACTTTGTCTTTTAAAATATAATGAGGCTGAGCAGTACATTCCATAATAAAATATAAAATCTTCCTATTTCTGTTTGTTTGTAATTTC
This sequence comes from Tenrec ecaudatus, assembly GCF_050624435.1. Lineage (NCBI taxonomy): Eukaryota > Metazoa > Chordata > Mammalia > Afrosoricida > Tenrecidae > Tenrec > Tenrec ecaudatus. Next base: position 77,031,272 of record NC_134544.1, read on the forward strand.
CCTAAGGATAACTGTTAATGTAATAAAACCAAAACCCCCCATAATGAATTACATTTGGTCTAATGGGGGTTGTGGCCAACCTTTTGATAGAAAAGCCTAGAGATTCCCTTCTGCATCTCCTTTCCCAACCAAACCCCGGTGGCTGGAGGCTGGAAGGAAGAGAGAGGCTGGGCTGCTAGGGTAGGGTGTGGAAGGGGTGACCTTGCGGATTATTTCAAATTCTACTCTGAAGGCAGAAAGTTATCCAAATGAGATAGCTAGAGATTCACTTCCTTAGAAAAAGGTTAAAATTAATTTGTCCCTCAGAAAAGCCAAAGGAAAAGTCATTATTAATTTAGGCAATTGAAGAACTTTGAAAGCCATATCTAGTACATAAAAACCTCTCCCTGGAGCCCATCGGCCTAGGAAACTGAATTTTTATACCATGTAAAATAAAGAAGGGTTATTTCTTAGACTTGCTCAACAGAAGATTGTCATTTTAAACCAGCTACTTTAATGAGAAGCTGGGTTTCCGTAAAAAGGAGTGAATGCTCGAGTGAGTTTGAAATGAAATTAGAGGTGCATATTCTGCTGATCACAGCATTTCCGGAGGAATCTGTGTTCCTGTGACTGCTCTTGCTCTGTCTCGTGCCTTCTGGAAAACTCACAGCTTAGTGCCCACATCTAGTCTCTCTGACTTTCTTGTCAGCTTTTGAAAGGTGTTGAGTCTCTTGGATCTGTTGCACAGAGACAGCATGCAAGTGGACCCTTCCCAGATTCCTCATGGAACAGCCCCCCAATGTAAAGCTGTCCGTGAGGTTTGATGACCTTTGCCCCTTCTGCATCTCACATCCTTTGACAGACACAAGCGCTCCCCCGAGGCATTACTGAAGCACCTACCCCACAGTTTGCAGATGGTGGGTATCAACCTTGTGTGCTCATTTTAATTGCCAGAGAGCTTTCCAAAAGACATTTTGTCTCATCTCCATTGAGTCTGATTTTATTGGCCTGGAATGCAGCCTAGGTACTTGGATTTTTTTTCTCCCCGATGTTTTTATTGTGAATTGGTGATGGTTTACCAAGATCATCAGTTTTCTATTCAACAATTCATACACATTGTGTTTTATGCCACTTATTGCAATCACCACAATATAATATCACTTATTCCACTTCCTACTTGTGTCTTCTATTTCCATTCCTCCTCCCTTCCTACCCTTCTGACTTGGTCCTTGGATTAATACTGCCCTTTTGAGATCAAATGGTTTGCTATTTTAAGGTTTGTGTACCTCACTTGTGTTATTGCTCCCATTATAGACCAATCTATTCTTTGGCTGAATATTGAGCCGCAGGTATGGGTTCATTTTCAGACTTAGTGAATATGGACCATAGTTTCAGAGGTTCCATTAGTCCCTATCCAGCCAATAAACCTGGTCTCTTTTATGACTGTGAATTTTGCTTCACTATCTAGGACCTTTTGATATGATCCCTTTCAAAGAAGTTGGAATTGATAGTTAGAGATCATCTAGCTTAAAGTCATGAAGTCTAATGTTCATGTGATCCATTCACCACTCTTCTTTCCTCCAGAGTGAGGGTGACAATACTTGCCCCCTAGATGGCCACTTGTGAGCTTCTAAGATCCAGCTGGATGTCGAACATTGTCGAACTTACCAGCCTGGATGTCGAACATTGTCTTTACAGTCTAGGTTATGACAATTGACCTTGGTGTTCCTTACAACTATAATCCCCAGCCCCCAAGCCCAGTAAAGCACTCCCTCCAGTTGTTTGGTTATGCCTAAGGAGTTTTTATATCTTCATCCTCTACGTGCTCCAGAATATTCAGTTCCCTGGATGATCAGAATGCTCAGTCAGGGCTCAGAATCTTGGTGTTAAGGCTCCTGGTGAGATCCTGGTACATCAGACACAAAGTAGAGGGTGTGAGGCTAGAGGCTGGGCAGAATGGGGATCATACTGGGTCTAACAAGAAAAGAAAATGAAGGATATAAGCAATTAAAAGCAAGAGCATAAATAGATACAAATACACAGATGTCCCTTGCAACATTATTCCCAATCTCGCAAATGTGTAAACAGTCTAAATATCCATCAGTAGATGAATGGATAAGTCAACCATGTTGCCTACGGTATATACAATGGAATACTACTCAGCCATAAAGAGAAATGAAGTCCTGACCCAGGCTACTAGAGGAATGAACCTCATAAGCATTATGCTGAGTGAAATAAATCAGCTTCAACAAGGACAGATTTTGTTTAATTCCACTCACATGAAATATCTGGACTAGGAAAATGAATAGAGACAAACACCTATCAATTGTTTCCGGGAATAGGTAGGAAGGTAAGTATGGTTGTTACATAATTTCATGTCAATTAGATAAATAAGTTGGGTGGAGTCTTTCTTAAACCTATATGAGTGTCCTTGGTTTCTTTCTCTAGACAACCCAGCCTAACACAGTAGGACCTGGAGGGGAAGTGCCAGCCCTGAGATGATACTGAGCTTCCATATGGGCGATGGCATAATTTTGGAATGGGTAAGGATGATATTTGAACAACATGCAGAATGTCACTTAATTATAATCTTGTAGAGCGTGGAAGTGTCAAATGTTTTGATGCATGTATATTGAGTACAATTTTTAAAGAGTGTATGCAAAAGAGCATATGGCAAGTCTGCATTACCATTTGCTGTTGCTCAGCTAAAAGTGATTTGGGCCTATGTAGTCCAATGGGAACCACAGAGGCTCAGGAGGAACTGGTACCATCTGGAAACTAAGACTTGTCTGACCAAATGCAGAGTCTCCCTTCAAGTAACTGACAGATCAGAGGCAGCTGATCTCTGCTGCAGAAGCAACAATTTGTCTTAATTCCTAGACCACTGCCACAACCATGCCTTGTTGCCCTCGGTGCCCTCCTTCCCAAACACAATAAGTCACTAGGATGCTGTGCTTCATTTAAAAATTAACAAACACCTTCTGTCTCCATCCTGGCACTGTTTTAGCTTATTTAGCATCATAACATATGTCATCTGCTTCCCTAAAATCTAACATGGACATGGCACAATGGGACTGATGATTTAGGCAAATGAGAAACAGCCTGCCCTCCAAACACACACGATGGCATTTGATTTGCTGTCAGTAGATGCTATCATGTTTCTTCTCCTGTTTCCTGGAAAATAAATAGAGAAAAGAAAGAGGAAATGAAAAGGGCTGCAAGATGTTTAGCTCTGGTCCTTCTAGAAAGTCTAGGAAAAGTATGTGAACCCTGCCTGCCTTTAGATGCCCCACTCATCTGGCAAACAAGGATTGCCCACGGACTATGGACAAGATATGTGGATCTGGGGGGAGATATAACAATTGCCCCACCAGCAAAGAGCTTCTAGATTTACGGGAGAGCACAGGCCAGAACAGCTCGTAAAAAGAACAAGAAGAATCACAAAGGAGGGTGTGCACCAGCAACACTTCGTCCAGCTGCAGACACATGAAGGAAAAGCTTCCTTTGCCTTGAGACAAGTTTATGATTTCTGCTGCATCCCTTACCAACACCTTCACAAAGATCTAGGTTCTTGGGTTGTTTCATTCCAGGGCTGACATCTCCTTGGTAAAGCCATACTTTATGGACAACTCATGGTCCAAGAATTCCACCTATCTGTTCTGAAAGGGGGCCATGCTAAAACCCCTGGCTCAGACTTTCAGGACTGGGCACAACACAGCAAACCCACCATGGGGACACTCTCATTTCCATCACAACCTGGAATTGGCAAAGATATTTTCTTCCACTCACCATCTTTCAGTCAATATTTACTCAGCTATTAATTTATCCCTGAACATCAGAAAAGTGTTCAAACGTTATCGAATTGTCCATCTAATGGTAGAGGTGTGTACAAGGGATACAAGAGCAAGAGGCTCAGAGGTGATCAGTGGGTAACGAGAGAGGGATTCACCTTTGTCTTTTGTAGGAAGCCCCTGAGGTTTAGTCACATTGGCAGACTTTCCCTGGAGCAAGCAAATAAAGCTGCTCCCGACTAAGTTCCATTCCTGATCTGGTCTTGCCATGAGACTATCCAGGCTTTGTCCCAACACCACTTCCTGGAAACCACAAGTGGAAGGAGGTGGACCTTGGGAACATCATTAAAAAGAATGGGAATTACAGAACACTTCATTGTACTCATATGGAACTTATACACAGACCAAGAGATAGGACAAAGTGAGACTTTGAACAGGACAAGGTGATACTGCATGGTTTAAAATCAGAAAAGGTGTGCATCAGAGTTGTATCCTTTCACTGTTCTTATTCCATCCATATGCTGAGCAATTAACACAAGAAGCTGGTCTATGTGAAAAGGAACATGGTATCAGGATTAGAGGAAGGCTTATTTAATAACTTGTGATATTCATATGACACAACCTTGCTTGCTAAAAGCAAGGATGACTTGAAATAATTTCTGATGACACCCAAAGATTGAAATCTTCAGTATTGGTTGCAACTCACTGTAAAGAACACCAATATGCTCACAAGAATAGCACGATCCACATAAAATAGGGAACATCATGACAGATGGAGAAAGATTAAAATTGTCAAGGAGTCCATTTTTCTCACATCCACAATGATGATCATGCACATGTTATACAAAATATTGCATTGGGTAAATCTGCTGCGCAAGACCTCATCAAAGTGTTGAGGGCCAAGAACATCACCTTGAAGACTAAAGTGGACCTGACCCAAACCATGGTATTTTCAATCACCTCGTGTATATGTGAAAGTTGGGTAAAGAATCAGGGAGATTGAGGAAGAATTTATGTATTTGAGCTCTGGTGTTGATAAAAAATATTGAAAAGTACGGGGGACTGCCAGCAAAACAAATACATCTATCTTGGAAGACATATTTAGCATGCTTCTTAGAAGCCAAGAATGGAAAAACTTCATCACACATACTTTGGGCATGCTATCAGGCGAGCGCACTCCTTGGAAAAGGACATCGAGCTTGTTAAAGTGGAGGGGCTTGAAAAAGAGGAGATGGATGAACAAAGTGACTGTTTCAATGGACTAAATCCAACCCAATTCTGAGGACGGCACAGTACTGGACAGTGTTTGGCTCTGTTGTGCATAGGTTCACGAAGCGTCAGAACTTAATAACATGCGCTTGTTGGACTACCAAGGATCAGCAAATACAGCTCAAAGACATATGCAGTGCTTTGAGTATATACAGGTAGCTCTGAAGTAAAATGAAAATTTCTAAAATATCTAAAATTATTCAGATAATGGGGATTTCATTTGTCTAGAAAATTATATTTATGTCTCCAGAATTCTTCTTAAGTGCTTGTCAGGGACAGGATTAGCTCTTCCATCTCAAAGGCTTGCCAATCCCAGGTCTAGCCTAATGCTTCTTCCCTGCTCCAGGTCCTTAGTCATCCATTCCCACCGAAATATTCACTACCTGGTTCTTGTAGACCCCAAATTCCTCTACAGTCCCGAGGCCCGTGCTCAGTAAATGTTTAGGGATATTTTTCCATTCTCTCAGGGGGTAAAAAGATTGAACATAAAAATTGTCACCGTTCATATTATTCTCAAATAAGTTCTAAATTTCTCAGTAACATGCAATGTTATGATGCAAAGTCTCTCACCTAAAATGGTACCAGGTCTCTGCTGTGTGTTCCACTAAAAGAGGAGAAAGCTGGAAAACAATTGGGCTCAGACTCAGGCAGATCCAGTAGCCAGACTGATCCGAGTGGGGAGAAGTGTCTGGCGGTGAAAGTACTCTCTGCTCACCTTTTCCCAACGTCTAGTCTCCTTAAGGTGAAATGAAAGAGACCTAGATGGACAAAATCGAGAGCAGTGAACACTGATCACAAGGAGACAGACTGTAGCCTATTTGAAACAGAGCGCTCAGGCACAGAATGAATTGGCATGGAAGGTGGTGATCTCCTTGGTGCGGGGGACATGCAAACAGCTAATAGATCATAAATGGGTGAAAATATATATAAAAGGAGATGAAGGAAGACGAAGAACTTTGCTCCTGCGTCAATTAGGTGTCAGGCACTCTGTTTGAACTTTGAATCTGTTACATCATTTAATACCCACCATAGTGCTGAGGAAGATATTGTCATTTGCACTGTGCCCACGAAGCAACTATAGCTGGAAGAAGGGAGACAACATTAAAATGCTATAACTGGTGAGTTGGCCTGATGCCAAAGCTCATCCTTTTTCTATTGGAACATACTGCCTCCTTAGCAGGGACCAGGGACAATGTACAAGATTGATTTGTTCATATATGCAAACATCTGGGAGTTTCCACAGATTGGAGTGGACCTGGGGACACAGGAGAAAATGCCTGTGACACCAGTATAATGGAAGGCAGTTCCAGCAGCTGCTGAGCTCACCACAAGAAGGACTTGCTGGGCCAACACTCCTTCTCCTATGTATGTATAGATCGTGATTAGAGCTGTATAAGCCCCCAGTAAAATGAGATTTAAAAAAAAACATTTTATTAAGAACGAATCTAGATATCATGCCATTCTATAGTTCAATAATATCAAGCAGTACTGTAAAATTGCTACCACAGTTTTAAAACATTTTCTTCCTTCTTGAACTCCTTGATATCAGTTCCCCTTTATCCCTACCCACCACCTCCCCTACTGCACCTCCCAGAGATCTTTATTCTAGTTTTCTCTGTAGGTTCATCAATCCTCAATTTCATATACCAAAAAACATAGAAAAACAAAAAATGAGTCAAGGTTACCCACAATGTCAAAAGGCAACAGAGATAAAGCCCAATATGAAAAAAAGAAAGAGGAGAAAATATTAACTTTCAGATCAAGTCTACAGTGTATCAGAGAGAAAATCAAGAGGAAAGGTTCTAACCATTAAAGTCAGATTTATCATTCTAATCTACTGTAGTCCTTTTGTCTCCTAGTCTCTCTGTCTGATAACCAAGTTATTCTCATCCTCAGTTATGGTTAGAGAAATTACTGGAGGAGGTTTATTCCCCGTGTAGATCCTGAAAATGTATTTTGGAATTCCACTGTCATCCATAAACTCTGCACATCAGAATCTCACAATTTAAGCTCTGATACATCTATTCCCTCTTTCAGATTTGGATTTGCAATCCTTGAATCACGGATGTTGCTGTGCTTCTTCCATGTGCCCTTAGATGACATCTTACTTAAATGGCTGCTTGTTTACAAACAAGCCTTTAAGATCCCATGCATTATTTTATCTGATAGCTGGCATCATCTAATTTCTTCACCACACATTGCTAAAGCACTCATCATGAGGGTGAGTATCAAGTGCTAATGTTCCTTTTGACCAGCCTACTGACAAAAGCATACAAAAAATGTGCTCCCCTCCACAATAAAAAAAACCCACTGCCATCATCAATTATGATTCATAGCAATCCTGTATGGCATAGTAGAACTGCTCTATAAGGTTTCTGAGACCATAAATCTACATAGGAGCAAATAACCTCATCATTCTCTCCTGGAACATTGATCTTGTGATGGACAGCCATATATTTAATCCACTGTACAGCCAAGGTTCCTTGTGTCTAAACAGGGTTACCCAAAGGTGATTGTCCCATTTTTTTTCCAATTCATTCACCTAGAAGCAGCATTTCCCAAAGCAAGTCCCCAGAACACAGAGCCATAGTCTGTTGCTTAGACTAAGATGATGGGTCCAAGTGGTGAGCTTGCCTGCAGGTTGCTCTTGCCACTGGAAGGTATCAATAAGTGCTGGTCCCTAGCAGAACTTCTTAAACATTTTCCACTCTCCACCCCTTCTTGCCTGAGCAAATTTTCTTCAATCTCAGGTATATAGGTACATAAAACAGGTAGACAAATCAAACGCTTGTAGTAGTAGTTGTTATTGTGTGCCATGAAATTGGTTCCAACTCATAGTGACCCCAAGCACAACGGAGTGAACCATTGCCCAGTCCTGCATCATCCTCACAAGTGTTCCTGTGTTTGAGCCCATTGTTGCAACTATGCTGTCAATCCATCTCCTTGAGGGACTTCTTCTTCATTGGCCTGCTGCTTGACCAAACATGATGGCCTCCTCCAGGATCTGGTTTCTCCTGACAACATGGCCAAAGTATGTAGAAGGAAGTCTCTCAATCTTGCCTCTAAGGAACACTCTGGCCTTACTTCTTCCAACACAGACCTGTTTGCCAATTTAGTAGTCGGTAGTATTTTCCATAGTCTTCTTCAGCATCAAAATTCAAATGCATTGGTTCTCCTGTTTTCTTTTCCAACTTTCATATGTATATGAGGCGATTGAAAATACCATAGCTTGGGTCACCTGCACCTTGGTCTTCAAAGTAACATTCTTGCTTTTCAGTACTCTAAATAAGTCTTGTGCAGTAGATTTACCTAATGCAAGTCTTCTTTTGATATATTTTTGACTGCTGCTTCCATGAACATTGATTGTAGATCCAAGCAAGCCAAAATCCTTGACAGCTTCAACCTTTTCTCCATTTAGGATGCTGTTAGCTATTGATCCAGCTGTAAGGCTTTTGGTTGTTTTTACATTGAGTTATAATCCATACCAAAGACTGTACTCCTTGGTCTTCATCAGCAAGTACTTCAAGTAATCCTCCCTTTTCCTTCACAGTTCTATGAACCAAATATTGAATGATGAGGAAGCATCCAAATAAGCGGGAAAGAATACACAGATTCACTGTAACAAAAAGAACTCGTCAACACCCAGTGAAATGCCTTGGCATAATCAACGAAACCTAAGTAGACATTTTGTGGGTATTATCTGCTTTGGGCCAAGGTCCAAATGATACCAGCAGTGATATCCCTTGTTCCATGTCCTTTTATGAATCCAGACTGAATCTCTGGTAGCTCCCTGTAATGTACTACTGTAACCATTGTTGGCTGATCTTCAGCAACATTTTACCGCCATGTGATATCAGTGATATTGTTTTATAATTTGAGCATTCTACTGGGTCTCCTTTCTTTGAAATGGGCACAGATATGGATCTCTTCCATTCAGTTGGCCAAGTATCTATCTTCCCAATTTTCTGGCATAGATGAATGAGGGATTCAAGTTTTTAATCAACTTAATGAAACATTTGGATTGGTATTCCATCAATTCCTGGAGCCTGTTTTTGACTAATACTTTCAGTGCAGCTTGAACTTCTTCCTTTAGCACCATTGGTTCTTACTCGTATGCTACCTCCTGAAAATGATAGAAGGTTGACTAGTTCTTTGGGGTACAGTGTCTCTGGTGCATTTTTCCATCCTCTTTTAATACCCACATCCATTCCACATTGTTCAATATTTTATCCATAGAATCTTTCAACATTGCAATTTGAGGTTTAAATTTTTTTCTTGAATCCTTTCAGTTTAAGATATGCTAAGAATATTCTTCCCTTTTGGTTTTCTAATCCTAGGTCTTGTACCTTTTATTATACTATTTATATCTGTCTGCCCAAGCTACCCTTTGAAATTTTATGTTCAGTTCCTTGACTTCATTCTTTCTTCCATTTGCTTCAGATATTCTATGATTAAAAACAAGTTTCAGAGTCTTCTGACATCCACTCTGATCTTTGCTTTAATTCTTGTCTTTTTAATGACCCTTTGCTTTCTTCATGGATGACCGTCTTGTTGTCCTCCCACAGTTCATCCAGGTCTCTGTCATTATTGTTCAATGTAGTAAATCTGTTCTTGAGATGTTCTCAAAATTTAGGCGGGATAGACTAAAGGTTGTATGTTGGATCCATGGTTTTGTTTTAATTTTCTTCAGCTTTATCCTGAACTTACATACGATCAATTGATGGTATGTTCCAAAGTCAGCCCCTAGCCTGGTTTTAGCTGCTGATATTGAACTCTCCATCATCTCTTCTCACAGATGTAGTTAATTTGATTTCTATGTACTCCATCTGTGGAAGTACATGTGTATAGTCACCTTTTGTGTTGTTGAATAGAGGTATTTGCTATGAGCAAGTTGTTGCTATTGCAAAATTCTATCATGTGATTTCCAAGTCCATCTTTTCCAACTAATGTAATGTTCCTTCCATTTCGTTTCTATATTTTGCATTCCAATCACCAATAATTATCAATGCATCTAGATTGTATGTTTGATCATTTTCTGACTGAAGCCATTGGTAGAATTCTTCAGTTTCTTCATCACTTACTTTTGTGGTTGGTGCATAAATTTGAATAATAGTTGTATTTATTGGATTTTCTGAAGGTGGATAGATAAAATTCTATCACAGATACCATTGTACTTCATGATGGATTTTGCATGTCCTTTTTGATGATGAATGTCACACCATTCCTCTTGACTGTATTATTCCTGACATAGTAAACCACACACTTTTCTGATTTAAAATGGAGAATACCCACCCATCCACTTCAGCTAACTACTGCCCAGCATATCGGCCATTATCCTTACATTCAATTTTTGACCACCTCCAATTTCCCTTAACTTCACACATTTCAAGTTCTGATCATTTGCAAATGTTTACACCTGTTTCTCCTTAACCTGAGTCGTGCCTTAACAGGAAATGAAGATCCTGAAGACTACACTCGCACAGCCTTTACTCAACCGAGGTCGTCCTGGAAAATGACTCTGCGAAAGCAGCTCTTCCTCAGTGACCTTTCTAGTGCCTCTGACCTGCGGGACACATCCCCCAACAATCTCCCATAATGCTCTGCTTCCATTCATTAGGCCTTCACTCTCTGACAATGTTTCTAAGCTGTGTACTAGATTTTCAGTGGCTCCTTCCTCTGACGTGGGGAAACGAGCCCTTCTATGTTGTTTGTTCTTGGTCTGGAAATTCTGCTGAAACCTGTTCACTTTGGGTGACCCTGCAGGTCTTTGAAATCAATCAGTCACATAGCTTTCAGCATCACAGCAATACACTTAGTTAATAATAAGTCAGAAAGAAATTTATTTTAAAGCATTCTTTGGTATACATATCTTACCATTTATTAAGACTAAAATTTGCATAGTAATGAGATGCATGTGTTTATTTATTTTTACATAAGGAATTTAACCTTGGTGGATTATTTGATATTGCAGGACGCAGAGCAACTCTAACGCTTTTCAGAGTTTAGCAATATTTTGATTTTATAATCATCAATGCTGAGAACAATATATGTAGCACAAAATTGGAGAAGTTTGTTTAGGGCTATTTCAAAAATTGTTAGAAATTCTGTTCTAGTCACAAGTCAGAATTTATTTAACAATTCTTTTTGGGAACTCAAGTTTCAAACCTGTGTCACTTAATAATTTGGAAAATTCTTCATGAACTTTTAATGACCGATGATTGGCATTTTTTACTATTATTTCAACTGAGTATGGGTAACGAACCCAATTTTTTTTTTATCAAAATTTGAAGTGAAGTATTTCTGAAACTGTATCTCCAGGGACTTCTGATGATCAATTGTAACTTACAATTAAATATTTGGGAAGGTTATTTTCAATTTTAAAATAATCTGTAGCTGTAAACATTTCTGAAGAACTGTTTTCCACCTTATTCTTCTAAATGCAAACTCTCCTTGTCAAATTTTCAATTTTTATCCTTTAACATAAACATGTTATACTTTTTTCCTCAAAGAAACATATCAACCCTCAAGATGGCGCCGCTGCCGAGGCGAGGCCTCTCAGAGGCAGGACCAGCGCATGCGCAGCGCGGAGTCCCAGGCCGGGACACAAAATGGCGGCAGCGGCACTGGGGAGGGCGAGGCGGAGGCGGCAAAACAGGCGGTGGAGCAGAACGTGTAGTAGCGTCCCCTGGAGTCCGCTCTGGGCAGCTGCTGACACAAGGAGTCCACGGGGCCCCTGTCCAGCCCTCTGCTGACCAGCCCAGTCACCTGTGCTGAGCCTTCCCGCAGGCCTCCCTTCTGCCTCTGGGACCCCGGAACTGGGGTCCATTCGGTGAGAGAAGAAAACCCTCTCAAGCTAGCATTGCAGACCCCAGAGGGTGAGAGAGACAGAGAGGGGGGTGCCCTCGTTCAGCCTTGAAACCCATGGGCTCAGCCTCCAAGGCACCAGGATTCCCTCCCCAGAAACCGAGGCGCTCATGGCCTTTCTCCCCTAGGTGATTCCAGAGCTTTCCGTCTCCATGGCCCCTGTGCTGCAGACACGTCCTGTTGCCACCGTCATTTTGTCTGCCAGACTGTACCGACAAAAGTAACCGTTCATATTCCCCTTTCCAAATTAACAACTGACATCCATATCTGAGTGTAAATAAAGTCACTGTCCCAACGCTTCCTATGATGTCATCAACAGCCAATCAGAACTTCTGACCAGCGAGTGATAACGTGACCTCACTGAGTTGATAAAAGTTTCAGCAAGCAAAAAAAAGAAAAGAAAAGAAGGAAACATGTCATTGAGTTCTTCAAAAATAATGGACAGATAACATAGTTTTGAAAGTCATAATTCATTATGAAAAATTTAACAAATTTCTTATTTATGCTCCGTCAAAAATATAGTTTCTCTAATCTGTTTAACCTTTGCCCTCTTGAGAGCCACCTTACTTCTGCATGCAGTAAGAAGACTTGTAATTGGAGTCCACGGCTTTGCATAAGTTTAAAAACAAACAACCATTAAGGATACTTAATGAAGTTAATAATTTTGATAGTAGCTTGAAGTACAACATCTAAGTCTGGTGATTAATTTTTATTTCAAAAGCCTCCTGTTGGATCATGTGGTGAGTAAAAGTGGTATGCTCAATGCCCCGACCTTTAACTGTTGCTACACGTCCAACATTCTCATGCATCGTGCTTCAGCACTGTACAGACACCCATGTAATTTTTCCAATGTAAACCCTTTATTTGTGAAGAATTCCTTGACTTTAAGATATATTTATATATATTCTTTCCTTGTGTGCCCTTTCAAAGGGCAGCCAGACAGTAATTCTTCATGTATGCTTCCTTCAGAGACATATCTTACATAAAGTAATAGCTGTGCTATATTAGTTGTTTCATCTAACTGAATTGCAAACTTTTGGCTTCCCTTAAGCCTGATAAGAAGCTGATGCAATTGGTCATTACTAATTTCAGAAATCCTTTTGGAAATAGAATCATTCAATAAAGGAATTTCATGAGTTTCTTCCCATACTTTATCCCATGAACTATTTCTGACATTTTAATTACAGCAGGTAACACAATATTTTTTTCTATCACATAGTTTTTTTAAATAGCAATTAAATAAGAAGTTCCATTAGATGAAAGTAAAGAGTTTCCATTAACATTAACAAAATTTTCAATAAATTATTTTTCTTTAATTTTGAAGGCATTTAAAATATTCCTTTGGTTTATTGTAGTATCCTGCATAATTGCTATTAAAAGGTCATTTTCATTTTGCTGGTTTCATGCTCTCCACAGCTAAAATTTCGCTACAAATTAAACAAAGAGGCTTCTCCACACCATCACCATCATTAGAAGTAAATTCATATTGCAAAAAGGCTGCCACCTGTTTCCTTTCTCTTGTTAATGTAGGTGCACTCAACCTACTAGTGAAGACTTAGCTGCCGTATCATCAGTATTTTTACATCATCCGTCTAAATTTAGTCACTTATCCATAATAAAAATATTTTTATCTTAAAATATAGATAAATATTGATAATACTTTCTTACCAACAGACATGCACTTGCCTACTCCAAAATGTGCATACCCTTTTCCCCTATCTTGACTTGACTTTCCCTTCAGCATCGCTTATCTTTCTGGTAGGAGTGTCTGTTCGTTTTGGGTGACCTTAGCATAATTTTGTTTGTCAGCAATTAAAGGTCATCTCCCACTCGCCCAATCTTGAAAATCTGACCCCAGCTGAAGTGAGGCCTCCTCTGTCAAAGTGATTTTTGAGAACTGAATATAAAGAGGATGCTGCATTTCAGCACGATACAATCCAGGGATATACTCTACTAATTTGATATTTATATGCTGAGGAATGACAGTAGAAAAATATTAAAAGTCTTTACTTTCTGTTATTAAACTATTATGTCTCTGCAAGAAACCGTGCAATCCACAACACAAAACTGTCTCGACTCTGAGTCGAGGTGCTTATAGCAGCACTCGGTGGCATTGCCTGGCGTGAGGGCACAAGACATGCAAAGTGAACGTGCTGTGTGTTCAGAACCAAGGCTGCAGCAATGCAATATGGATAAACACTGCCTAAAACAGCTCAGATCCATTGCATATTTGATTTTGGATTAAGTTTTGGTCATGGTGCATTCAGAAACTTTATATTGTTGCCAAATTTTTCATGACCCACAGGTTGAGATGTTTTCGACTACCCTTGGGCCGGCCCCTGTGAAGTCTCAAGCTCATTTCCAACTTGCATCCTGAGAGGGTTCACTGCTCTCTTTAAAACAATTACTTCCCAGGACAGATGATCCCTTCAGGACCAGTGCTAAGAGTGGCGATACTGGGAGGCTAGTGTGGAAAGGGGGAACCAATAACACAGATCTACATATAACCTCCTCCCTGAGGGATAGACAACAGAAAAGTGGGTGAAGGGAGACGTTGGAGAGTGTAAGACATGACAAAATAATAATTATTTTATAAATTATCAAGGGTTTATGAGGGGGGAGCGGTGAGGGAATGGGGAAAATGAGGAGCTGATACCAAGGGTTTAAGTGGAGAGCAAATATTTTGAGAATGATGAGGGCAACGAATGTACAAATGTGCTTGACACAATTGAGGTATGTATGGACAGTGATAAGAGTTGTATGAGCCCCCAATAAAATGATTTTTTAAATTGCTTTCAAATTTATTTGACTGTGGCATTTCATATTCAGTCCTACGCAAATCACACCACTAAAGCCAATGTATAATGAAACAATACTTATCATTATTGTGTGGGACGACTGCAAATAGTTTCTGTCCTGTTTTCTTTTTACCATGGCTCAAGACCTTCTAAATCAATTTCGTGACACCATAGTTTGAAAACACTGATCGAGAAACCATCCTGATTGCTAGGTACACTGACCCAACTCTAAATCAGAGGTTCAGAGAAAAGGTCACAGAACTAAGAATCAAGACTCCAGCCCTAGCATCCCTGCTTCCTGGCAGCAAGACCTCAATTCAGTGGCTTCTCCTCCCTGAAACCCTGATCACTTCCATCCATGCTGGTACAACCTGGAATCAGACAGGAAGCAGATGAGGTTCTCAAGGAGAATTTAAGAGACATAAGCATTAGTAGCTGGATCAAACGCACCAGCCACTCTTCTGGAGAAAGTAAAGGTCATCCGCTCCTGCGAGAACCCTATATAAGCCAACATAAGTAAGGACAGATGGTAGGACGGCAGTAAGAGAGTACAGAGACGAGAAGAGGAAGCATATGCTGGAACCTGGAGGGAGAGCTGCAGGGGGACCCCCCACAGAACACAGCCAGTACCCTTTAAGATGGATCCATTGCTGCATGGATCAGGTATCACATCTGATAAAGCAGAGGCAGTGTGGAGAGGGGCAGATTCCCTGTGAGGGGATTAGCAAAAGAACTACAGCAATGACCTGGACATGATAGCAGACTGAGCAGCATTTCTTTGTTGTACCCAAGGTCACCAGAGCCGGGCAACCTGAAGGCAGCCGACAACAACCCAGTATCCGTGGTGGTTGTCTCTGGTGGTCTTTGAATGGAAGGTACTACAATAAAGAAGGGATGAATTCCATAGCAGGGCTCCATCCATGGGGCGGACCCTCTAGGACTGGACAGATGCAGTGGCCTTCCACTCCTGTCAGTGAGGGGATCTTAGCAGAACCATGAAAGTTCAAGGTCCTGGGCCTATTTCAGTAGAGGAAAGCACTGGGATTTTCCAGAGGAACATAAAGAAAGGGTTGCTAACTTTTAGACTTCAGTCTCTTGGAAGGATTTTATTTTAAGCAGGGAAAATGACACAGCAAAAGCTTTCTTTAAAAAAAAACTTTTTTAAAAAGAAAGAAAGAATTCCATCTAGCAGCTCTGTGGAGCATAGAAGGGAGAGATATTTTGGAGTCTGTGAGAAGGGATTAAATTGGAATGACCCGGCCACTTCAGTTCCCTGCTGGACTGTAGGTAGCAGGGCTTGGGTGATAGAGAGGTGTTTTCGCCTTCAATTTCTGCAAATTTAACGTGCTAGTTTTCAGCAATAGTGAAAGAATCTAAACATCACCAGTTTCCAGATTGGTTTGTGGGGCTCAGAATGGAACTACGAATATCCTTGCCCTTAGCCGAAAGCACACAAAGGAAAGTGTTTGAGAACAGATGAGATGGCTGCTTTAAAAAATATCACACACATGTGTCTGAAGAGAAAATTCATCCAATGTTTGTGGATTGAATTCCCCATCAGTCATAGAACATTTAATTTTAATTAATGGAAAAGACGGGTAGAATACCTTTGGTTTCACTAGGGGAAAATATTTGAGTCTGGAAGATTTGTTCAAGATGTGAGTATTTGCTTGGTGCAAAAGAGCTAAGTAAGATGAGAAGCTCAAAGCTAGCTAATTTTGAGTGTTAACTGACTCCCAGGTTGCAATGTTTTATTGAACAATATTTAGTACATTTGCCACTTGGGTGGAAAACTTTTCATTCCAGCAGTACTCCCAATCATCCCTCAGAAGGTACTCTGAACACCTTAATTAGCACCTATGAAAAGTGGCCCAAACGTGAACTACAAAAAGTGAAATAATAATTGGGGGATTTGCCATGCTTCAAAGCAAAGCCCTTCCCTATTCCTAGTTGGCAAGGATGTCTGCTGGGTTTCATGAATGTTGCATGCCATGTGTAATTATCTTGAATAATCACAACTCACCCAAGCTCCATGCCTGATGACGAATGGGCTGTGGCAGGCTCTATTTCTGATCTTCGTGTGGAATTATTCAGTAAGTAGACTTTATGGTGTTTGGGCACATAAACATACATATTTATCTCAACCCCTTGCAAAACTGACACCATATACTTTAAGACACTATCCTATTTGTGGGTAATCAGTACTTCATGAATATTAGATTTCTGTCTCAATTTCACTATCATTACTTTTTTCTTGGAAGGGAAAAGTCAGGACTCAATCATGTTCATGCCACTAGCAAGCAGCAGGACAAACTCCTGTCCCGGGCAGAAAGATGTTATCATGGAAGAGGTGAATTAGATCTTTCATCTACCTCTTTACCCTGACAGTCTCCTAGGTTCTCAATGAAATTCACTAACACCTTGCCTCATTGTCCAAGCCAAAAAGCTACCAAGTCAACCTCAAGTCGTGGTGGCTCCATTGAGTGTCGAAGTAGGCCTGTGATCCATAGGGTTTTCTTTGGCAGCTTCTTTTAAAAGTAGATCAGCAGCCCTTTCTCCCCAGGAGTCTCTGGATGGACTCAATTCACACTTTCCATTAACAGCCAAGTGCTTTTTGCCGCAACTGTAAGATACACTAACAAACTCATCGCCATGGAGTACATTCTAACTCATAGCGACTCTGTAGGTCTGAGTAGAACTGCCCCTTTGGGATTTCCAAGACTTTATATCTTTCCATGAACAGACAGCCTAATTTTTTTCCCACAGAGCATCTCGTTGGTGCAAAATTACTGACAGCGTAGTGAGCAGTTCAGGGCTCTTTGCCCCACCCAGAGAGCAGTAAGTGATTCTTACTAAACGACACAGCAAAGATGTGCCAATGGCACGATGACTGGAGAATAAAAACTATAAGGAAGTTGTTGGGTGACGCTTGTACATTGTCCAATGGGCACTGCATGGCAGCCAAGCTGCAGTTCCTCAAGAGGCCAAACCCACTGAGTGATGTTTCTGTCACCAAGATGGCTCCAAGAATGTGTTTTTACATCTGACAGATGCTCAAAACTTCCCCCTAAATCAGGCACTTTCAACAGATAGAAAAGGAGACCTAATTTTAAAAAGAAAAAGAAACATTAAGGGAATTAAGCAGTTGAACTCTGGGAGATGGTCCAGGGCTAGGCTAGGCCCTGATAGCTCCATCACTGTCTTCTGAAAAACTTCTGCCCCATCAGGTAGCCTTGAATTCATTTGGTTCTCATTAGATGAGCAGACTATCTACCAAGCATGGCCCTAAGCACTGGCAAACAAAGATGAATTAGACAATCTGTCAGCCTGTGAGTCATTCATTTACAATCATTAATTTACTGGTTTCCTCCAGGGTGACAAACACTGCCATGCTCTGGGTTTACTGTGAAGAACAAACCAGATGCGGACCTATCCCCTTTATGCTGAAAGTTTGTGTGGGTAGATGTGTGATTGTGTTTTATTTGTTTTGTGACTAATTAAAAATTGTGCTAAGTATTATCATCAAATCAAGGAACTATATTTCACAGCAAGGATAACAGGAAAGATCTGATCTGGCCTGAAACATCAGAAAAGGTCACTATGAAGAAGTGACATTTGAACTGAGATGTGAAGAGTGGGACAAACATCTACGCAGTAGGGAAAAAGGTATAAAGACTTTGGCATAGCAAGAGTTTCACATGTTCAAGGAGGCAGTGCCAGAAGTCCTCTGCTGGGGCAGAGGCCATGAGGAAGGGTGGCAAGAGATGGAATGGGAAAGTGGTAGAGCCCGACTAAGGAGGGTAAGCTGGAATTCAAAGACCCCCACCAAGAATGGCTTTCATGGGAATTTTTAAGAAGTGATGTGTCAGTTCTCTGGCTTCACAACTCAAGTGTCAACTCATTGCCATCAAGTTGATTCCAACCATAGCAACCCTGTAGAACTTCTCTCTATTTCTGAGGATGTAAATATTTTATTTATATTATTTTCTTAAATTTTAATAAATCATTTTATTGAGGGCTCTTACAGCTCTTATAACAATCCATACATCAATTGCACCAAGCACATTTGTACATATGTTGCCATCATCATTTCCAAACATTTTCTTTCTACTTGAGCCCTTGGTATCAGCTTCTTTTTAGACTGCTTCCTCCCCACCCCATCACTCCCACCCTCTTGAATCCTTGATAACTTACAAATTATTTTCATCTTCACATTTTATACCATCACTGTCTCCCTTCACCCATGTTTCTGTTGTTCATCCTGCTGGGTGGGTCAGGGGACAGTTGTATGTCCATCATTGTGAACAATTCTTCCTTTCTCCCCTTCTCTCCCAACTTCCCCCTGCCCTCATGGTATCGCTACTTTTATTTTTGTACCTGAGCGATTTATCTGTCCTGGATTCTGTGTGTTCAGAGCTCTTATCTGTACCGGTGTACAGTCTCTGGTCTAGCCAGATTTGTAAGGTAGAACTGGGGTCATGACAGTGCGGGGAGGAAGCATTAAAGATTTAAAGGAATGTTGTATATTTTGTTGGTGCTATAGTGCACCCTGGCTGGCCTGTCCCTTCCTTGTGACCCTTCTGTAAGGGGATGTCCAATTGTCTAGAGATGGGCTTTGAATCTGCATTCCAACTCCCCTCATTCACATAGAAATAGTTGTTTATTTTGGGTCTTCTGAGGACAGATACCTATTCCCATCAACACCTTGTGATCAAACAGGCTGATGTGCTTCTTCCATGTGGCTTTGTTGATTCCCTGATAGATGGCTGCTTGTTTAACTTCAAGCCTTTAAGACCCCAATGCTATATCTTGTAATAGCACCATAATTTTCTTCACCACATTAGCTTATACCCCCATTTTGTCTTCATCAATCATGTTGGAAAGGTGAGCATCACAGAATGCCAGGTGATTAGGACAAAGTGTTCTTGCATTCAGGGAGGACTTGGGTAGAGGCCTGGTGTCTGTCTGCTACCCTAATACTTAACCTATAAATATATGTATATAGACCTATATGCCTATCGCTATATAGTAATAAATTTATACACATACATGCCTATGTTTATACCTCTATAAATGTCTTTTGACTGCTAGTTCTTTCCTCTATTTCCTTTTACTTTCCTCCTGTCCCACTATCATGTTCGACCTTTATTCTGCTCTCTCTACTTCAAGGCTATAAATCTTCATAGGAGTAAAAAGCCTCATGATTTTCCCTTGGACTAGCTGGTGGGTTTGAACTGCTGATCTTGTGTTTAGCAGCCCAAAATATTACCCACTACACCACCAGGGCTCCTCTGGCTTCACAACTCACTGCCATCCTGTCAATTCCAACTGAAGGCAAAGCTGTGGGACAAAGTAGAACTGCCCCTGCTCATTTCTGAGACTGTACATCTTTATGAAAGTAGAAAGTTTCATCCTTCTCTGGTGGCTTCACAGAGGGGAAGGAAAATCACCGCCATCCGCATCACCTACTATAAGCCGGCTTCTAGGAGGCTGGGGTCTGACATGCCTCCACCCTCCAGCTGTCCTTGTCATTTCGAATATCAGTCATCCCTCCCACAGCACTCTCTAGCCCCTGTGCTGGCCACTTCCTATCATGACCACACAGAGCTCACAGACAACATTCAAGATTATGGGATTTGTTAACAAGCTACAAATGCTCAGGATACAATTATTTAGCAGTGACTGCGTGCAGGCAGGCCTCTCTCTGGTCTTTGATCTTTCAGCTACATGGTCCCTTGACCTCTACCCTGCTCATGCAATGTGACAAAATTCTTTAGGGATGACAATAAATGCAAAAGTGCATGCCACTTCACTGTAAGCCTCAGTTTCAAGACACTCAACTCTAGCTCTGTGATTCAGTAAACCTAGCTCCTCTAATTATATGCTTGGAGGAATCTCATTCCACTAGGCAACCAACGGCAATCAGCTTGATTTCCTCCATGGGCTGGGAAGTCAACTGCCATGTCTCATTCTTTGACTCTTGATTCTGCTGTATCACTCCTCTGTCACTCATTGACTGCCCCTCCTGGATCAAGGAGTTTCAATACACAGGGATCTCAAGGTTCAAAGGACTCATTTCTGGCTCTTTTCAATTAGCAGAGGTTAATAAGATCCTCCTCCACCCTCTTCTTATGAGATGGTTCATTTTATACCCAACAAGATGACAGTCACAATCAGCAATCACTCTTAACTGAATCATATCAGCATCTCACCACACATGGTCCCTTGGTCTCTACCCTGACTGAGATCCATAAGGAAGATGTTTGGTTGGAATAACAAAGACCATGGCTAGAAATGCCATGTTAAATAATTCACTATGCTGAAGAAAATGGTCACAATGTTCTCTAACCTCTAACTGAAATGCAGTTGTCTCTGTGACTTTGCCATCAATAGGAACTACAGGTGTTTTCAAGTCGCATTACAGTTGTTGCAAATGTAGTGCTGTATCATTTACACCCACTACTACTTTGAAATTAGCACAATGACTATAATCGCACCCATATCCTTTCTGTAGTGTGGCGCTAAAGAAAGACATGAAGAAATTGAATTGTCTCCCAGATGTCGGACACCGAAAGCGAAAGCATGATGCGGACCCCTGTCAGATACTATTCATGGCCAGACATAGGAGGTGAGGCAATGTGCTCTGCTAAAGAAAATGAGATTTGGAAGGGAGCCAAAACAAAAGAGTCTGAATGAGAATCCTGGATTGGTGGAGGAATAAGGGGCAATTGAGCAGGGTCACCAGGGGACTGCAGAGCCTTTACAAGCCCCAGACAATGTCTCTCTTAAGGTTCATTGAAGAGGAGCTGTTCAAGAAAAGGTATTATCATATGACACAGGTCAAAGTCTCTAGAAAGGTGGGAGTGATGCTTGGATCCACAGGGGATCCAGAGGTATCCAACACAGCAGATGCATCAACTGTAAGTCTACACAGCAGGTGCTTTCTTGGTACCACCTCTTACTACTGCTCCTGTACTGAGTGCGGTAAAGTTCCCCCAAAGTAACTGAAGGAAATGCGTACACAGGTTGCTGCTTGGAACAGTTTTGCATCTAGGCCTATAGCCCTGCCTGAACCCTCAAGCCATATCAAGATTCATGGAACGGGACTCCAGGCTACTCGTTTCCACTAGACCATGCAGAGAAAGTTGGAACAGAGAACTAGAGAGTGATCCAGTTGCTTGTTCATATGGTGGAAGTATTATAGACACCTTGGTCTCTACTGCACATTCTTTCGGTCTTCCTTCTGATGCGGACATCAATGAAAACGCCACGGAAAGCTTTGCCCACCCAAACAGATCAGGAAACAGAGTCTCAAGAAGGTAGTTACCATGCCTATAAACTTATAAAATGCATCGTCTCATGTGCAGCAGGCCTCATGACCCTCCAGAGGGCTGCGTTTGATCTCCTGGGAGGGTTGAGTCAGAGGACAAGAGGCCCTGTGGATGTTCCTGCTTTTAGTAACTGCACACTAACTACCCGCATCATATTCTAGCCTTTCTTCTCAACCAGAGGGACACAACAGAAGAGGCAGTGCTTCAGAAAGCAGACATCCGAACCCAAGCACTCCAAGTTTTCTACCTGTTGAACAGAGCTGATGAAGATACCAAGTTGTTCAGTGGCTAGTTTGTCAAAAAGTACATCAGCATATTTAGGAAGGGCCACAGGTTGGGAGACAATGGCTAGATGAGGATGAGGATTCTGATGACATTTTGTGACAACCTTGCCCTTTCCTAGATGACTGGGTCATGAAGAGGAGCCTTCATTTATTCTGAGCATAGTGACAGGTGGAAGTGCAAGGAACTAAAGATGATGGAGGACAGAGTAATGGTCCCAAGTTGAACTGCTACATGTCCTGGAAGATAGAAGAGATGAGACAGAAGGGAGGGGACCAATATGCCTGTGGAACCCACCCCATTTAGGAGAGACGGTCATGGTGTAGGTTTCTCGGATGGGTTCCCCTTGTTCCTGCTTCTCAATGCTGAAAGAATTCATGGGGCAGGAGCATTTTTTTTTTTTTTGTAAATCTAGTAACTTTTAGGAGGGAAAGGAAAGTTTCAGGTAATACACTACAATCCGAATGTGCTACATGCAGATAGCACATGCTATCTCTAGAAAGTGTGTAAGGCCTCATGGTGTGCGGGGAGGGCTCACAACTGAAAATGGCCACTTTGGAGGAGTTCAAAAAAACACGTGGGAAAATGGCTGGTTAAGAGGAGGCCCAGAAACGCAGTGAGAAGTGCTGGGATCCAAGGAGAGCGCCTGCAGAAAGAGAGCAAGCTGTGGAACCGAATAGGGGGAGAGGGCGTGTATGCAGGCCTCGCCTAAGGGAGAGACCCCGCCCTCCAAATTGAAAGAGAGGGCGCCTGTCCTCCTTTCTGCTTCTTATTCTCTCCTACCTATACGTGGCAGGGAAGACCCAATGTGACCAGTTTCTGATTTTTAAAGAGACCTGAGAGGTCTGTTCATTCGTGTGATAGCTTCTGGTTTTTGAATGCTGACACTGAAGTCCAATTATAAAACAAACAAACCCTATGCAAGGTTTATGTGTTTGCACCTGAGAGCTGGATGTAGAGGCCACCCTGGGGTCACTGGTGAGACTGGGTTCATCCCCAAAGGGATTCCTTGTACCTTGGGCCCAGTGTCAGGATCCAGAGCCTCTTTTTGGGGAAAAGGCGCCCAGGTTCAGAATTGTTTTTAAAAGCTGATTGTAAATGAGCTGGAAAAGAAAGGAATTAAAACGATTACAGTCATTTTAAGAAAGCATTGCTAGTCCATGGATCATTTACTATTGGTCATCAAAACACATGCAACTGTGCATGCCCTATGGCTGGCTTTCTTTTTTTTTTTTAACAATTTATTGGGGCTCATACAATTCTTATCACAGTTCATACATAGACATACATCAATTGTATAAAGCACATCTGTACAGTCTTTGCCCTAATCATTTTTTTCTCCTCTTTTCTTTTTTTACATTTTATTAGGGACTCATACAACTCTCCTATGGCTGGCTTTCAAACCTCTGTATCTTTGGAGTTTTTAATTTATTTAGAAGCACTATAATAAGCAGCACATGACAATTACTTCCTTCAGTACTCCTTGTAATCAAGATAAATTATCTTGCTATTGATGAGAATGGGATATGAAAACCTATAGAGTTCTCTAGAGGAGGATAAACTCCACATTATGCTCACCATATTTGAATTTTGCAGCAAAATCATTTTGGGGTCAATCAAAAACTCATTCCCCCAAACTTTTATTGCCATTCATCCGAAGTCACCTCCAGAAATAATTAACAAACCATACCAACAAGTTAGTGTTTAGCCTAGCAGTGAATTGTCTTGCTATTATTACTAACCCCTTATAGAGCACTTATGCCCTCAGACCAGTGGCATCATTTGACACTCACAGGTGTATTATTGCAAATGCATTTACATATTATTCATATTTATTTACAATTCCTTTCCTTCCACTGTCAAACCACTTCTTATGAAAACAGAAAGTAAAATTAACCATATAGGAATTTTTGTAAACACAGTAAATTCAATTTGCATTCTCTCCCCTTTCATTTCTCCCTCTTCTTTTATTAATACTTTTATTAGGGGCTCTTAGACCTCTTATGGCAATCCATACATTCATCCAGCTTGTCAAACATATTTGCATATATGCCGCCATCATCATTTTCAAAGCATTCTCTTCCCACTTGAGCCCTTGATATCAGCCCCTCCCCCCATTTCTTCCCTCTCCCTACCGGACCCACACTCCCTCACAAACCCTTGATAAGTTATAGATTATTATTTTCATGTCTTACATCGTCCTCCATAGCCCCTCATCTACTTTTGTGTTATTCATCCCCCTGGGAGGGGGTCCTAGTTTGATCCTTGTGATCAATTCCCCCTTTCTGCCCCCACCCTCCCCTAATCCTCCTGGTATCTCTGCTCTCCTTGTTGGCCCTGAGGGGTGTATCTGTCCTGGATTCCCTGTGTTGCTGGCTCTTATCTGTAGCAGTGTGCATGCTCTGGTCTAATCTGATTTGTAACATAGAATTGACGTTATGATAGTGGGGGGAAGAAAGCATTAAAGAGCCAGAGGAAAGTTTGTATTTCACCAGTGCTATACTGGCTCATGTCTTCCCTGGGACCTCTCTGTGAGAGGATGTCCAGGTGCTTTGCATTTCCTAGTTAATGTCTCTTTCACCAGAAATGGGCCTTCCACGGTGGTCCTTGTTCTTCCTGCCCTCCGCCGAAGCTTTCTGCAGGCCAGTGGGATGCCCTTCAGGGCAGACCCCTCCAGGCAATCTTGAAACTCTTCGTGTACCTAACTTCTCCTGTGCTAGTGCAGTTTAATTTGTTTTCCTCTTACTCCACATCTTCATTACAAAAGCTCCTTCTTTTCAGCCATCTTATAGTCATATCTTCCCAAGTGACTTCTCAGTTGCAGTTTGCCCAATCCTCCCCCTGCAAAGAAGGCTGCGGTGAGAATGGAGGAGAGGAGACAGGACAGCGAGGGAGCAGCAGCCGCATCAGCAAACACTCCCGTGTAATCTCAGTGGTGAGCCCTGTGCGGTAGGAGTGTGTGTGATCTTATTTTATTGGGTTCTCTGTTTTTTGGGATTTTACCACTTGTTGTCAGTGAAGATATGTGCTTGGTCAGTGTCCCTAGGAAAAAGGAGTGCGATAAAATTTGTTTCTTCACACTTGACTGGAGGAGCATTCTCGGGAAAGTGAAAGTGCGTCTAGAAATCCAGACCCATTGCCATCAGTTGGAGGCTGTGGCAGGGAAGGTTGGGTGGAAATGGAAAGCTAATAACAGTGAGTGCCAGAATGAAGAAAATGCACCTCTCCCCAAACTATCATGATCCCAGTTCTATCTTACAAATCCGGCCAGACCAAAGCATGTACACTGGTACAGATAGCAACTGAAAACACAGGGAATCCAGGGCACTCTGGACCCCTCAGGATCAGTGGTGAGAGTGGTGATACCAGGAGGGTGGAGCGAAGGTGGGGTGGAAAGGGGGGAACTGATTACAAGGATCTACATATAACCTCCTCCCTGGGGGACGGACAACAGAAAAGTGGGTAAAGGGCGACGTTGGACAATGTAAGATATGACAAAATAATAAATTATCAAGGGTTCATGAGGGAGTGGGGAGCGAGGAGAGAGGAGGAAAAATGAGGAGCTGATGCCAGGGCCTTACATGGAGAGTAAATGTTTTGAGAATGATGAGGTCAACGAATGTACAAATGTGCTTTACACAATGGATGTATGGATTATGATGAGTTGTACGAGCCCAAATAAAATGAATTTTTAAATGAAGAAATGTTCTAGAACTGACTGTAGTGATAATTGTATAACTTCTTGATATGAGTAAATTATTGAATTGTGTGATATTTTAATTATTTGCCAATAAAAGTGTTAAACAATTGATCGGCTCATAGAGACCCTAGAGAATAGACTCGCACATCCCCACAGGGCTTTCCAGACAACCATATTTACAAAAGCAAACAGCACATCATTCTCCTACAGCGTAGCTGCACCGCCATGGCCCCATAAACATATCCCAAATGGTGGGAGTTGTTCCCAGCTTCACCAGAAAACGTGCCTGATTTCTTGGTCACGTCGACAGGGCTTTGCACACTTTCCTCGCTCTTAACCGCTTATCACCCAAGAAATTTGCAACGCTGGCTGCCACGCACTACCAGAAACCCCTCACACTCATTACAAGTTTGATTTTGAATTAATTTTTGGTCATGGCATATTCAGAAACCTTTTACTGTGGCCAAATTGTTCACAACCCCACATTCAGTTAGGTGACCCCAGATGGGGTTGCAGTCCACAGCTTAAGCTTTGACTTGGAACATATCCCGAATGGCCACCAGGAACGATGTCACTTGCTGGTGCCTTTGTCTCTCCTATTGGCTTGCTAACTGCCCCACAGGTGCAGCTCATGCTACCCAACTCCTTGGGCAGCCCCTGGAAAAGCCAGGGTGTCTTCCATGATCAGGCCCACGTGGTGTACAGAAGCAGCCAGCCCTCCTTCTCTCCCTGCCATGTGCAGGGACTCCTTGGCCTGCAGAGCTGACAGTGGGAGCAGGAGCCAGGGCTTTGTGAGCACACTCGTAGCCTGATCTATTTCCAGGGTTGCTCCAGCCAAAAGCAAGGCACACAGCCAAAGCCCAGTAACCACATTTACTTCTCTCTGATAACAATAAAAAGTGTTCCTTAAAACAGGCCATTAAATTTAAATGTATCTATCCCTTTAGTCTTTGCTTCTTGACGGCCTATTCCAACTCCTTTACATCCCAGGTACAAACTAGACACAGTGCTTTGAGACAGAGGTTGTAAACCACAAAGCCCACAGGGGCCAGACCAGTAGCATAAATAGCGACACGCGCTCAGAGGCGGCCATGACAAGTGCAAGGGCTGTGGCATGTGGATTCGTTCATAACTGCTCAGCTCCAGTCTAGCATTGTCACAGCTCATGTCTACTCTCCAACGACTTTAAATTGGAAATCAAGACTGGCCTGGATTATCTTTTATTTTATTGTTGAGATCAAATAAATGTGCCTGGTCCAAATATTTGGATCAAATAAAGCATGTCAGTTGACACTAGATTTTTATCTAGCTGACCACCAACCTGTGACATTTGTTTTTAAAAGAACAGTGTCAAACGTAGAATAACTTCATTTGTTCAGCCTTTGCATTGCCCCTAAATATTATTTTATACTTACTAAGCATGTTCATTTACATAACATTATTCAATGTAATGCATGGACATCCTTCTTAATTTTCAGTACACTCTTATTCTATACTGATCACATTGCTGATGTCAGGTCATCTTGGCTCAAAGCAGAGAATACCAGAAAGATACTTACATGTGTTTCATTGACTATAAAAAGACATTTGACTCTGTGGATCGTAATAAGCTGCAGAAAACCTTGAAAAGAATGGGCATTCTAAAACACTTCATTGTGCTCATGTGGAACTTGTACGTGGATCAAGCGGCAGTGTGCAAAGAGGTCAAGGGGATATTGCATGGTGTAAAATCAGGAAAGTTGTTCAGGAGGGTTGCCTCTTCTCACCATACTTGTTCAATCTACATTCCGAGCAAATATCAGGAGAGCTGAACTATATGAAGAAGAGTGCAGCATCAGAACCGGGAGAAGGCTTATTAAGAACCTGTATAAGCAGATGACAAAAGTTTACTTGCTGAAAGTGAGGAGGAACTGAAGTACTTGCTGATGAAGATCAAGGATAGTAGCCTTCAGTATGGATTACAACTCAGTGTAAAGAAGGCCAAAATCCTCACAAGTGTACCAATAGGTAACATCTTGATAAATGGAGTAAAGGTTGAAATTGTCAAGGATTTTGTCTTACGTGAAACAACAATAAATGCTCATGGAAGCAGCACCAAGAGATAAAATTGATGTATTACAGTAGTTAAATCAGCTGCACAAAACCTCATTAGAGTATTGAAGAGCAAAGATGTTTCTTTAAGGACTAAGGTGCCTGACCCAAACCATGGTACCCTCCATTGCATCATATACATGTGAAAGTTGGACATTGAAAAAGGAAGGACTAAGAAGAATAGATGAACTTTAACTGTGGTGCTGCAAAAGAATATTGAAAGTACTATGGACAAAAAGGGAAAACCAGGCCTGTCTTAGAAATAAGGCAAGAGTGCTCATTAGAAGCAAGGATAGCATGACTTCATCTTACATATTTTGGACATATTGTCAGGAGAGACCAGGCTCTAGAGAAGGACATCATGTTGAGTGAAGTGGAGGGATGGCAAAAAAGAGCAAGGTCCTCAAGAAGAGGGATTGTCACAGTAGTTGTCTCAATGCACTCAGGCATTAAGGATCAATTGTGAGGACAGCACAGGACCATGCAGCATTTGAGTCCGTTTTAAATAGGGTCACTATGGGTAGGAGCCAATTCAATGGTACCTACCAAAATAACAACACTATCACCCTCACTAGACTACTTGTCCGTCAGTTGGTTTCACTGAGCTATAAATTAACCACAAAATGTCCCTACGTGTAATGTGCACAGAAATCCAATCTCTAGACATAGCTTTTTTTTTTTAAGAAAGAAAGAAAATTAATTTGTTGAGAAGCCCTGAGCAAGGATCCAAGAAGATTCCTGGGTTTTCAAATATCTAGAGATTTTCAGAAGTACAGGGAAATAGAGAGGTAATTTATACATACTCACAAAAGATGGTGAGGTAAGACTAGGGATTGGTGAATTTATGTGCGCTTCCATTTGTAAAAGTGCTACGTAACTTTTAACTTCCTGTGCAGGCATTCAGGAAGCACTGGGGTTTGGGCTCCAGGAAATCAGGAAGTTTACCTGAAGGGTTTAATACATCTGACATTAATCCAAGTTGCAATCAAGATGTGTTGATAATTATTGATTATTGGGATGTAAAAGTGGCAAACAGAGATGAACGATAACTCAAAACTCACTTCTATCTAGTCAATGCCAACTCATAGTGACCCTTAGGATAGGGTAGAACTCTCCTTGTGGTTTTCTGAGACTGTAACTCTTTCTACAAGAAGAGAAAGGCCTAAAGCTGCTGTTTGGCACAACTAGTGGTTTTGAACTCCTAACCTTGTGGACTGCACCGCAACACATAACCACTACACCACCAAGTCTGGTTTAAAAATAAGTCCTTGATGATAGAAATTATGCCAGAGAGCACATAATAAAACTTTATAAGATCAATCACTTATTCACTGCAATTACTTTTTTTTTCAACAACATAAATGACAGCTATGCATGCAGGTCCTGCCAGATGGAATAAACAAGAATCAAGTCGACTACATCTGTGGAAAGAGACGGTGGAAGGGCTCAATATCATCTGTCTGAATAAAATCAGGGGCCAACTACATCAAACTTATTCTTGAAATAGTCTAAATTTAGGTTTGAACTTCCATATGATCAATTCATGGAAGTTTACACTGAACTTAAACAAAATCAAAACAAGTCCAGGGAAGCCAAATTACAGTCTTGAATCCATTCTATCTAAATTAAAGGCTATTTCAAGAATGAATTCAAGACATTGGATACTAATGACAGAAGACCACACAACTTGTGAGATGGCGTCAAGGACATCATACATACAGAACTTGAAAGGTCATTAAAAAGAAAGAAAAGACCAAAGCAGATGTCAGAAGAAGCTCTGACACTTGCTTTAGAACAAAAAAAAACTAAAGGGGTAGAGAAACAATGAAGTAAAAGAACAGAACAATCACATTGCCAGTCCCACTATGAGATATGATGTCCCTCATTGACCGATGGCCCTGCAGGGGACAGCATCGGAGACACAGTGTGAGAATTGCGCCCAAACTGATCCCACCACATCGAGGCAAAGCACTGGGGGAATGCAGTGGAACAGCAAGGGAATGGAGCAGCAAGGTCCCCAGGGAATGCTTTAAGTGGACTTTGCTGCACGGCGTGGTGCCACAAGAGACTGGACTGGAAAAGACTCCTAAAGGCCAACAAATGATCTTTGAAATAACTGCAAGCGTTTCTTTCTTGCTGTGTTTCTTTTGTTCTTTGTCAGTAGTGTGTTGTTGTTGTTTTGTTGTATAGTGTTTCTTGGTTTTGATATGTCTTGTTTTTGTGCATGTTATTATCTCCACAGGTCTGCCTAAATAAGATGGAGTGGATTAACTATCTGGAGAAAGAACAATGGTACCGACAGTTCCAGAGTGACATGGGATAGGGGGAGGTGGGGGGTAAAGAAGTGGTGTTAACAAACACAGGGACAAGGGAACAACAAGGGATCCAAATTGGTAGTCAGGTGGATGTGGCAGGCCTGATAGGGAATGATCAAGAGTAAGATAACGAAAAGGTATAGCTGAAACCCAGGTGGGGACGGAGCATGATAGTGAGAAAGAAGGAAAGTCAAGGGAAAGAGAGGAAAGAGCTAGAAGGCAAAGGGCATTTATAGAGGTCTAGACAAAGATGTACATATGCAAATATATATATATATATATATATATATGGATGGGAAAATAGATCTATGTGCCTATATTTATAGGTTTAGTATTAAGGTGGCGGAAGGATCTTGGGCCTCTACTCAAGCACTCCCTCAATGCATGAATGCTTTCTTCTATTAAATTGGCATTCTATGAGGCTCACCCTTCTGACACAACCGCTGAAGCCAAAGCAGGTAAAAAAGCAAATGTGGAGAAGAAAGCTGATGGTGCCCGGCTATCAAAAGAGATAGTGTCTGGGGTCTTAAAGCCTTGTAGATTAACAAGCGGCCATCTAGCTCAGAAGCAACAAAGCCCACATGGAAGAACACACCAGCTTTTGTGATCACTTGGTTCCAATTGGATCAGTTATCAGGCATCAAAAAACAAAAAATCATATCATTGGTTGCACACCTTCATGATACGATCGCCAAGGACAGACCGGTTCATAAGCAAATGTGGTGAAGAAAGCTGATGGTGCCCGGCTAAAAAAAGAGATAGTGTCTGGGGTCTTAAAGGCTTGAAGGTGAACAAGCGGCCGTCTAGCTCAGAAGCAACAAAGCCCATATAGAAGAAGCACACCAGCCTGTGTGATCATGAGGTGTCGAAGGGATCAGGTATAAGGAATCATCCACACACAAAAAAATCTTACCATAGCGAATGAAGGGGGAAGTGCAGAGTGGAGACCCAAAGCCCATTTGTCGGCCACTGGAGATCCCCTCTCAGAGGGGTCTAGGGGAAGAGATGAGTCAGTCAGGGTCTGATGTAACACCAATGAAGAATACAGCTTTCCTCCAGTTCCTAAATGCTTCCTCCCCACAAACAACCATGACCCGAATTCTGCCTTGCAACTCTGGTTAGAGCAGAGGATGTACACTGGTGCAGATAGGACCTGGAGGCACAGGGAATCCAAGGCGGATGATACATTCAGGACCAGGGGTTTGAGGGGCGTTACTGGAAGGGGGAGGGTGAGTGGGTTGGAAAGAGGGAACTGATTACAAGGATCTACAAGTGACCTCCTCCCTGATGGACGGACAACAGAAAAGGGGGTGAAGGGAGATGCCAGACAGGGAAAGGTATGACAAAATAATATTTATAAATTATCAAGGCCTCATGAGGGAGAGGGTAGCGGGGAGGGAGAGGAAAAAAGAGAGCTTGATGCAAAGGACTTAAGTGGAGAGTAAATGCTTTGAAAATGAGGAGGGCAAAGAATGTACAGATGTGTTTTATACAATTGATGTCTGTATGGATTGTTATAAGAATTGTATGAGTCCCTAATAATTTTTTTAAAAAAGAAAAATTATTACGGAGACACACTGGTTGAAGAACAACAATCCGCTACACTGCTTAACAAGTTTACAAGAAGCAGAAAGAAGTATCCATGAATAAATATGACAATTGGAAATTTCTGGGTCTGATCCTATTCTAGGAATTGGTGGTTCAACACCTGCAGAAATGGCATTGGACCTGTGGCCGACACTTGGGCCTTGGGTCTCCACTCTGCACTTCCCCCTTCATTCAATCTGATATATATATATATATATATATATATATATATATATATATATATATATATATACACCCACACCCACATATATATACATATAAATATATATATCCTTTTTTTTGCATGATACCTTACACCTGGTCCCTTTGGCACCTCGTGATCGCACTGGCTGGTGTGCTTCTTCCATGTGGGCTTTGTTGCTTTTGAGCTAGATGGCCGCTTGTTCACCTTCAAGCCTTTAAGACCCCAGACACTATCTCTTTTGATAGCCGGGCACCATCAGCTTTCTTCGCCACATTTGCTTATGCACCCTTTTGTCTTCAGCGATCCTATCATGGAGCTGTGCAGCCAATTATATGATTTTTAGTTCTTTGATGCCTGATAACTGATCCCTTCGGGACCACTCGATCACACCGGCTGGTGTGTACTTCCATTTGGGCTTTGTTGCTTCTGAGCTAGATGGCCGCCTGTTTATCTTCAAGCCTTTAAGACCCCAGTCACTATCTCTTTTGATAGCCAGGCACCATCAGCTTTCTTCACCACATTTACTTTTTCACCCACTTTGGCTTCAGCAGTTGTGTCGGGAGAGTGAGCATCATAGAGTTCCAATTTAATAAAAGAAAGTATTCATGCATTGAGGGAGTGTTTGAGTAGAGGCCCAAGGTCCTTCCGCCACCTTAATACTTAACCTATAAATATAGGCACATAGATCTATTTCCCCATCCTCATATATATATTTGCATGTACATACTTTGTCTAGACCTCCATAAATGCCCTTTGACTCCTAGCTATTTCCTCCATCTCCCTTGACTTTCCTCCTGCCCTACTACCATGCTCCATCACCACCTGGGCTACAGCTATGCAACCTTACCCTTGATCATTCCCCATCAGGCCTGCCACTCCCCCCTCTCTATCATTTTGGGTCCCATGTTGTTCCCTTGTCCCTGTGTTTGTTAACACCACTTCCTTACCCCCCTAGCCCCCCACCCCAAATCCCCCGGAACTGTCAGTCCCATTGTTTTTCCTCCAGATAGTTCATCCAGCCTGTCCTACTCAGACAGACCTGTGGAGACACTAACATGCATGAAAACAAGACAGAGGAAAACAAAGCAACAGTATACAATCAGACAACAAAACAACAAAAACAAACCACTGACAAAGAACAAAACAGAGATGGGTCAGTCAGGGTGTGAGGTAGTACCGATGAAGAACACAGCTTTCCCCCAGTTCCTGGATGCTTCTTCCCCCCAACTACTATGATCCGAATTCTACCTTACAGGGCTGGATAGGGCAGAGGTTGTACATTGGTGCATATGGGAGCTGGAGGCACAGGGAATCCAGGGTGTATGATACCTTCAGAACCAAGGGTGTGAGAGGCAATGCTGGGAGAGTGGAGGGTGAGTGGGTTGGAAAGGGGGAACAGATTACAAGGATCCACATTGTGACCTCCTCCCTGGGAGATGGATGGCAGAGAAGGGGGGAAGGGAGACTCCGGATAGGGCAAGATATGACAAAATAACAATGTATAAATTACCAAGGGCACATGAGGGAGGGGGGAGCGGGGAGGGAGGGTAAAAAAAAGAGGACCTGATGCAAAGGGCTTAAGTGGAGAGCAAATGCTTTGAGAATGATTGGGGCAGGGAATGTGCGGATGTGTTTATACAAATGATGTATGTATATGTATGGATTGTGATAAGAGTTGTATGAGCCCCTAATAAAATGTAAAAAAAGAAAATGATTAGGGCAAACAATGTACAGATGTGCTTTATACAATTGATGTATGTATATGTATGGATTGTGATAAGAGTTGTATGTGCCCCTAATAAAATGTTTTTTTTAAAAAAAGAAAGAAATGGCATTGGACCATGAATAAATTACTTGCAACTCAATTTTTGGGAACCTTCATGTTAGAATACTGATATTCGTTGATTATGGAATTTTTTCAATTCAAAAATAAAGAAGAATTTGGGTATAAAAGTACAGACATAATTAGACAGCCAGAGGGTTAACTGCTCCCCTTTTCAGTGTTGTTCTCCCAGGGGAGGATAGCCACCGGCGGGCGAGACTGTGTGGGAAATTCAATGCGGCACGTTTTAAATAGTCATACAAACAACGATTGGTACTATGTAATCTTTCAGGATTATATTGTATCCAAGCAAAATACCACAGATTTATCCATGGACCACTCTCCAGTGCTTGCTTGCCCTTTTAAGTCATTGAGAAAATCTTCTGACTGGAAATTATAGTCCATGGTTTCAAAAGAGTGTCATTTTGACCCAAAAGGGGTTTTAGACCAGAGAAGTACAGTGACCTTGACTCAGCATTATGCACATAATTGCGGGATAGTGGTTGCTCGGGAAATTCACAATCCGAAAACGACACTACTCAGAGAAAGGATGACAGTTAGGAAGATTCTACACCTGCTCTGTGATGGGCAAATGAGATACTCTATAGTCTTCAGGTATGGATGAGCCAGCTCCACTAAGATTCCCATTTTCTGGAGCACCTGTTATGTAGACGTTGAACAGAAGAAAGCTTTGGCATACTTACAATTATTTCTGACCGATGAGGTCATCGAAAAAAAATGATTACGGGGAGGAACCTCGGTCAAAGAGCAACAATCCGCTCCTCGGTTTTATAAGATTCCTAGAAGCAGTGAGAGGGATCCAGTGAACAAAATAACCTTTAGAAATTTCTGGGCCTGATCATTACTTCAGGGAGTGGAGGGTGCAACGCCTGTAGAAATGGTATTAGACCAGGAATAAATAACTTGCCACTCGGTTTTGGGAAGCCGTCATGTTAGAATACCGATATTAGTTAATTATGAATTTTTTTGACTTCACAAATAATGAAGTATTTGGGTACAAAATTACTGATATTGTACAGCCAGGAAGGTTAACTGCTCCCCTTTCCAATGTTGTTCTCCCAGTGGAGTATAGCCACAGGGGGGCGAGACTGAGCGGGAAATTCAATAGGGAACGTTTTAGAGACATACACACATAGAGTGCTACTGTGTAATTTTTGAGGATTATATTGTACCCAAGCAAAGCACCTCAGATTTATCCATAGACCACTCTCCAGTATCCGCTTGCCTTTTAATGTCATTTTGAAAATCTTCTTGTCCCGGCCAGCGGGACGTTCACCGTAGGTCCTGGGGGAGAGAGTGGGAATTGGGGGGTACAAGAGGCATGGAGAATGAGGACAAGACAATATCCTGATCAAGTCCTGTTTTAATGAACAAAGAGTCACAACTTATAAGGGCCAGCCAAGGGGGCAGCCTCAGCCGCACATGCAGATTAGGCTACCTTGGCAACAGGCCAATCAGGGAGGTCAGGGGAGCGCGCCCTGCCCATGAGTCAGTAAGGGCTTACAGTCTTCAATTAGGTACGCAGAGGAGTGGCATGTACATGCAAATCAAGCATAGGGGAAGACGATCTTTTGCCCAAACAAAGGGATGCAGGAAATGGGTGCTTATCTAAAGAGCATTAACCCTTGTTTGCTCAAGCTTTACAGCTGCAGTGCTCTGTCACGTAGGCTGGGGTAGAAGAATACCCAGAGCTCAGGCTAGTAAATTCCAAGCAAATGGCCGGGCCTCATGGCTCCGGACAGGTCCCCCTTTTATATATTATTCAAAGCCAAGAGAGATCCCTTCGGGAACTGCATCTGTCTTAGGTTGTCAGGCATCAAGGGTCATCCTTACCCGTCATTGATCAATGGAATGCCTTCATAAAATAAGAGCAAACCAATGTCTGTCTTAGGTTGGTATGTCTTGTGCCGATCTTACCCGTCATTGACTGCCAGTTCAGCTCACAAGGGCAGGGGGTCTTATCATAACTACTCGTATGAGCCACCCTGTTCAGACATCTCAAGGCAATGGTAATGGACCTGTATGGGCTTTGCCTGGATGGCCTCAATCTGCTCTTTGATGAAAGCCATGAGCTTATTGAAAACCACCGGTCCCAGTGAGCACATTAGTAACAGACTGAGTATAGGGCCTAAAAGTGGTAAGAGATAGGGTAAAATTCCATTCAGCCCAGTCCAGAGTGGGTCAGCAGTCAGCTCTCTTCTTCGCTTCTCCAGGTCATCTTTCAGCTGTTTGATCTTGTCCCTGACGATCCCAGACTTGTTTGTGTAGAAGCAGCATTTCTCCTGTAGGGTCAAACAGATACCTCCCTGCCCTGCAGTGAGCAAATCTAAGCCTCTTCTGTTCTGCAGCACTACTTCTGCTAAAGAATCTACCTGATCTTGCAAATCTTGTATGGTGCCTGACAAGGCTTGCACGTCTGAAATCAATTGTCCGGACAGTTTGGTATATTGAGTAATAGAGACACCTAAGCTGGCAGTTCCGGAGGCAACCGCGGCAGAGATTCCTAATCCTGCAAGTAAAGGAATAAATTGCACTGCTCTTTTAACTTTTCCCAATATGTGATCAATAGTAGGGATAGGGACAGGTTCATCTCCAGGGATGATATCTATGTCCGGAAGGAGGGAGGCTAATACACATAACCCTGTCCAATTCACAGGCAAGTAGGTGTAAGCCAGGTTGTTACCACAGACAAAAACTAAACTATTGGGAGCACACAGGGGCTTTGAAATACTAATTATTGCACTGCAATAGGTAAATGTAGCTAAACCTACATCAATCTCATCAGTATTATTGTAAGAGGGGGAGAAGAAACAGGAAGAATTGGAAAATTGTAAAGGTTGTACCTGTAGGGGAGGAATCATTATGCAAGAACTATTATTTGTATAGTTCATGGAATGTGTAGGTATGGCAAGGGGGACAGGGTATCCTTGCCTCATACAAAGCCAACATTCTTTAGCAAGGCTTGAATTAGAAGCGTTAAGCAACTTATATGTGGCTTCAAGGATATCAAAAGTCTGAGCATCGAGTTCCAGTTCACCTCTAGCCTTAGGCAATGCTAGGGGATGGTATTGAAGTTGAGGATATAATGCTTTATGTAGCTCCTCAATTTTCTTCTGTACAACAATCTCTCTGACCTTATCCTGTGGACCTCCTCCATCTGATATGTGAACAGGAGGGTTGATCTCCCAACACACAGGCTGTCCCACTGTACCTGTGCAGGAGGCAACTCCCAAGTTGTTAGATACTCCTGTGGTTTGAGGTATGACACTCCAATCACCCCCAATGGACCCGGGGCGTGTCCTCTCTAAGGTGGCAGTAAAGTAAGTATTACTCCCGTGTGTGCATGGCTGATAAGAGGCATAACAGGTGCTATGCACAGCTTGGTAAAATGTTGTGCATGGGCAAGGCCCAGGATGCCCATCCTCGGAAGGGATTATGTTCGGTTTTTTAACACACTGCCACATATTAGAAGTCCAGTCTTGATATGCTGTATGAGAGGCGCAGTCCACTATAGACCTGAGTTTCTTTGGGGGTGCTGACACATATCCTGTTTCACAATCACAGGGTTTGCCATACCGATTTTATAGTATGGCATGAGCCTTGCTTGGGTCATCGAAGCCAGCGTGGATTCCAGTCATGTAGATGCGCAGGGTGACAATCCACAGGAATATTGTGCCAGGACTCATTTCTGAAATGATAAGAAAGGGTACTCTCAGGGAATGACCTCTTCCCTGGATTGATTGCTATTGTCGACTTGTTTCACCAGTCGCTCTGGCAGCCATCTGGCTGCATCATGTTCTTGAGAGAACACACAGACCGAGCCTCTCCCCCAGATCAACACTGGGTCTGGGCCATGCCATGAATTGTCTAATGGATCCCTCCATTTTACCATGGCGAATTGTTTTTGAGATTCTGAGTGCCAGAAGCGATCAGCGGCGGATTTTCCGTGATCATCCAATGTTAAAAAATTTTTTATAAAGAGAGCATGATTAAGGATATTTCTGGGGGTACCCTTAGTGGGGTACCATTCCCCCTTTTTTATTTTGTCAATGGTAATCTTTAAAGATAAATGGGCTCTTTCGACCATTCCCTGTCCTTGAGGATTATAAGGGATCCCGGTGACATGTTTTATTTGTAATTTATCACAGAAATTCCGAAAGGCCTTTGCTGTGTAGCCAGGACCGTTATCGTTTTTATTTGTTTAGGAATACCTAAGATGGAAAAACAGTGCAACAGATGAGCTATAACATGTTTGGTGGCCTCTCCTGTTTGGGGGGTAGCAAGTATGAACCCGCTATAAGTATCTATGCATACATGAATATATTTTAGATTACCAAATTCTGCATAATGGGTAACATCCATTTGCCAAATTATGTTAGGAACAAGCCCTTTGGGGTTGACTCCCAGGTGGGGAACTGGCAAGTATGTCACACAGTTATTACATTGTTTAACTATCTGTCTAGCTTGTTCTCTAGTTATTTTAAACATCAGTCTTAGGGACTGAGCATTCAAATGGTGCAGATCATGAGCGGCCTGTGCTAAGGTTAGGCCTTCATTGGTAACTGTGGCCACTATTTTTGTGGCGGCATCTGCTATTTCGTTACCCTGAGTGAGGGGCCCTGGTAGACCTGAATGAGCTCTAATATGCCCTAGGAAAAAGGGGGCAGTTCTCTTACGAATAAGTTGCTGACAATGTAAAAATAACTTAGCCGTTTCTGAAATATGTTTAATCTGTGCAACAGTTTCCAGGAGGGGAACTGAATGAGCCAAGTAAGCACTGTCAGTATAAATATTGAGTGCCCGATCGGGAAAGGCTGAAAAAACTGCAATAAGGGCTTGTAATTCCACCAATTGAGCTGATGTATGCGTAGTCTTGAATTGAATTATTTTGTCAGAAAAGGCATAGGCAGCAACTCCTGTAGATGACCCATCAGTAAACACTAACAACGCATCATTTAAAGGTTCCTTACTAATAATACGAGGAAAGACGAACGCATGCAATTTGCAAAATTGAATAAATTTATCCGGTGGGTAATGATTATCTAATTCACCAGCATAAGAAGCACAAGCTATAGGCCATGTATCAGTGTTTTGGAAAAGCCAGTGAATTTGTGAGCGAGAATAGGGTTGTATAATTTTCAAAGGTTCTATTCCAAAATATTTTCGACTATCTTCTCTGCCCAAAATGATCATATCAGCAATAGCATCATAATATGGGAGTAAAACCTTTTTAGGTGAAGAGGGCAAGTGGATCCACATAATGGGATTATTTTGCCAAAACAAACCAGTAGGTGTAACTGCTGTGTTGAAGACTATAAATGTCAAGGGCTGAGAATAATCTATACTAGTAACGAATTGAGCAGCAATAGCATCTTCTACCCGTTTAAGTGCAATAAGCGCCTCTTCTGAAATTGTTCTGGGAGACTTAGGATGGGAGTCACCTTTCAATATATCAAACAGAGGTTTTAATTCACCTGTGGTTAGCTTCAGATATGGTCGTAGCCAATTAATATCTCCCCAAAGTTTCTGAAAATCATTGAGTGTTTTTAACTTATCTTTACGAATGACAGCCTTTTGATTGGTTATTTTTGGTCCATTTATTTGAAACCCCAAATAAGTATATGGGTCTTGTAATTGTACCTTTTCTGGAGCTATTTGTAGCCCAGCCGCTGCCAATTCCTGCTTGAGCCGGGCAAAGCATTGCAAGACCTGCTCTCCTAGCTGTCCTGCTATTAAAATATCATCCATATAATGTACAATATACATGTCTTTCCAAAGGTTTCTGACGGGTTGTATAGCTGCAGTTACATATTTCTGACACAAGGCGGGGCTGTTCGCCATTCCCTGAGGCAAAAATTTCCACTGGTACCGTTTCATTGGTTCTTTAAAATTCGTAGATGGCACACTAAAAGCAAAATTTTTTTGATCTGCCGGATGTAAGGGGATTGTAAAGAAGCAATCTTTAAGGTCTATAACAATTTTAAAATATCCTTGAGGAATCGCTACTGGGGAAGGTAATCCTGGCTGCAGGGCACCCATGAGTACCATGGTGGCATTTACAGCTCTCAGATCCTGTAAGAGTCTCCATTTACCAGACTTCTTTTTAATGACAAATATAGGGGTGTTCCAAGGAGAAGTACTCTCTGTGATATGCCCTGCTTCTAATTGTTCCTGCACTAACTGCTGGGCAGCAACCAGTTTTTCGGTTGTTAAAGGCCATTGATCAACCCATACGGGTTCATCTGATTTCCAAGTGATTGGATCAGCACACCCTAGGGGTGCAGGCATGTCAATGGCCGAGATCAAAAATTTCCAAAGCCCTTCTTATCCAATTGTCCCAAGGCTGGGATTGGTTGCCGGATGCCATCTTCTCCTTTCCCTAGTCCTTTTCCAGGGCTATAACCCTGAGCTAGCATCTGTGCAGTGACTATATCATTGGGGCTGCACATCATGACCTTCATTTGGGAGAGCAAGTCCCTGCCCCAGAGGTTAACAGGCAATGGAGGTATAATAAATGGCTTAATGAGGTCTGAATTATTTTCATAGTCCTTCCAGGTGATATACTTAGAACTTTGACGAGGGTTACTACTTTGCCCAATTCCTCTCAAATTAGTCAGCGTCTCCGAAGTGGGCCATGTAGAAGGCCAATCCTCTTGTTTGATAATAGTTACATCAGCTCCGGTATCTATTAGTCCTGTAAATGGCTTGCCATCCAACCATAAGGTCAGGGAAGGCTTCCGATTAGTAATTGGTTGTACCCAATATACATTAGAGGATCCAAAGCCTCCTGTCCCTCTTTTAGAACATTGGCTCTTATTATCAGTCTTAACAAATGGTAGTAGAATTAACTGAGCTAGTCTTTCTCCTTGAGGTATAGTAATGATACTATTAACAGCTTTGGCCATAATTTTAATTTCTCCAGCATAATCATTATCGATTACCCCTGGGTAGATTTGTATGCCTTTCGTAATGACACTACCTCTCCCTAAGACCAATCCAAAGGTTTCAGGGGGGAGGGGACCATGTACCCCAGTGTTTAAGGCTTGTGCTCCCATGTCAGGGGTTAGTACTGTGTGGGAGGTGGAACAGAGGTCCAGTCCCGCGCTCCCTGGGGTTGCTCTATTAAGTTCTGAAATGGATTGTTGCTGTTTGCTGGAACAAAGCTGACTGCCCCATAAGCTTGTTTCGGGGCCTGGGGCGGGCCCCTCATGCCGTTTCCCTGCTGGGGTGGCAGAGGATTCCCTTGACTATTAGTTTTAGACTTACATTCATTGGCCCAATGCTTTCCTTTTCTGCATCTTGGACAAGGGCCTGGAGCCCTCGTCTCAGCGCTCCTATGTGGGTCCCCTCGACAATCCTTAGCAAAGTGTCCAAGTTTGCCACATTTAAAGCAACCCTTTTTATTTTTATCTCGGTCGTTAAGAAAATCCCTTACTGTTCGCCCACTAAGGGCTGCTGCCATAGCCAGGCCCTGTTGATAGGAAGGCCCGATGTCTGAACAAAGGCGGATATATCCCTTCAAGTCTGTCCTTTTCCTGTGGGGTCTAATTGCTGCTTGGCAGGCCGGATTGGCGTTCTCATATGCCAGTTGTTTTACGTAATCTAGACCAGCCTCAGCATTACCGAAGAGCCTTTCCGCTGTTGTCATGAGTCTATGAGCAAAGTCTGCGAAGGGCTCATCTGACCCCTGCTTAACTCCTGTGAGTGAAGCTCCGGGATCCCCTTTAACGGGAAGTTTTTTCCAAGCCTTTGTAGCGGCTGCTTGGATTTGTGCAAACAACCCAGGGTGGTACTGCTTTTGGGTTTCAATTGCGGCATAGTCACCCTCGCCTATCAACATGTCAAGATCCCAATCCTGTCCCACTTGAGCGTTCCTTTTTGCCGTTTCTCGGGAGGACTCATAAAACTCAGATTTCCAGAGCAAATGGTCTCCTCCAGCGAGAACAGCCCTTGCCAGCACATTCCAATCTCCCGGGGTGAGCCATTGTTCAGCCAAGGAATCCAAAAGGGCTATGCTATATGGGGAAGTGGCCCCATATTGAGAAACAGCCTTCTTTAATTCCTTGATAAGGGTAAAAGTGAGACCAGTATACATTCTGATAGGTTCCCCCTGCTCATCTGTGCTTTCAGTGACTGGGAAAGCATGCAGAGGGGAGAGACCCTCCCCCCCTCCTTCCGCATACCTCTCCTCTTTAAAGGAGTGCTGCCTGTGCTGCTGGGGTGGGCGGACAAATTTCCCTTGCCTGTCTGGGTCCGATGTGCCTGTATTCCCTGTTCTCAACGTTTTCAGTCTGTTAATCAAGGACTGATACAGCTCTTCTAGTCTTATCTGTTCCTCGAGCTGACTAATTTTTTCTTTGAGTTCCTCGTTTGGGTCCACTACTGCCATCACTGTAGGTGCTGAGGGCAAATTACAAGGAGGAGGGTGCCAGTCAGGATTATGATACTTAGCTGCCTCCTCTTCAAAATCATCCCAATCTTTCTCTAAAGGGTCAGGATTGTACTCATCCTGATTATCTTGGAATTCTTTTAAGATTGGATATATTTTCGGCCTATTGTGTCCTTCTTGGTCTTTAATTTTAATAGAAGAGTTTTTTGTCCCTTCTTTATCGTTTTCATCTGTTATTATAGGAGGGTCCTTGGCCTCCTCTTCATCTCTATCTAGGGGAGTAAGGTCAATCTTCTTCCCTGGTTGAGACTCTCTAAGATCTGTTTTAGAACTGATTTTTAATATTGTTTCTGTCTGGGCAATGGCCGCTGTTATTTGCGGACATTTTTCCTTCTTATCTATTAAATCTTTAATTAAAGCCCAATAAGAAAAGGCTGTGACAGGAATTTTTTCCGGTCCAAAGACCTCATAATAATCCTCTAAAGCATTACCAACTCTTTTCCATCTTTTTATATCAATTGTCCCTTGCTGTGGAAACCAAGGACAAGTATCTTTTATAAAGTCAAAAAATCTAAATAAATCGCAACTCCTGACCTTTACTCCCCGTGCCTTTAAAGCCTCTTTCAATTGTTTCACATAAATCTGATGGCTGCTCAATTCTTGACCCATCTTTAGGCGCTCTCACCTTCAGTCACACCGCAGCAGGTTCCCTTGGCGGCCGAAGGAATTTTCTTCCACTTTAACTCGCCGGCTTATTCCTGCGCCTTCATCCCTCACTTTATCCCTCGTACCCAGTTCACACGATGGGCGCCAGTATGTCCCGGCCAGCGGGACGTTCACCGTAGGTCCTGGGGGAGAGAGTGGGAATTGGGGGGTACAAGAGGCACGGAGAATGAGGACAAGACAATATCCTGATCAAGTCCTGTTTTAATGAACAAAGAGTCACAGCTTATAAGGGCCAGCCAAGGGGGCAGCCTCAGCCGCACATGCAGATTAGGCTACCTTGGCAACAGGCCAATCAGGGAGGTCAGGGGAGCGCGCCCTGCCCATGAGTCAGTAAGGGCTTACAGTCTTCAATTAGGTACGCAGAGGAGTGGCATGTACATGCAAATCAAGCATAGGGGAAGACGATCTTTTGCCCAAACAAAGGGATGCAGGAAATGGGTGCTTATCTAAAGAGCATTAACCCTTGTTTGCTCAAGCTTTACAGCTGCAGTGCTCTGTCACGTAGGCTGGGGTAGAAGAATGCCCAGAGCTCAGGCTAGTAAATTCCAAGCAAATGGACGGGCCTCATGGCTCCGGACATCTTCTGACTGGAAATTTTTGTCCATGGCATCAAAAACGTTTCATTTTAAGCCAACAGAGGTTTTAGACCAGAGAAATAACAGCAACAGTGACTCAGCATTATGCACAGAATAGCGCGACAGTGGTTCCTCAGGAAATTCATAAGCCAACAATGCCAGTCCTCAGAGAAAGGATGACAGTGAGGCGGATTCTACACCTGAGCTCTGTGATGGGCAAACGTGGTGCTCTATTGTCTTCAGGTATGGAAGAGCCAGCTCCACCAAGATTCCCATTTACTGGAGCACCAGGTATGCAAGTAGAGGATGACCACTACAACCCTTTGGCGTAACAATTATTTTGATTGATGAGGTCATTGAAAAAATTATTATGGAGACAAACCGGTTGAAGAGCAACAATCCGCTACTATGCTTCACAAATTTACTAGAAGCAGAAAGAACTATCCTGTGAACAAATACATCATTTGCAAATTTCTGGGCCTGATCCTACTCCAGAGACTGGTGGCGCAACGCATGCAGAAATGTTATTGGACCACGAATAAATTACTTTCAACTCCATTTTTGGCAACCTTCATGTTAGAATACTGATATTCATTGATTATGAAATGTTTTCACTTCAAAAATAAAGAAAAATTTGGTTACAAAATTATGGACATAATTAGACAGCCAGGGAGGTTAACTGCTCCCCTTTCCACTGTTGTTCTCTCAGTGGAGCATAGCCACAGGGAGGCAGAAATGGGAAAGAAATTGAAAAGGGAAAATTTTAAAGAAATATACACACACATAGAGTGGTAGTGTGTAACCCTTGATGATCACGTTGTATCCAAGCAAACACCTCAGATTTGTCCCTACAGCAGTCTCCAGTGCCTGCCTGACAAGGTAATGTCATTGGGGAAATTTTCTCACTTACCAAATGGTGTTTTACACCGGGGAAATAACAGCGAGACTGACTCAGCATTATGCACAGAATTGAGCCTTATTGCTTCCTCAGGAAATTC
Organism: Tenrec ecaudatus; assembly: GCF_050624435.1. Classification (NCBI taxonomy): domain Eukaryota; kingdom Metazoa; phylum Chordata; class Mammalia; order Afrosoricida; family Tenrecidae; genus Tenrec; species Tenrec ecaudatus. The sequence goes on from NC_134544.1 coordinate 77,076,015, forward strand.
ATAATCCAACACTGACACTGCTCAGATAAAGGATAACAGTGAGGAAGTTTCTAAACCTGAGCTCTGATGGGCAAACGTGGTGGTCTAATATCTTCGGGTATGGATGAGCCAGCATGTTTAGGGAACCTGTATTCTAGCTTACACCACTTCTCCCTCAGTGTTGTCCTGCGGTGGCTTGCATGTTACTGTGATGCCATAAGCAGTGCCACCCAGTATTTCAAATAGAAGCAGGATCACCCATGGTAGAGAGGTCTTAGTGGAATCTCCAGAAATAAGGGTGGGGAGGAAGACCTGGTGATCTACTTCTGGAACATGAACCCTTTAGGTTTAATGACAAGGAAATAATAATGACGAAGTACTAAATCCTCAAAGTAAATTCAACATTAATGACGTGGATGGAGGAAAACACTGAAAATGAGGAAAAAAATAGCTGCACACATATTATCAAAATGTGAAGATGGTATATATGAAGTGCTATCAAGAAAAATCTGCAAGTTGTCAAAATAAAATGGAATGTTTAAAAATCAATTGTTTATGAATTATTAAACTTAGTGTGGTATTGTCTATTTATACTTAGATAATCAAGTAGTTTATAAGGCTGAGATTGACAAATGAAAGGAGCTTGGCATCGTATTCATCATCACACAGTACATGGCAAGATCTTCCCTGAAGAATAATTCTGTCAGTGGAAGGTTAATATGCATATGCCTGTAAGTAAGACCACTTACAAGTGATATTTAGATTTGTACACCAACTGTTTAAGCAAACGTAAACCATGGGATCCAGCCCCACCATCAATTGGGCCCTTAGGAATAGTGGGTATAATTAAGGAAGATAAAGCAGACAGCAAAACCGAGTAGAGTGGCCTCATCTCCAATACCGGAATAAGATAGCAAGGTCATTTAACAGTGAATTTATATAGAAGCGAGTCATGCAAGACTCCAGAAGGCACAGACACAAAGAGAATGGACAAATGTAAATGTTGAAATATCCTGAATTCTTTTTAAACACTCCATGATAAGTTTTAGGCTGTGGGAAAATGAGGACCATGAAGAGAGGATACAGACTAATTATTTTTTCTCAAAATTAAAGAAGATTGCAAGGCCAAGTATTTGGATGGAGAGAGGAATTCACATTTTTAAGTTGAAGAAGAGTCCCAGTCACATTCCCCTAATTAAAAATTATCCTCATGATATCCTCTCATTATAGTGTTACCTTAATGATACCTCATACAAGCACATGGCTTATTCCTATCTGCCAGCAGTTTTAACTACAAGAGCAGACATGTCATTGTTCTCTCCACTCAGGAGACAGTTACTCCAATTCACCTGCCCTCGGCACTAGTCTTAAGTTGCTCACCCAATTATTTCAAGAACCCCCAGGGTAAAAGTTGTGCCTACGTTGTTAGGTTGGTAGGTGTGTGTGTGTGTGTGTGTGTGTGTGTGTGTGTGTGTGTTGGGGGTGGGGGTTATTGCTATCCATAAATAGGTGAAAGAATATAACGCCTTTTTTATTTCTGCCCTTCAATTATACAACCGTCCCATAGGACTGATCCAGAGGGCATTTGGGAGAAGAAGTGATAAAGGGAAGCTGATTGCTTTTAAAGCTAGGCATCTCTTAGCTGAGTAGCAAGAAGTCAGGCGCCTGTAGGAGCTGTATACTAACATCTTAGTATAGGGTAGCTGTGGAGAAAACTCCATCTGGAGATTGTGCATTTCGGCTCTAGCTTTATCCTTGGAGCTTGAGGAGGTTTTCTTCTAACACTAGTACTGTCTTCCAAGCCCTGTGATCAGGAGCATAGAGATAAGGCTGCTTTCATCCAGGTTCTGTTTTCCAAAATAAAGAAATTGAGGACGGGGAAGGGAGGGGAAAAAGGGGAGCTGATATCAAGGAAGTCAAGAAGAAAATGTTTTGAAATTGTGGTAGCAATTGTACAGTACTGCTCCATGTGACTGAATTATGAAATGTTATGATATTTGTAAGAGCTCAAAAAAATGATTAAACAGGAATAAAGAAGATGGCCGACCAGAGCATCCACATATTCTGAGAGCTCCTCCGAGTTTGGTATCCAGGTAGCTTAATGGTAGGAATCTGGTGAGTGAAATATCCCCCCAGGGACAGCACCCCAGCCCCACCCCATGCATTTCTCCAAAGCAGGGGTCTCGGTGAAACAGGACTCTTGGGACATCTCCGGTCACTAGGCTGCCGCCATCACACTGGCCACTAGCCTAAGCTCCATCCCCAGACCGGACCCCAGCCCAGAGTCACTTGCCTGCTCTGCCTGGACAAGCGCAGCAAGTCGCGTGATCCCCTACACCAGCTGCCCACTCGCAGGACCCCACTAGGAGAGAAGCTTTCCTCTCCTTCATGGCAGCCATCTTCCTTCGGGCCCGCGTCCCTCCCTCCATTCAACCAAGCTCCGTGTAACAAACCTGCGGGTTGTCTGGCGACCCCCACGGGGGATCATCCACCCACACTGCTGCCGCGGACCTCTCCACTGGCCCTCCGTGTGCCCGGCCTCCCACCCCCGGGAGCCTAGCCCCCGCTACACTCCGAGCCGGGATCCTGCGCTGAGCACTTCCCGCTGGCACGAGCCATAGCCCAACCCACACCTACCCACGACCCTGCATTTCCACAGAGTACCGCGGCCCGGGCCACTGAGTCTGCCCGCCGAGGGCCCCTCCCAGTGCCTGGTGCTGGAGTGGGTGCCACTGCCGAGAGAGCATGAGTGACAGAGCTCTGCATTCCAGTGGACTGGCATAGCACACACTCTCCCCCCCTCCCTCTGTGAGCTGCAGGGATCCCAGCGGCCACGGCTCTGAGCTCTGAGCCTGGGCGGAGGAAGGGCGCCATTTCTCTCTGCAGTTTCGCGCCAAGCCACCGCTGTCCATGTGGCTCAGCTGAGAAGTCGGCCCACACAGCTCACAGCCCGGGCAGATTAAACAATAAACATTCTGCCTGCTGGGGAACCTGGGGCTCGGCTTTGCATTAACTGCAGAGCTGTCTGTGTGCTCCAGCTGGCTCACACCACATAGGGGCCCAGTGGGGTCCCCAGTGCCAGCTTCTAAGCCTGCTGGAGCCCTCCCCAGCCACCACAGGAGGCAAACACTGTGCCCTGTGCCTCCTCTCAGTACCCTTAGCTGCCCAAGCACTTTCCGGCTAGTGCAGGACCGCCAGTGGCAACTATGAATCCAGAGATAGTAATAATTACTCTGAATACCAATGGACTCAATTCGTATATTAAAAGAAAGAGGCTGGAGGACTGGCTTAGAAAACATAACCCATCAATCTGCTGCCTGCAAGAGACACATCTTAAGCGAGCAGACAAGCATATGCTGAGAATAAAGGGCTGGCAGAAAGTTTACCAATCGAATGGTAACTCCAAGAAGGCAGGAGTGGCTATCTTAATCTCTGACAAAATGGACGTCAAGATCCAAACCATAAAAAAAGACAAAGAGGGACACTACATAATGCTCAAAGGCTCAGTAAACCAGGAAGCACGTTGCATATTGAATATTGACACACCTAATAATGGTGCGGCAAATTTCGTCAAACAATTAAAAAGATGACAGAAGAAATCACAGAATCAACAATAATAGTGGGGGACTTTAACACTCCACTAACACAGAAAGACAGGTCACTGGGAAAGAAGCTCAGCAAAGAGACCAGAGCGCTAAACAATGTACTTAGGCAACAGGGCCTGATAGACACCTATAGAGCTTTTCATCCAAAAGCAAAAGGTTTCACATTCTTCTCCAATCCACATGGATCTTTTTCAAGAATAGACCACATGCTGGGACACAAGTCCAGCCTGAGTAAATTCAAACACATAGATATTATCCAGACATCTTTCTCAGACCACCATGCCATAAAGCTGGTGATTAATAAGAGGGCATCCAGAAAAGCAAGGGCAACCAATTAGAGAATAAACAAGGATCTCCTGCGACATGAGTGGGTACAGGCCCAGATCAGAGAGGATATTAGGAAGTTTCTAGAAACTAACAAGAATGAGCATACAACGTATCAAAACTTATGGGACACTGCAAAGGCAGTTATTAGATGTAACTTGATATCATTAAATGCATATATGAAAAAAGAAGAAAGGCGTATGACAGATACGTTAACACAAAACCTCCAACAACTAGAACAGAGTCAACAGAACAACCCCTCCAATAGCAAGAGAAAATAAATAATAAAAATCAGGGCGGAGTTAAACCAGTGGGAAGACAAAAGAACAATGCAAAAGATTAACGCAACTAGAAGACTGGTTCTATGAAAGAATCAACAAAATTGACAGCCCTCTGGCAAAGTTTACCAAGGATAGTAAGGAGCAAACATCAATAGGCAGGATGAGGGATGAAATGGGGGCAATAACAACAGACCCCAATGAGATAAAAAGTATAATCACAAAGTACTATGAAGGTTTGTATTCTAATGAATTCAGAAACCTGGAAGACATGGATAAATATTTAGAAAAAACCATCTCTCCCTTGATTATCTCAGACAGAGATCAAGAACCTCAACAAACTCATAGCGAAGGAAGAAATAGAGACGGTCATAAAAAACCTACCAAGGAAAACGGACCCAGGGTCAGATGGCTACACAGCAGAATTTTACCAAGCGTTCAGGGAAGAGCTCATACCGATCCTCCACAAAGTATTCCATAACATAGAAGAGAATGGCAAGCTCCCAAACTCATTTTATGAAGCCAGCATTACTTTGATACCCAAACAGGGCAAAGACCCCACAGGTATAGAGAATATAGACCAATGTCTCTAATGAACATAGATGCAAAAATCCTTAACAAAATACTGGCCAATAGAATACAGCAGTAGGGATGCAGGGATGGTTTAACATCCGAAAATCCATCAATATCATACACCATATCAAGAAGAAAAAGGATAAAAACCATATGATAATATCCATAGATGCAGAAACGGCATTTGAAAACATCCAACACCCATTCCTAATCAAGACACTCAGGAAGATAGGATTGGAAGGTAAGTTCCTCAAGCTCATACAAGCTATTTATGAAAGACCAACGGCCAAGATCATAGTCAATGGAGAAAAGACAAGAACATTCCCACTGAAAAAGGGTACAAGACAAGGATGCTCCTGTCCCCACTTTTATTCATTGTCATTTTGGAGGTTCTGGCTAACAACACAAGACAGCGGAAGGACATCAAAGGGATCCAATTGGGAGAGGAGGAGGTGAAACTATCGCTATGTGCAGAGGACATGATCCTATACATTGAAGACCCCAAAAGATCCACAGCTGGAGTACTTACAGCGATAGAGGAATACGGAAGAATAGCAGGATACAAGATCAATAAACAGAAATCGGTAGGTTTTCTATACACATCGGACAGGGCCATGGAAGAGGCAATTAAGAGGGAAGTGCCCTTCACAGTAGCTAAGAACAAACTGAAATACCTAGGAATATATTTAACAAAAAATACTAAGGAACTATATAAGCATAATTATATAACCCTATTACAGGAAACCAAAAGCAACCTCCACAAATGGATGACCCTCCCCTGCTCATGGATAGGTAGGCTTAACATAGTAAAGATGACAGTTCTTCCTAAAGCACTTTACAAGTTCAATGCTATACCAATTCAAATACCATCAACCTTCTTCAAAGAATCAGAAAAACTGACCACCAACTTCATATGGAGAGGGAAGAAACCCAGAATTAGCAGAGAACTCCTCAAGAAGAAGGACACAATTGGAGGACTCGCCCTACCTGATTTTAATGCCTATTACACAGCTACAGTGGTCAAAACAGCGTTGTACTGGCACAACGATAGACACTCAGACCAGTGGAAAAGAATAGAAAGCCCAGGAGTAAAATCAGCAGCATATAGACAACTGATCTTCGACAAGGGTCCCAAAAACATCAAGTGGGAAGCAGATACCCTCTTTAATAAGTGGTGTGGAAACAATGGATATCCACATGTAGAAAGATGAAACAAGATGTTTACCTCACCCCATGCACAAGAATACACTCAAGGTGGATCACACACCTAGAAGTTAAATCCCAAACCATCAGGACCATTAAGGAGGGAATCAGGACTAATCTCAGAGAACTGGCCCAGGGAGCTCTTGGCTTACTGCAACAGGGAAGGGTACACACACAGGTGAACTGGAAATCGACAAATGGGATCTAATTCGAATAAAGCACCTGTGCACCTCGAAAGACTTCACCAAGAGGGTGACAAGACAACCCACAGACTGGGAGAAGATTTTTAGTAATGACACATCAGACAAAGGACTCATTACCAAAATCTACAACACCATCATGACCTGCAAAAAAGAGGAAAACAGTTAACCCTCTAAGGAAGTGGGCAAAAGAACTGAAAATAACTTTCACTAGAGGAGACTCATGTGGCCAATAAGCATATGAGAAAGTGCTCGAAGTTCCTAGCCATAAGAGAAATGCAAATCAAAACAACCGTGAGATACCACCTAACACCCCTGAGGCTAGCCCAGATCAGCGAATCAGAGAGCAACAACTGTTAGAGGGGCTGTGGTGAAATAGGAACCCTCCTCCACTGCTGGTGGTCGTGTAGATTTGTACAGCCACTGTGGAAAGCAATCTGGCAATACTTAAAGAAAATGGAAATTGATCTACCTTATGACCCAGCAATCCCTCTACTGGGCGTATACACGGTGGAAGCAGCAAATAAAATATGACCAGTCATATGCGCTGCAATGCTAATTGTGGCACAATTCACAGTCGCAAAGACTTGGAAACAGCCTAAGTTTCCATCAATAGACAAGTGGATTAGTAAACTTTGGCACATACACACAATGGAGTACTATGTAGCACTGAAAAGCATGGATGAGCACATGAAACACGTTATTTCATGGGAAGAGCTGGAAGGAATTATGTTAAGCGAGGTAAGGCCAGACTCAAAGGAACAGGTACAACATGAGTCCCCTGAGGTAAGTGCAATCAGCATGACAGAAATAGAAGAATAAACATCCATCTCACAATCAATGGGGGGAAGCATAGATAGTTGGAGGGAGGGCAGGCCACACTTAGGGAGGTACATGAGAGTCTAGCATAAAGAAGGAAGAGTGGGGCAGGGGGAGGGAAAACCAGGATGGGGAGAATCTGAGTGGATGGTATGGGGAGGAACAGGGCACTAACCCACCCGGGGAGAGTATTGGTTGTGTCCCCACAGAACTGGAACATGCATGCGGACCCCACCATGACACACCAAACAAGGAGGGCAATGTAAAATATGGAGGACTACACAAAGAGGCTGGACCATACGCTGGCCCAATCCAGAATTGGCCCGACCCCCACATTCAAAGGGAGTACCACAGAAAATGAAAATAGATGATCTGGTGTGGGAAAGGAACTGACGCACCACAACACATCCAGAATGAAGCTGAAACAAAGGAAGGAGAAAGGATATAGTGGAGTACACCTGGGCCCACCAAGCCCACAGATTGATAGCCCAGCTCGAAGGGCCCATCGTACAGAGAGGACCATAGAGCTGGCCACACTGCAAGATGCGAAATCCTGCACCAACACATGGCCCTACATGAGACAGCACTTGAGACACAGTGGGGGATGTGCGACTGAGCTGAACCCACCACACTGAGGAAAACACTGGGGGCGTGCAATGGAGCAGCGGGGGAAGCAGAACAAAGAGATCCCGAGGGAGTATAAAGGATGGACTTTGGGGCCAGAACGTGGCACCACACAAGTTTTATCTGGAAAACACTCCTAAAGGCCAACAAACAGACCTTGAACTACTAGCATTTTTTTTCTTTTTTCGCTATCTTTTTGTTTTGCCTTTTTTTTTACCTTGTAAATTTTGTATGTTAGTGGCTTTTCTGCTTATCAGCGTGTTGGTGTTGTTGCTGTTGAAGCCATGTTCATATGTGCAACTTGGGCGCTGTAAAAGTCATCTGCATTTGTATGAACATATTACTATATCAGCAGGTGCACCTAGAGAAGAAAGGCTGGACAAACAATGAGAGTAGAATATAACAGGACCAACGGTCCTGGAAGGACATGAGAGCGTGGGAGGTAGGGGAAGGGAGGAGGTGTTAGCCAACACAGGGACAAGGGAATGGTTCAAAACCAGAGAAGGGAGGGGATGGGAGGACTGGTAAGGAGTGACCAAGGGCAAGGTAACTGAGAGGAATTACTGAAACCAGAATGAAGGCTGAACATGGTAGTGGGACGGGCAGAAAGCTAAGGAAATAGAGGAAAGGAATAGGAGGCAAAGTGCATCCAGAGAAGCCTAAATACAGAAAAGTACATATGTAAATATATTTATGATTACGGGGGAAATAGACATGTGCATATATTTATAGGTTCAGTAGTAGGGTAGCAGATGGACATTGGGTCTCCACACGCACACTCCCTCAATACAATAGCACCTCGCCCAGCTAAATGGTCATTGCATGATACCCACCTTCCCGACATGATCACTGAAAACAGACGTGTGTGTAAGCAAACGTGGTGAAGAAAGCTGATGGTGCCCGGCTATCTAAAAGATATAGAGTCTGGGGGGTTAAAGGCTTGAAGGCAAACAAGCAGCCATCTAGCTCAGAAACAACAAAGCCCACAGAGAAAAAGCACATGGCCTAAGCGAATACAAGGTATTGATTGGACCAGGTAGCAGACACCAAGGAACAAAAACAATCATTGTGTGATCACCTTCCTCACATAAACACTGAATACGAAGATGTGCATAAGTAAGTGTGGTGAAGAAGGCTGATGGTGCCCGGCTACTGAGAGATATAGCGTCTGGGGACTTAAAGGCTTGAAAGCAAACAAGCGGCTATCTAGCCCAGAAGCAACAAAGCCCACATGGAAGCAGCACACCAACATGGGTGATCGTGAAGGGCAGAAGAGACCAGGTCTCAAACAACAAAGGCGGGGGATGGGGGGAATCACGTCACCGTGAATGAGGGGGAGTGTGTGATGGGGACCCAATGCCCATCTGTAGACAGCTGAACATCCCTTGCAGATGGGTAGTGGGGAGGAGATTAGTTACTCAGGGTTCAGTGTAGCAACAATGAAACTCAAAACATTCCTCTAGTTCTTGAATGCTTCCTCCCCTCCCAATTACCATGACCCCAATTCTACCTTGCAGACCTAGTTATACCAGATGATGTACAGCGGTGCAGTAGAGATCTGGAAATAGAGGGAATCTAGGACGGATGAACCCCTCAACACCAGCGGTGGTAGTGGCAACACTGGGAGGGAAGCGGTTGTACAAAGGGAGAACCGATCTTGGAGATCTATGTGTAACTTCCCTCTCTGGGACATGGGCAATGGGAAGGTGGGTGAGGGGAGATGCCGGGCAGTGTAAGATAAGATAAAATAATTCTTTATAAAATATAAAGGGAGCTGGGGGAAGGGGGGAGCGGGGAGGGAGAGGGAGAAAGAGAGAGAGGGGGAAAAAAAGGAAACGGAGCTGATTCCAGGAACCCAAGTGGAAGGCGAATTTTGAGAATGACGAAGGCAATGAATGTATAAGGGTGCTTTGCTCAATTGATGTATGTATGGATTGTGATAAGAGTTACATGAGCCCCAATAAAAAGATTTATTAATTTAAAAAAATACTAAACTTTATTATAACATGCTAGTTACCATAATAAAACAAACTACACCATTCAGATTATAACATCCAAGGGAACAATATTGAATTAGAACTGAGGATATAATGAAGATTAATCAAAACTAATTGATTTGTCCAGAACCTGGGAACATGGGAGTGCATTCTAAAGTGAACCACCAGCAGACACTTTCCCATAAAGAGAGGGAAAATGGGTGGGTCAACTCGGTCAATTTTCTGAGAAGGGAGGGAGGAACAGGCAAATTTCTTAGCAGCTTACAAAAATGGAGTTTCTTTTGCTAGTCTGCCTCACAAGCCTCAGCAGAAGGTAAATGTTTAGAAAATAATGGTGCAACATATGTACAAATATTCTTGCTAAAATTGATGTATGGATTGTTATAAGGAATTTAAGAGCCCCCAATAACATTTTTAATAAAAAAATATTGTTGAGGGCAAAAAACCCCATCTAGCTTCTCTGATTATTTTTTCAGAATATAGATAAATAACTATAGGGAGAGGTCACATAACATTCCTGATTTTAAAACATGCAGTATTCCCTTGTTCTGTTTCCAAAAGAGCTTCTTGATATATGTACAGGGTCTACAGAAGCACCATGAAGTGTTCTGGAATTCCCATTCTTCTCAAGGCTACCCAAAGTAAATTAAAATCAACACAGTCAAATGTCTTTACAGTCTGGAGTCCTCTGCAGCCAAGATCCATCTCACCTCAGTAGTGGTGAGCCCTTGTTCTACATCCTCTTCTAAATGCAGCATAAAGCTCCAGCAGCTCTCTGTCAATGTCCTGCTGCATTCATTGCATGATTTACAGCAAAATTTTACTTCAATGTGACATCAATGTTATCGTTTTACAAGGTGAGCATTCTGTCTGGCCACGTTTCTTTGGAGTGGGTACAAGAATGGATCTCTTCCAGTCAGTTGGCCAATGAACTGTCCTGCACATTTCCTGGCATAGACGAGTGAGTGTTCCATGTAGGAGCCACTGTGTCAATATCTCATGTCAAGGGCCTTGCTCTTTCCAGGGTCCTTCTCCAAGGACAGGTCTTTTCTTAAAATAGATTGAAAGTATGTAAGAGGAAGTGTCACCATCCACACCTTTAAGAAGAACGATGGTCACACTCCTTTCGAAACGGATATCTTTGTCCTTTTGGCACACTTTTCTTGATTTAAAACCATGCAATATTGAGTTGTTCTGTTCCCACATCTGCTTCTTAATCCATGTAAAGGTTGTAGATAAGCACAATGTAGTGTTCTGGAATGCCCATTCTTCTCAAGGATACCCACAGTTTGTAGTGATGCACACAATTCCTGCGTTGTAGGAAGCTGGAATTTATTGTGCTGTGACTTCCCATTGATGTGGATATCCTCAAAATGGTGCAGCCAGATTATATCCAAAAATAGGTGGTGGATTACAGCTGGAATCTCCTCAATCTGAACTGCTTTGCTCCCTATTTGGGTCAGATGGTTTATCTGAGAAGTCTCAGACTCTCTGCAAACACCCTGGACTCGACACATTCCTAGGGACCAGGAGGTGGAATGCCAGGACCCTAAATCTTAATAGAGACAAGGACCTTGCCTCAGGGCCAACTGTAGTTAAAGCCATCCCTTATAACCAGTCACCTACATTTATCTTTCTATCCACACAAACTGGGAGAGAATAAATTTCTGTTTGTGAAAGCCTTACATAAGTTGAATTACTTTCTTATATAATGAGCTTATGTAACATATTCTGGTGTCTTTGGGGGGGAGAATTGAGTGTATTCTATTGGATTCTGAAATATATGTGTTTACTTGCTCTACTTAGTATAAGCAGAGCAAACAGATTTGCGTGTACTCTTCACTATCTCTTTCACACCTCATTATCTGTTCAGGGCCTTCAGGACATGTCTTAATATTTTCGTTGTGTGCAGTGGTTCATTGCCTGTATTGACTTGACTTCTTGGGATCATAATTCTCAGTAGTGTGGCAGTTATTTAGTAGTGTCAGCTTTGGATCTCTGGTCAAGTAGTAGGCGGTCTTGGTCTATTAATCAAGAGTTGGAGGCTTCATATGCACCAGGTCTCCAATTGAGAAAGATGAGAATTCTGCTCCCATAAAGACTTTTTACAGTGTTTACCAAAGTACCTGATACTGCTCCTTGAGGGAAATGGAATGGTTCTGTGGTAGAAAGCAGATAACTGTACTTTATTCTATGGGAGAAAGATGTGGCTTTCTACTCCTATAGCTACAGTCTGAGAAACCACAGGGTAAATTCTGCCCTTTACTACATAGTCGCTATTAATCTGCTCATACTCAATGGAAGTGAGAGTTATTTTCATTTTATTCTGAATTATGTGCTATAATACAAACGTTTTCAATTGGCAGCTAGGTGGTGGGTGATTTTCTTTTTTCCTGAGAAGAGGGTATGCAATTGGACCAATTATTTTGGGAGCCTGTGATTGGTAGCATTTGGAAACTAGGGAGCAGTTCTAATTTGTCCATAGGTCGGCTATGAGGGGCAATGGACACAATGGCACTGGATTTGGTTTATTTGGTTTTTATGATAAAATGTGGCACTGCAGAATGGATCAGGTATAATGGAATCATGTAAGAAAGCATTCCATGGTACAAGGATTCAGAGTGTGGCAGTAAATCCTTTATTTCTTCATAATCTTTCTGAGATAAAGAAAGGTAAGGGGATTTTCCTGAGGCGTGACTCCACAACCTTTCCTCTCTGAAAGCATTATAGAGAATTGAGAAGGCAGGACATGACTACAGCAAGAAAGGAGAGCTGTATCAGAGTTCTTCTGTGCACCAGAAGACCCTACCCAGTGAACCTCTTAAACCCAAAGTAACGCTGAAGCCAACATACAGATTGCTGTCTAAGGCAGGTCAGGCCCACAGATGTTGTCAGCAGACAAGGACCTTGCCTCAGAGTTAACGGAGATGACGGCTTTATCCTATGGCTGATGCCCTTAATTTGAATTCTATGCACCTAATCTGTAAAAAAATGAGTGTTGGATGGAAAAACCCACAATTAAGGATGCTTCCTTAAACACATTTAAGAATTACAAAAAGGTGCTGGACTTTTCTCTAGATGGCAATCCTTGAAACACATTCAGTGGGACGAATGACTGTTCCTGTACTATAGAGAAATGAAGCTCTGGAAACATAGTTGATTAGGTCTTGACTACTAACCATAAGATCAGTGGTTTGAATTTACCAACCCATCACTGGGGAGAGATACGAGGCCATCTATTCCTGAAATGAGTTACAGTATCATAAACCCAATGTTATCTCAGGTGGTGTAGTGGTTAAGAGTTGGCCTGTGATCCCCAAGGTCTGCACTTTCAAACAGCCAATTGTTCCGGGGGCAAAAGACAGGGCTTTCTACACTTGCAAAAATTACAGACTCAGAAATGGACAGGACCGTTTTACTCTCTCCTGTAGGGCTGTTTTACTCTCTCCTGGATGGCAGTGAGTCTCAGTGTTTGCGAAACCAAAAGGGGCTAGCTAAGAAGCAACAAAGCCCACATGGAAGAAGCATGCCAGCCTGTTCGATCATGAGGTGTCGAAGGGATCAGGTATATGGCATCAGAAGAAGAAAGAAAATCTTACCATTGTGAATGAAGGGGGAAGTACAGAGTAGAGACCCAAATCCCATTTGTTGGCCACTGGATATGCCCTTGCAGAGGGGTCTAGGGGAGGAGATGAGTCAGTCAGGGTGCCATGTAGCACTGATGAAGAATACAGCATTCCTCCAGTTCCTGAATGCTTCTTTCCCCCCTCAAGTATCATGATCCTCCGAACCCTGCCTTGCAAGACTGGATAGAGCAGAGGATGTACACAAGTGTAGATAGGACCTGGAGGCACAGGGAATGCAGGGAGGATGATCCCTTCAGGACCAGGGGTGTGAAGGGCGATACTGGGAGGGTAGAGGGTGAGTGGTTTGGAAAGAGGGAACCGATTACCAGGATCTACGTGTGGCCTCCTCCCTGGGGGACGGACAACAGAAAAGGGGGTGAAGGGAGATGCCGGACAGGGCAAGATATGACAAAATAATAATTTATAAATTATCCAGGGCTCATGAATGAGGGAGGAGTGGGGAGGGAGGGGGAAAAAAGAAGATCTGATATAAAAAGGCTTAAGTGGAGAGCAGATGCTTTGAAGATGATGAGGGCAAAGAATGTGCAGATGCGCTTTGCACAATTGATGTATGTGTGGATTGTGATAAGTGTTGTATGAGTCCCTCCTAAAATGTTAAAAAGAAAGAAAGAAACCCAAAGGGGCACTTCTCCTAATTTCTAGAAAGCGGCTCTGAGTAGCACTCGACATAATGACAGTGAATTGGAACTAAGTGCAGGAGCCAGCTTGATAAATGGTCAAAATGTCAAAGCCATAGGGTGTACATGAGATTCAGTTTCATAAAGCTATTTCTGGAAGGGTATTGCTCCTCCCTCCTTCCCTTTCACAGTTTTTATGTTATTGAAATCACTTGGGTTAAAGGCACAGTGGGTCATGTGTAAGGACTGAGTTTCTGTGTCGACTTGGCTCGGCCATGATGTCAGCCTACATAACAATGTTTGACATAATGCCATCACTTCCATGAAGAGATTTTCTGTCAGCAGTCAGGAGTGGGAGGTAGTATCCTGGTGGGTGTGGTTCCCCCAGTATAAATATAAGTGGATTCTCTCTGAAAGCTGTGCAGCTTTTGGCCAGGTCCAGAAACTCACCAGATGTGGATCTCCAGACGTGAGACAGCATCTTGCCATATTTCCTACATAGCTTGGATTCATTGTTTGCACAGCCTGTGAGGAATCAGCCTACCATCTAACCTGCCCATCTGGGATTCATCAGGCCCTCAACCTACTTGAATCAAGAGAAGGCTCCAGAGTGATATCTGAGACTTGCCAGCCTCTACCACTCTGCACTGAAAAGGTAAGTAGTGTGACTAGAACTTTTTCCTAACTATTTCTGACAGGTTGGAGGGGTGGGAGAAAAACTTGGCTTTATACTCTGGTAAAAGGTACAGACTCAGAAACTCACAAGAGAAGTTCTACCCTGTCCTATAGGGTATCTATGAGTCAGCATTGACTCAATGTCTTTCAGTGACTAAGGGTGCTGGAGCCTAGATTGCAGAGGGCTGGGCTCACCCACTTGGCTCTCCCTGAGGTCTGAGCAGATGCAGTTTAACCTTCACAGGTCAGGATTCCTTTAGGAGCAGATTGGTCAGAATGAGCACAGGGACCCACTCAGCATCTTGGAGCTTGCCATCCAGAGTTATGTTGCAACATTTCACTCATTCCCTCTCTGGAGTGGCTGTCCATAGAATTTTCCCACCCTTGTTCACGGCAGCTGTTGTCTGGAGAGAGGGAGACAGTGAAAGTCATGGTGGCGGGCTGGTCCTTCATCTCACTGCCCCTGGTTGTTCCAGTGACAATTTCAGAGGACATCTTTTAAAGCTTGTGATAGTTGTCTTCATATTCGCAGTGTCAAGAGTTTTTAGATAATTTGATATCCGGTTGTTTTTAACTTACGGTGTCACATGTTTGTCAAAGGAGAACCGTGCCTCATAGTGTCTTCAAAGATTTTTGTTTGTTTTTGTTTTTTTTTTTCAAAATATGTCACCAGGCCTCTCTGAAAGTACTTTTGAGGAGAAACCAAACCAAATCATCTTCTAAGTTAGCTTCTAAACATTCTAACTGTTTGCATTATTAGGGGTTTCAAATTTAAAGAAGTGAACTATGACATTTATTCACATTTATTCAACAAAAAATGACATACGTATTTTGGAGAGTTAAAGAATTTTTTTCTAATTAAATTCTTCCTTTTAAGATTTTTGGGTTTGCAATTAAATCTGTTTTGTTCCATTTTCTAGTGAAATTCTCTAAGGCTTTAGGAAAAAGACATTGCATTTAGTTTGTTTTTGCTGATGTTTCTCAGATGATTACTAGGTGTGGCATAAGAGTGGATCAATGACAAGGTGGGTGGAGATAACACAGGCCTAATAAAAGACTGATAGGATTTTCCATTGGAATCTGGGTGGGTCTAATCCAATGAAAATTGTCCTGGGAGATTTTCATTCCTGTGGTGAGAATATTTCTTTTAGATGCATAATTCATAAATTACATTTTATTTATGGATCCTAAAATACATGTCTTTGACTGGATGTTTTAGGCTGTTATTGGTGTTCTGGGCTATGGAATTGTTCCTGATTCATACTTACCCTCAAGTCTTACTCATAGTTAGCCTATGTCAAGATGGAATCAATTCTGCCCAAAACATGGCCATCCTTACAATTGTTATGCTGGAGCTGATTGCGGCAGTTACCATGTCATTTCATATCAACGAACATCTTCCTATATTTTCTCTGAACCTTTTATTCAACAAGCCTGCAATTTTCCAAGGACTGAAATGTTAATCTAGTAGAGGTCAATGCCAGTTCCTTGATATTTTTTCCTTCAAATCATAAAATATTGAAACAATATAAATTCGTATCAGAATTCAGATTTTTTGTTTGTTTTCTTTAAGAAAAGCTTTCTGTTTGAGTTCCATGAAATACACTTTGTCTCTGATTGCGAGTCATAATTTGATTTTAATTTGACTCTCTCTAATGTTCACCTACTGAGGATAAATGCATCTAATGATGCAGATTATTTGTGACATAGACATGTTTGGTTTTCTGTTTCAATTTGATGCTTCTCATGCACATGGAATCAGGAGAGGCAATGATTTTAAGCTCTTAGATGCAAAATACTAGTCATTGGTTCAAGCTCATCAACTGTTTCTTGGAGAAACAGGAGAAAGGGGTGCCTATTTGAAAATGATTAGGGCAAAGAATGTACAGATGTGCTCTTTATACAATTGATGTATGTATATGTATGGATTGTGATAAGAGTTGTATGAGCCCCTAATAAAATGTTTTTTTAAAAAAGAGAGAAAGAAAGGGATGCCTAGAGAGAAATGGCACAGTCAGACTCCATAAAGGTTACAGCCTTAAAGCTAATGCTCTGGTGCAGTGCTACTATATTCTACGGGGTGTTTATTCTGTGATAGGGTTACCTTGCTTGTCTTAGTAAAATGAGGTGGGTGTATTTTTCAATGATCTGACGTAAGTTGAGTTTGAACTGCCAGGCTCTGTGTTAGAGACAAAGCTGTGGATCATTGACCTCCATCTCACTCAGGGCTCCTTAAACTATGCTTTCACTTTTTTAAAGATAATTGTATATCTAGTTTTAATCCTAAAATGTCTCTAAAGATAATATAACTTAGGAATTAGACTAAAATTATTATATAACACATATTTAACAACTTCTAAATTGCTTTGTTTTGCCCAATTTTTTTTTGTTACTTTTGAGTGTATAGCCAGGGCATGGGTGGGGTGGTGGGGGCGTGAGTAGGATGAGAAAGCCAGAACTAGATTGGACTGCCCATTATGGTCAATACTGAGTTTCAAATTTGCTGGTCATTATTTCTAAATACTATGTACTTAAGAGGCAATCATCCCAATGGTAACACAATATTTGAGAACTTTCACTACATTCAGGTTTCTGTATAACACATAGGGTTACACAAATATCTTTCATAGCTAAAGTTTTCTGTACCTGTACTTGTTTTTCCAAGGTTCACTTTTAGTGTTAATCAGGATAGCTATTGCATGTTTCTCTGAAAGTGCTTGATGAATTATATTTCTGTTGCTTAATTTTTAAAGATAATTCATCCAGTTTTAAGATGACTGTTGAAGTCATTTTACATAAATTTTATTTTTCCTATGAAGTTCACTGAAATGTTCACTTTTTCTGCCCTGTATTGGAGCCCTCTTGGAGCCCCATTGGGCTGCCAACCCAGCAGTTCCAAGGACCAGTCGCTCCATGGAGAAAGACAAGGCTTTTAACACTTGTCAAGAGTTACAGCCTGAGGAAAACACAAGCACATCTCCTCCATGTGTTACAGGGTGAAACTGATGTCAGTGAGTTTGCTTGGTTAGTTGTCTTGGTTCATATTTTACATGAAGTGTGATTTTTGATATTAGCATCTTCAGGCTATATTTATTCACCTGATTTTTTACTAGCACTTCTCATAACATTCACTTATGTCAGGGGTGTCAAACTGGTGGCCTTCCGGCTGCCTGCGACTGCTCAGGTAATTTTTTGTGGCCCCAAATTCTCTGAAATAAAATGAAAATAGAAAAAATTGTTATAAAGAAAATAGCGCTTAGGGGAGATGGAGGCAATACTGTACACACAATTCCCTCTTTAACCCTTTAACTACAGAAGACCACTATACAGGTGGCCCAAAGTCTTTTCTGGAGGCCTGTGGACGTTTCTAGACACGATCATTTCCGGTAACGTTTTAAAGCGATGTCTGCCACTCTCATTGCATAATAAAAACAGATCCTAACAGTGAAAAGGTTAAAAACAGGACTCTAGGATATGCTGTTATGAGTCATACCTAGCGGCAATGCTAGTTAACATTTTTAGAGGGAAGCCATTACGATTGTGCATCACATTTGTCAGCTGTCCAACATTTTGTGTTTTTTATTACTTTGTTATATTTTCCGGTCACACCATAAGAGGCAAGGGAAAGCTAGTAGAAGGAAAGCGCTGGCAAATTTCCGGTTAAAAGCATAATTATAGTTTTATAAATAAAACAAATGTTTAAATAAAAACAATTATATAGGGTTTTAATTATCCTATCCATATTTCTGAATCCTCACTTCAAAATAAAAATTCAACAAAATTTGTAAATGTGATGTGGCCCACTTTAATCTTGCCTGTTGCACCACATGGCAAGCATTTTAATTGAGTTTGACACCCCTGACTTCTGTTGAATGTTACTGAATTACTGTCTTTAGATTTACTTTTTAAAAATCCCTTGAGACACTCCTTGTTAGTGGAATTAGAAATTTCCCAGGATTGCAACAGAAGCTAAGTATCAACAGATAGAGACACCCTTCCAACTGAATAAACTTCCAGAGCAGCATAATGAGCCAGGAGCAATCTGGGAAAACCCACTCCGTGTGCACAAATCCTGTCTCTTTGGGGGAAACAATAGTTGTCCATCATAGTAGAATTCCCTTGGTCAATCAGCATGCCTGGGGAGAGTGCATTTGCTCTCACAGAGCCATCAATACACTGCAAGAGATTTTCAGACAGAAAAAGAAACAAAAGCACACCATACAAATACACAGAACATCCATAAGAATCGGGTTTTCTGACTTTATTTTGCAGCCATGAATTCCCAGGACTATCGAAGCCAGAACTCAAGCCTTAAAATCATGACTTTCCGGCCTACCATGGAAGAATTTAAGGATTTCAACAAATACATTGCTTACATGGAATCCCAAGGTGCCCACCGTGCAGGCCTGGCTAAGATAATCCCACCCAAACAGTGGACAGCCAGAGAGAACTATGACGATGTGGATGACATCCTCATAGCCAGTCCTGTGCAGCAGGTAACTACTGGGCAAACAGGTGTCTTTTTGCAATACCATAAAAAGAAGAAATCCATGACCGTGGAGGAGTATCGCCACTTGGCCAACACTGACAGATACCGCACTCCCACACACCGGGATGTTGACGATTTGGAGCGGACCTATTGGAAGAGCCGCATGTACAATTCTCCCATTTATGGGGCTGGAGTATGTGGCTCCTTATTTGGTGAAAACACTGAGCATTGGAACCTCAGACACCTGGGGACGATCCAGGATCTGCTGGAGCAGGAGTGTGGAGTTGTCATCAAAGGCATCAACACCCCCTACCTGTACTTTGGCCTGTGGCAGACCACCTTCACTTGGCACACGGAGGACATGGACCTGTACAGCATCAACTACCTGCACTTCGGGGAGCCCAAAACGTGGTATGCGGTGCCCCCTGAGCATGGAGCCTGGCTGGAGAGACTGGCCAGGGAGCTTTTCCCTGGCAGTTCCAGTGGCTGCGCGAACTTCCTGCGGCACAAGGTGGCCCTCATCTCACCCAGAGTCCTCAGGGAGAACGGCATTCCTGTTGGTCGGATCACCCAGGGAGCAGGCGAGTTCATGGTCACATTCCCCTATGGATACCACGCTGGCTTCAATCACGGTTTCAACTGTGCGGAATTCATCAACTTTGCCACCCTGCGCTGGGTTAATTACGGTAAAGCTGCTTCTCAGTGCAGCTGTGGGGAAGCCAGGGTCACATTTCCCATGGACGCCTTCGTGCGCATTCTGCAACCCGAGCGCTATGAGCTGTGGAAACACGGCAGGGACCGCACCTCCTTGGACCACGTGGAACCCACAGCACTGACCAGCCCGGAGTGGACGGCCTGGAAGGTAGCCAGGACTCGTGCAATGGTCAAGGGGCGTCTGCGGTCCTTTAAGCCACGCAGGGCCAGGCGTCGCTCTCTGACTCTGGCAGCAGACAGTGGGCTTGGGGGCTGTGCACTGGTATGTCCTCGTCCCACAACCCACTCCTGGGCAGACAGCTCTACTGTACAGCCTGAGGACCCTACCTGCATGGGTTGCAGTCCTACAGGATCCAGTGTCTCCCTACTTCCCACCTCAGTTCCATCTGCCCAGTATCTCCAGGCTTCACCAAAGGGTACTCGCACTAGGCGTCCTCGGGACTCCGATGCCCACCAGCAGTCTGTCAAGTCCAGGGCCAAGAGTCACACAGCAAGCACATTTGTACACCTGCCCACACAGGCATTGCATGAGAATCAACAATCAACAGATGACTCTGGCCCTCGGAGATTTGAGATCCAGCATGCTGTTAAAGCTTCTGGGTGCTGCTGTGACCCCGATCTTCAGCCCTTGGGACCCCCCACTGAATCCTGATTCTCTGATGCACCCTGGCCCCTGCCTGAAGTCACTGGACAACATCTCAGTGAATCTCCCGGACATGCTTGTGCTGAGTCCTCCTAATGAGTCTTTGACTTCTAAAACATTCCCCAGCTATGCCTCTGTGCACAGTATGGCACCTCTGGACCCCCTTGGTGCTATTGCTATGGACCCCCTTAAACTTCTATAGTCCTGCCCTCAGATGAGGTTCTGCAAATCTACTTACATAGATCCTTGGAGACAGACTCGATGGAACTTCACTTCCTAAATCCTGAAAGGTTGTCACCAGCAAAGATCTTCTTGTGAGTTTAGCTAAACTGCAGTTTTTGTCAAATGTGATTGTCCCTTGGACTATCTCTCACCTTCAGGAAACAAAGACACACCCAGCCAATCTTCAACATGGGAACTGTAATCTGTGGTGATTTAATTGTAATTGTAATCTGTGGTGATCCTTGACCTCTCAGTGCCATGTTGATAGGTTGCCTAATACTTGCTCAGACTATGGACTCCACTAAAATGTGTTCTAAGGACTCACAGACCAACTGGATATATGTGTGTCCCTTGATTCTTCCTAGGCTTGGGAGTTGTCCTTGAAAAGAACTCCCTGCGCAGAAATCATTAAACCCATTGCTTTCCAGCGTGTCTCTCCACGTGGCAATCTCAGTGATCAAGACCCACTGTTTCAAAGTTGGACTTGGGGCTAATATTTAAGGAGGCCCATTGCCAAGTCTTTCTTTGATAATGCAGGAGGTGGGTTCAAACTGCTAACCTAGTCCTCACAAAAATTGGAGCCAACATTGGACGATGCTCAGACTCTGAGGCTCAATCCATCTGCACTTCCGAAGCGCTGACCCGGTCTTCTACCAGTGGTCACAACTGTACCTTCTAATGAAATTCAAGCCTTTAACACACTCCAATAATTCTGACGTGGCCACCCTTCAACCCACCAACCAAGCAATTGCTTACGTAGAAACTGCACCTTTGAATGAATGATGTCTGTTGCTGTTTGGGGATCAAGGATACCTATTTGTGATTATTAATTTCATTGTTCTTAGTGTGTATCTGAAAGGAAATAAAATACCTTAAAACGCATTCGGAAAGTTTGACTATGAGAGGTATGTGAAAAACAAAGTGACTCATCACATAGCCAGAGAGAAAGAAGTAGCTAGGTCCCAATGAATTCACCAAACAGTCTGTCCTTGTACCCAGAGTAGTCCATGAGGGAATGGAAGAAAATTGTACAACAAAACACCACCACAGCAAAACAAAAAGTCAAATGATGGGGAGAGCTACTGCCCAGAGTTCCCATCTAATCATTGAGCTGAAATTACTCCTGGAGTCACCTTTTCATGAAATCACACATTGGCATTGACTTGGGACTCCATTTCCCAGAAACTCTTGATACCCCTGTTGGTATTGTCTCTTCAACTCATGTATTTAAAAGCCTGTTTTCAGGTCTGCAGCCAGAAAAAATAAGCATCAGAGAGCCTGTCATGGAAGGTAGTGTGGCAAATTTTCTCTCTTTCTTGAAAGACTCTTAAAAATTTTTTTTCTCTACAGGAACCCATCCCCTGCCCCCACCCAATTGCTTAATCAAAAGAGGTAACAGAAAACTCACTTTAGAAACTCCACAAATTTCTTATTCATCAGCTCTAGCCATTACTCTGAGTGATTATAAAAGGAGAAAAAGTAAAACTGAAACAGATATGGATTAGTTTTTATTTAATTTGTTTCAAACAAACACCAGTTTTAGGCCCAAGTATTTATAATTTACCATAGTCAAAGCTGCATGGAACTATGAGACATAGAAGAAATTCAGATATGTTTGTATTGCATTTAGAACAAACACTTATCCTTTGAAAGATCTAGATTTTAGATTGACCAATAAGCCCCAAAACTGTTTATTGTGCCCTCCACCTGCATTGCTGACACCGCTCTCAGGAAACTATTTTAGTCAGGCTTCCTTCAAGATGTTTGTGGTTTTCTGCTACAGTATCCCTGGGGAATAAACATCATCCTCTGAAATTAGTAAGGTTAGTACAGAAAAGAAAGAGACACAGGATAAATAAAATACTATTTAAACATGAAACAAAACTTTAAAAATGTATAATTAGCCATGATACTTAAAGCAGCCTGGTACGATGGTATATATGAATACCAAAGGATTAGAATTGAGAACCTAGATATACAACCAAGTACCTATAGACACCTAATTTTTTTTGACACCTAATCTTTCACAAAGGACTAAAACCCATTAAGTGGAGAGCAGGTACCCATTTCAACAAATGGTGTTGGAAAAACTGGATTTCCATCTGCAAAAGAATGGAACAAGGTCCATACCTCACATCATACGCAAAAATGAACTCAATATAGATCCAACACCTACATACTAATCCTCGACCACACAACCAAACAATGAAATTTAGGGACAAACTTGAGGGTATTTAAGCAAGGTATAAACACACCTATAGAAGCAGACATTCCTATTGGCTCTATTTCTTCCCGCTGCAGCATCCAATCCCTCTCATACCTTCCTCCAGTACCAGATGGGCCTAAGAGGATTTTATCCCCCATGCCTGAATTAAAAATGTTTTCCATAAACCTGAATTTTTGGCTATCTTAATTGGATCATGAAGTTTCACATAGACAGCTTTCAATGTATAGAAAATAACCATGTCGCCCATGTGGCTCTTTTGAATTTTATTATAAAACAAAAGGGGGAATTGTGGGAAACAGAAAGATGTCTCCCAAGCCTCCCACAAATATATGTTAGACTTAGGACACTGCTTGCAGCTAATGGTAAATGATTTGCCAGATACCTCCCTGAAGGCAGTCAGTTGCCAGACTACTGTCTGGTCCCACCACAAGTAGAACCCACTCCCTGCTGTTAAGGACAGTGGGCTACTTCTCTCTAAAGGCTTGTGGCCATCAGTTTAGTCCCTTCATGGCGGGTTTACAACCTACTCATAATGGTTTCTATAGTGATCCAGAGAACAGATCAAACCAGATCAGCAACATCCAAAGTTAGTCTGCCATGCTGAATCTAGGATCTGCCCACATTGTCGCATGTATATTCCTAGTCCCTCCTCTTCCTATTGCGTGGATACCCCTAAAACACCCCCATCCCATTACTGTATTACCTATAGCACAACCCTTTCCTGTGACATATGTCTTCACCTGTAATTAGGGGGTTCACATGTCCCAAGAGAATATAAAAGCCTTGGTAGCAATAAATATTGCGTTCTCTCCACATGGATCGCCAGCTGAGGCTGAGGTGAGCATGTGAGCATGCCACCATGAAATGTGTCTGACTCCATTATTTCAATCTCTGTTCTATCTCTCATGCTCTCTATAACTTTACTATAATCTTTACTTATTATCACTGTACAGTTGCGCCTACTGGACCCGTGATGATGTGTTAGGGGCTGGTTTCCCTCACAAAGCAGGAAACTGGCTAAGGCAATTGCACTCTGGTCCAACCATCACAAAGCAACAGACCAGAGAACTATAAAGGCAAGGTTCACAGAGCCATTTATCTCTCAGCCTTTCATTAATGCTACATGTGTTTATTGGCCAGGTTGTCACAATGAAATTTAACTATATCAAGGGTTACACAGAAATCAGTTACATTCCAATCACTTTAGCATTAATTGATATGTCCAAAATCTTGACCCTTTAGTCTGTTGTAATAGTCCAGTCACTAGTGTATAAAATGCTCAGTGATAATAGCATCCCAGATTGTCCCTTAGACAGCATCAGCAATGGTAGAAGTGTCTCAGTAGGCAGCAATTGCTATTCTCACGAGTCTGTGAGGCGTTGATGCTTTGGGTAACCAGTAACAGGACAGAGGTCTTTGGACTGCTTGGGCTGTCTCAGGTCACATCATCAACTGCCTTTCTTCTGGGCCTTGCTGGCTGAAGAGAAATCCATCTATCTCCTTTGCTTCTGAAAAGGTAAACAAATAGCCCCTCCTTTTGGGCAATTAACAGTGTGGAAACAGAATCGTGGTTAAGATTTGGTGTTTTCCTCCTTCAATGCATGAATATTTCCTTCTATCAAATTGGCGTTCTATGCTGCTCACCCTCCCAACACAACCGCTGAAGACAAAGTGGGTGAACAAGCAAATGTGGTGAAGAAAGCTGATGGTGCCCGGCAATCAAAAGATATAGCATCTGGGGTCTTAAAGGCTTGAAGATAAACAAGTGGCCATCTAGCTCAGAAGCAACAAAGCCCACAACAAAGGCTGGTGGAAGAACACACCAGCCGGTGTGATCACGAGGTTCTGAAGGGATCAGTTATCAGGCATCAAAGAACAAAAAATCATATCATTGCCACACGCAGCCATCTAGCTCAGAAGCAACAAAGCCCCCATGGAAGAAGCACACCAGCCTGTGCAATCACGAGGTGTTGAAGAGATCAGGTATAAGGCATCACCAAAAAAAATACCATAGTGAATGAAGGGGGAAGTGCACAGTGGAGACCCAAAGCCCATTTGTCAGCCACTGGAGATCCCCTCACAGAGGGGTCTAGGGGAGAAGATGAGTCGGTCAGTGTGTGATGTAGTACCGATGAAGAATACAGCTTTCCCCCAGATTCTGGATGCTTCCTCCCCCCAACTACCATGATCCGAATTCTACCTTACAAGACTGGGTAGAGCAGAGGTTGTACACTGGTGCATATAGGAGCTGGAGGTACAGGGAATCCAGGGTGGATGATACCTTCAGGACCATGGGTGTGAGGGGTGATACTGGGAGAGTAGAGGGTGAGTGGGTTGGTAAGGGGGAACGGAATACAAGGATCTACATGTGACGTCCTCCCTGGGGGATGGACAACAGAGAAGGGGGTGAAGGGAGATGCCAGATAGGACAAGATATGACAAAACAATAATCTATAAATTATCAAGGGCTCATCAGGGAGGGTGGAGCGGGGAGGGAGGGCAAAAAAAAAAAAGAGGACCTGATGCAAAGGGCTTAAGTGGAGAGCAAATGCTTTGAAAATGATTAGGGCAAAGAATGTACAGATGTGCTTAATACAATTAATGTATGTATATGTATGGATTGTGATAAGAGTTGTAAGAGCCCCTAATAAAATGTTTAAAAAGAAACAAGGGCAAATGGAAAGGCAAACACAGGGAAGATGCAGTTACATTGTGTGGAATGCAATCAATGTCACAAATCAAAGTATGTATGAATTCTCCAGCATAAAACCAGTCTGCTTTGGTAACTTTTATCCAACTTACAAAAAAAGTTAAAGAAAAAAATTCATTATGTTTCTATATACCATCAATAAATTATTTGAAAACCAAAAAAAAAAAAAACCTTGGATGCTTTCTTCATATTTTCTTTGTCCTTCATCTTTCTCCAAATGTTTTTTGCGTCCTTTTTACTACTATTATGAACAGTGCGAATGACCCTGTGAAAGGGTCATTCAACGCGCCCCCCTCCAAGGTGTTCGCGACCCACAGGTTGAGAACTGCTTTTCTAAGGGGAGTCCATCAGCTTTCTTCTGCAAAAATATAAATGAATCGTCCTTCCTACACGTGATTAGTGGACTGGGATCCCAAAGGGGATTTCCATTTTGCTGGGACTTCTTATGATCAGCTAATTTCTATAGAGATGAATATGTGTCTATCTGCCCTAATTTTGTTACAAGCTTTAAGTAAGGAGAAAATTGTTTTAGTTAAAATGACTAAATGAAATTTATTAGACATAGAATTTCCTTTCATCTCTTCCGTCTGTGTTAACAATGGAGACTCTAAGACATTGTAACCAATCTCAGGGAACTTGCCAGGTTCCAAACCAGTGAAACTTTAAAAAATCATTTTATTGGGAGCTCATACAACTCTTATCACAATCCACACATACGTCAATTGTGTAAAGCACATTTGTACATTTGTTGCCCTCATCATGTTATGTAAACTTCAGCTGTTAGCTCTCAGCAAATCAAGAGCGCTCACTAGTTGGAGTGAGAACTTCTTAAACACAGGATAATTTTAAAGACTGATAAAATCTTAATAAATTTGCACAGCTGTTTTTGAACTAAGTTACCAAACAGACGTGTTTCCTTTAAGTTTCTCAGTAAGATTACAGGCTCAATTAAGATGTATAGACCTTCAGGAGTTTTACATCGTAGGATTTTACAATCTTGCAATATTCTGTCTTGATTAAGTTCGCTCATTCCATGTTGGATTTAGGTGGGGTTAGTAGGTGGGTCTTAGACCCTCAGGAATGCCCTAAGGAAGAGACCCCATATCCCGAATTGGAAAAAAAACAACAAAACATTTTCCTCCAATTTCTAATTCCATGTGAGGGTGCTGTTGTTTCCCCACAACAGCATTCCAAAAGACCCCTTGATCCATAGGGTAGTCAGACCTCTCAGATGCTTTTTCCTGATAGGTATACACTTTAACTCTATTATTATTTATTAACCATGGTATATCAGATTTTATTACTGCCCTAATTTCTTCTTCATAATCCTGATCAATACTTTCAGTAACAATCTGAACTCTATGAGAATTTAGGTTGGACCTTCCTAACAAACATCCTATAGTTCTCTTATGTAGTGGACCCCAAGTACTGCTCTTAATAATTTCTGGTTTAATTACATTTTTGGCTTCTCCCCACACCTTTGAATAACTTCAGTATCAATGTGAACTACATCTTAATGAAGAGAAAGCCCAAATCCTTACCATGGGATCAATAGAAAATACCACAAAAAGTGGAGATAAGATTGAAGCTGTCAAGGATTTCACCTGCTCATGATCTACAATCAGTGGTCATAGAAGAAATAGACATATGATGCATTTCATTGGACAAATCTTATGAACATGATCTCTCCAAAGGTTAAAAATAATGTCTCTTTGATGACTAATATGTACTAGGCCCAAGTTATTTTACTTTCAACTATCTCATATGCCCCTGAATGTTGGACAACGAATGAGAAAGTTTAAAGGAGAAATTATGTATTTGAATTATAGTGCTGGTGAATAATTTGATAGTGTGGTAGAGTGTCAATTACATCTTGGAAATGTACAGTTATAATGCTTCTTATAATGGAAATATGAGTATTTCATCTTAAGCATGTTGGACATCAGAAAGAGCAATCCTTGGAAAAAGACATCATGCTTGATAAAGTATAAGGTCACTAAGAACAAACAAACAAACAAAAGGATGAACTTCGACAAGATAGAACATCATAGTAACTGCAACAAAGAACTCAACTGGGCAAATGTGAGGATGAAGCAAGACTCATATGTGTTTCATTCTGTTTTATCTAATGTGGCTGCTTGTCTCAATAATTTGAAAGGACTGACCTAGCAAAATGTGATGCCTATTACAAGCATTTTGCTCAATTGTGAGCTAATGAAAGCATTACTTTTACAGATGGGAACCTGAAAAGGATACCATCTGATACCAATTTTATTTAATAGTGTGCTGAAAGTGTTAACTGCAGCTATCAATCAAAAAATAAAATTAAGGCATCCAAAATGGCATCAAAGAAGTTAAGCTCTATAATTGCTGCTGATATCACTTGAAATATTAAAAGCCCCAAAGGACCTATGAGAAACATATTGCATCTAATTGAAAGGTTCAGCAATCTCATGTGTAGAAGTCAATGTAGAAAAAGAGTTTGAATCCTGTGTACTAGTATAGAAAGCTCTGAAAAGGGAATCAAGAAAATAATACCATTTACAACAGCCAGTAGGAAAATGAAGCACCACAGTCACCCCATGATGAGTACTCTTTGGTCTCAGTGGTTTAGGTGCAACCTATATGGCAATGTCCTTGCTTGATGTTGTGCCAGGGGAGATGGCTTCAGCTTTCAACACTAAAGGGCACTTGTATGTGCACACAATTCACATTCATGAATGTACTTCTGGTCTGCAACAGGTACAACTAATAGGAAACCTAGTTAACACTAAAGAGCCACACATGGGGAAAGCAGAGCTGCACATCTGAAATGTGGTCTGGAGCCTGATGCTTAATGGTGGGTGTATCTCACCAAGCCGGCTAGCAGCTAGTCATGACTGATGCAGATGTATCCACTTACAAACGACTTCATAGATGAGATCTGACAAAACAAAGTCTGAAGAACTAATACTGACCATTCAAGGGGGTCAATTATCTGTGTCTGTCATGAGATGTAATGATTTCTCACTGTGTGTGTGTGTGGGGGGGGGGGGCGGGTCTTACTCACTTTACTATATCCTCCTCACTATTATGCTTTATGGAATGAATGGTTTTTCATTAATAGTCAGCTATATCTTCCACAACCTTACATTTTCTTATTCATTTAAAATAATTTGAACAAAAACGTCATTTTAATGGGTTTACGTTTTGCTCATTTCCTCTCCTCACATAAAAACCAGTCCACAAAACAAAAAGTAAGAAAAATTTAAATATTTTAAAAATATGTAAACTCTTCAAAAACCATACAAAGCCAAGCAATACAATCTTTAAAATATAGGAAATATTTTATTTATCACCACATTATTTGATATTATTCCCCAAATAAATTAAATTCGTTTGGAAGATATATTAAAGATGCATTAATAAGATTAACAGAAGTTGTAAGTTGTAATTTCAAAATATAATAACAATGCTGTAAAAAAAAAGAAAGAGAGCCCATAAATCAGGATATATCACTACAAACTCAGAAAAACTTCAATTGTATAGTACACATTTTCAAAGAAAATACGTCCTATTGTAAATGGTCCTAAAACAACTCAAGTGATTAAAGCTCATGATTAAGGCTTGTGAGAACCAACTAACCTTTGGATGTTCTTCATTTAAAGGCCAGGACAATGGTTTACCAGTTTTCAGCTACAAGAACAAAGTATAAGTGTTGATATACTGTATATCACAGTTTCTTGATGCTGGGCTAAGAGGCACCCCTATAATATCCATTCACATGGAGATTACCTCGACTCTCTCTAACATACCCACCCAGGGCCCACTCAGGACTCCTACCACTCCAGTTCCACTTAGGACCCCTGCTCTGTCTCTCTTGACCTGTCTCCTCCTCCTCTGGCGCGCTCCTTATTCTGCAATGTGAGCCATGGGTGCACTGATCCTGGGATTCACTGCACGCACCCAAACAGAGAGCTGAGGTGAATTAGCATATCGAAATGCCATTCAAAATCTAAAAATGGGTACATTAAGAGAGGCACAGCAGCGATCTTATCTGGATCAGAAGCCTCTGAAACCCTGTATTTGACCAAATACATCAATTAAAATGTGGTAGATTTCTAGAGGCTGAGTATTGATTCCCGTGACAGGGGGAAACTACTGGGATCACTCATTAATGGAGCTCCACATTCTATGGGCTTTGAGTTTAAACCCCTCTGGGTTCTCAAGGGAGCATTCAAAACAAGCCCTCGGGTTTCTGCCACTGGAGAGGAGGGCCATTCTCAATTCAAAAGATTTCTCACCAGAGGAAGGTCCATTTCATTGACATTTCATAGTTGGTGGTGAAATGTTTCCACTATCAGCCACACACCTCATTTCCTACCCATGACACCTAAGGGTGGGGGCCATACTCAGCAGGTATAAACATTTCAAAGGTAAAGAAAGGGGAGACTGCACTAAAGAAACCAAACACGAATGGGGGAAATATAAACCACAGCACAGGCCTGAAGGTCAGAGCCCCACCACCAGGTCCTAAGCAACTTTCAGGCTCAATCAGAAGATCACACAGAGCACTCCATACACTCACTTCATCACCATCCAGGTGCCCAGCATAATGACCGCGGGTTACAATTTACAAAGTCAACTGTGTTCTCCTCTGAGGAGGAAAAACAAACGAGATGCAACAAACATTCCTACTGTCTCACTCCTGCCAGATTTGTCAAGATCCTCACCACACTTAGCTCTGAGAATAGGGTGATAAATGTTTCCACCTTGAGGGAATAGATCAAATTTTCATTGATCAGAATATGTCATTCTCACTTGAACATTATTTTCAGTGGTTATTATTTAGTCTATGAAATTGTGACACCTCAATTAACACATAAGCCTTATTTTTAAAAAAAATTTTTGGGCGCTCTTACAGTTCTTATCACCATCCATACATACATATATCCATTGTGTCAGATACATCTGTACATCTGTTGTGATTATTTTTTCCAAAACATTTTCTTTCTACTGGAGCCCCTGGCATCAGCTCCTCATTCCCTCCTACCCCCTTGAACCCTTAAAAATTTAGAAATTATTGTTTTATTCATGTCTTACACTGAGCGCTCTCTCAATTCACCCAGTTTTCTGCTGTCCGTCACCCTGGGAGAGGGGCCATGCATCGACCTTTGCATCCCCACTAATCCCCACCCCCTACCCTTACCCTCCTAGTATCACTGCTCCCTTTTTCGGTCCTGAAGGATTTCTCTGCTCTGATTCCCTATGTTGTGAGTTCTTATCTGTACCAGTATACAAGTTCTGGTCTAGCCAGATTTTTAAGATGAAATTGGGGTCATGAAAGTGGGGGAAGGTGGGATGTGGAGGAAGAATTAATGAAAACCAGAGGAAGGTTGTTTGTTTTGTCAGTGCTATACTGCACATTAGCCTTATTGAAGGTTTCCAAATTTTATTTTATATTGAAAAATAGACTATTCTTTTCAGTCTCAAAAACAATCAATATTCTTTAAAAATTTCTGTACATTTTCCGACAGCAGTATGGACACATGGTGCTGGGAATGGAGTTCTGTATGAAACAGAATCGTTCTTCATAGAAGAGGAGACCGTGGGACAAAATGCTCTGCAGAGCACATTGAAATCTGCAAACAGAGTATGAAGACTAAGCCAAATGCAGTAGTGAACAAATATAAATAGTAATTCATGAATTTCAAGCGCATTATGAAAGTAATGCCTGAAGCCAAATGGCCCAGTAAAATCTGTCAAGTTTTAAAGACAAAATGACAATTATTTATGATACATAAATAGTATCAGAGAGAGCAAACTTATTGTTATCCAAAAAGGTTGACTAGGACTAGAGTTCAGAATCCAGAACACCAGGAAGGAGACACGAGGGTGATATATTTTACGGAGAATCCAGACTGCATCGTACTTGAGAGTGACTGAGAATCGTCCTTGCTACAAGGCCCGACTCTTCTGGAAACATCTAGACATAATTGTGAGTGACTTATATTCAGGTAATAATACATACTGGAACTGCCCCGATAGGGTTCACTAGACTGTGACCTTTGTGGACCCAGATTGTTAGATTTTGTGTTTGCCCAGGGACAAGCTGGTGGGTGATAACTGCTCATTCTTCAAATAGCATGCACGGTCTTGAACATGTGGCACCCGGGATTGCTATGTCATGGACTACAAATGTAGGGAGAAACCCAAGTTAAAAAATAATTGATATATTAGTATTAGTGTGTTAACAAATATACTATAAATTGTATCATAAATCTTGCACAGAAAAAGGTTACATAATTAAAACACGATGTAGGAAATTATATAGGGACCAGAATAATGAGGGGAAAATAGCACAAATACTGACAATAATATTAAATATGATTAAACAAAATACAGAGTAAAACAAAGTAATGAAGATAAGGAATCAAATTAAGATACACATTGAGAAACTCAGTTACCATTACCCAATGGTACCAAGTGAATTGCATCTCATAGGACAGAGGAGAACGGCTCCTTCGGGTTTCAGACGCTGAAACTTTGGGGGGAGCAAACAGCCTCATCTTTCTCCCTTGGAGTGAATGGTGGTTTCAAACTCCTGAGCTTCCATTTAGAAGCCCAATGTAAAATCCATCATGCCACCAGGGATAGTGAATTTGTATATAGTGTTTATTTGTACATAGTCTTTATTATTTATTTATTACACTTTATTTTCCTGGTTGTTTGATAGCCATATAATTGTACCTCAATTTGGGCTGATATATTTATTGAATTAAAATTGCTAAATAATTTTAACACTTTCTTAACTTAGAAAATGTTGTACTATATTATTATTTTAGGTAATTGCATTTGGATAAACAAAATTAATTTCAATTTCTGCACCTCATTCCACCAGATATGTTGTTAATAGCCTTTGATTCCAGACATGTTGTTAGTTGCCTTTGATTCAGTTCTTACTCATAATGACACTATAGACAAAAGAAAAGAAAGAGAAACGGTTCAGTCCTGAACCATCCTTGCGCTTGCTCCTCTGTTTGAGACCATGTAGGCCACCACTCTATCTGCACATCTAATTGAGCATATTCCTTTTTCTTGCTAACACTTACCAAACAGGATGTACTTCTCCAGAAACTGGCCCCCTGATAACCTGTTCAAAATATGTGAAGAGATTTACTGTTCTCTATTCCAGAGAATATTCAGAGATACAAGCCTGCTGTGTCCTCCCCTTATGGCCCACTTGCTTATTTTAGAATCAGAGTTCTCCTTCCAATGAGTGTGTCCTTCACTGTGACCTAATCAATGATCTCAGAAATGAGTCCTCCAACCAGATCAGTCATTCTAGTTCATGTGCTTCCAGAGTTCGGGCTCTCTCTATGCCTGGAACCCTTGTTTCTGCATCAAGGGAGATGATGAGTAGCAAGCATCACTGAGGACACGTCACAAAGTTAACCCCAGAAATCTCCACATTATGTTATCAGACCTAGAGAACATCGGTCAATTACTACCCATAATGCACAGGGAGTAATGAAGAGAGACACCTCCTGAGAGACCAGACGCTGAGCTGTAATAGATCAATGACCTCGGGACATTTAAAACCATGCATTTCACTCATGAATCTGCACATACTTGTATTTCATTGTTAACATATTTTGAGTAACAGATGATATGAGAATGATAAACTCTTTCCCACGAATGAAAATGGGTCATATAGGATGATACTGAAAGGTCAGAGTCACTTTGATGTTTGTACTGCAGAGAAGGCCAGTTCTTCTTCTCAAGCTTGCAGTGAAGAGACAATATTGAGAAAGAAAAAAAGAAAGAAAAAAAACCTGTTTCTGGAGATGCTGAGAGCTAAGAGAGGGAGCCGTGATTCCAACAGGAAATGCTCCCTGTCATCCTTCTGTGCCTGTCTAGGGCTGGGTGTCTGTGCTCTGGGGGTCCTGCACGCTCCCTGCGGCCCAATGTATCCCCTGGAGGGGAGGTTTGTGTATGGGCTCACACTAACTTTCCCTTACTGGGCTCCTTGCACAGTAATACAGGGCCGTGTCCTCCTCAGCAGTCACAGAACTCAGCTGCAGGAAGAACTGATTCTTCAATGTGTCTCTAGTGATGGAGAGTCAGCTTTGGAAGGATGGGTTATAACATGTATTACCATCATAATCTATGTATCCCATCCACTGCAGCCCTTTGCCTGAGGTCTGGCGGATCCAGCTCCAGTAGTAACCACTGCTGGTGATGGAGAAACCAGAGACAGTGCAGGTGAGAGACAGCTTCTGGGAGGGTTTCACTAGTCCTGGACCTGACTCCTGAAGCTGCACCTGAGACAGAATGTCTACAAATAAAAACAGATGGTCCCTGTCAGTCACTTGAAGTCACAGCCGTCCCCGTAGACCTAGGTCAGATATCGCAATCACCCACCTTTCTTTCCGAAGGGACCTATAGTCCTGTCTGAAGAGAACTGGTAGCTTTCCGGCCCAAGGGTGATTTTTACCTTAGTATCTAAAGAATAATCTGCATGTGAGGGAATCCTGTCTTTATTAACAGAGAATGATAGCGACCAGACTCCCCTCTAACTTTTGATCACATTGTAGGGTCACTCTTTGAACTTATATGCATATTAGTGTCTGATGAGGATGGCACTTGGCCTAAGATGTGTGGGGGGAAAGTTCAAAGGAAAGCCAGTGATTTCTGAGCTCAGTGTTCTCTCTCTTCAGCCCCTCAGCCCCTGCCCTGCCTTGGGCGCCTATATGCCCTATGCCCCAGAGGGTGGACGGGATAGAGTTTAGTGAACGCATCAGGTGGACACCAGGGTATCTCCACTACCCCACACTCTCCAAAACGCCTTTTCTTCTTCACACAGCAATCTTATTACCAGTACCTGAGACCCACTGCAGGCCCTCCCCTGGAGCTGCTTTCATGGTGAATGGAGAGACTGGACAAGAGAGCCTGAGAAATGTTCTCGACTGACTCAAGTTTCCCCCAAACTCTACTGGCTGCACTTTTCCGTGGACATTTGCAAACGCAAAGATTTCCTGTCCAGGAAACTCTCACACATATCCATTGTTTATCTAGCCATTGTTTATACCTGCTCAGTGAATGGGCAGACCAGGGCATGCCATGGCTGTGTCTTCTATCCTCAAGTGGAAGGCTTGGGCTAGGCTGGTTTTATCAACAGAAGAGTAATGTCCCTCTCGTGTGTCCATCTATTTTAAAGCTATATGAGGGGTATATATGAGTGTCTTAGGAGAAGTATGTGGAAATTATGATATCTGAAAAATATACTTGATTTCTTATCATACAAGTTTACTCAACTGTTGGAACTCCATTGAGACCAAGAAGAACAGAGGAAACCATAAAGATTTCTACTAGAATATAACCACTCTCATCCACAACATGTAAATGCCTAAGTGTACAAGTGAATGACACCCGAATGGGAAGTTGTGGGCACACATGGTTAACTACTGCAGTTAAGGGGGAAACAGATGAGGGTTAAAATTGTAACAAGAGAGAGAGAGAAAAGCTATATCCCAGAAGAGGGTGAGGCATTTCACCTGGGTTCATGCTTGCCCCTCAGGGAGACCAAGGGTCCTTTTAAGGCCACACCCCAGAAATAGGCTCAAAATGCCCATTTAAGAAGGATGCACGGTCAGATTAAATTAATCACTTCTCCCTTTAGCAAAGTCCTATCCCCCAAACAAAAAGTAGTAAAACATAATAATCCCTAGAATACACCTGAGAGTGCTGAAACATCAGGTGAATTATTTTGGGATTGGGATGAGGTCTGGAAAGTCTAAAACCAGGAGCAGCAAAGAGAAAACTTAAACACTGATATCCACGGAACTGAACCTCTAATATCATTCCCTCCTCTGATTTTGGCATTACCATTTGAAATCCTTGGACCATGCTCTGAAGCCCAAAGCTTTGGCATAACAGTCTTTTGTGCTTCCCACACCAAGTTGTTTCAGCTTTAAGGTCGAGGGAATAGTTCAGTTCCTTTAATGATACTCTTGCAGGATATTATTAAATTGGGGTCACCCTGAGATGTTACTGAATGACAAGAGCCATTTTGTCTTTTGCATTTCCTGCTAAGTGACAAATTGTCCACATCTGGGGTGGAATCTTCACTAAAGTATTGTTATTTCTCTTAAGATGTACAAGTGAGGAAGTGATAAACAGTACCTAGGATATCATATTAAATGATTTCATAATTTCAGAACAGGTGTCAAGCTCTGTCTTTGCATTTTAGCTAATACTGGTGTCATAGAATATATGCCCTCTTGAGATTGAATACTTTCACTCAGCATAAAGTTCTCTAGGTCTATCTATGTCACGACAAGCTCTCTGGTTTCTCCAGTGTTTTTAGACATGTAGAGCATACACATAAATGAATGTCCTAGAAGGATTTGATGAGAATAATATTTGGGAACGATTTGTTATGTGATAGTGATACACAGAACATAGTCATGTTCATATTATTCCAAATACCATAGTTATTAATATATAAATCATTTTCTTATTGCTTAGTTTATGTCACTAAATTTATATACTTTAGGTGGGAATAGACCCATAACTTTATAGCTATCCAGCATGAATTTATTTTAATGGTAAATATCTTAGAGCATGAACACGTGTATGCCACAATTTATTTATTCTATTCATCTGTTTGGGGTCATTTAGGTTGTTTCTCATTTCAAGTTGAAAACAAAAATGCAGAGGAGGGGGAGTGGAAGGCATTCACATTCTTATTCTCACAAATCACCATAACAAGCATGGCCATTCTGTAAACTTTTCTTAACCACAATTGTAAACTTAGTAACATTTAAAACAATAAACATTGTATTTTAAGAGAGAGGGTTGTTATTAGGAAGGAAAAAGAGCAATTCCTTACCTTCGCTGGAGAAGATGTCTTGGATGATTATTTAAGTTGTATAAAGGTTAGCCTGAAACATTTAATAAATAGCCAAAAGTTTCTGGTGTTAAAGTGATTAGGATCCCCCAGGAGCACACAGACTTCAGACAATACGTGTTTTATAGCAGAACATTCCCTTAATGTGTAGATCAGGGGCACTCACACTTTTTCAGCATGCGAGCTACTTATAAAATGATCAAGTCAACATGCTCTACCAACCACAAAAACTCAAAATGTATATTTATTTATTTAGTACATTTATTCATAAATGCATTGAGAATTCTTTATATGTACAATGTATGTTTATGTACCTTACATAACTGCATGAGTCCATATTGCACAACACAACACAATTAACTATGTAAATTTTCTAGATGTGTTCTTTATTTTTCTATTATAATTGTCTCCCACAAATAAATACCCACTTTATGTTTTTGTTTTCATTATGTCATCTTTGTGACCTTGTTTATGATATGATTTAGAATACATTTATTGACAGTTTCCTTTATATTTTTTTATCATATCACACTATTTAGTTTGAGTTTCATATTTAACTTTATGGCACCCGTCTCCGTGTCACATAGGTGTAAGGAAAACAAAAAATACACTGAAGAGAAGATAATGGAGCAGAGTGCAGCTCAGAATCCTGTCTTTACCTGGAGTTCTGGAGTCACACTGCCTTCTCCACGCCTCCTTTCACAGTGATGCATAGCAATGGCCTGCGCAGCAATGGAGCTCAGAGTTTAATGAAAGGGGTCATGGGGGATGTGTACTCAGGACATCAGAGTAGGAGTGTAGGCTGTGCTCTCACCAATCCATAGTATACAGACCCACCACTGGTTTAAGAGAATCTAGAGACAGAACCGGTGAGGCACGATGTCTGTGAGTTCTACAAGTCCTTGACCAACCCCTTCAAGCTGCATGTGGAGACAGTAAGGCAGGTGCTCAGATAAAGCATTACCAAAATTTCATGTTTCATCCCTGAGCTGCTCACCTCTGAGAACTACCCCCAAGAAGAGGAAGAAACTGACATGCTCTAGGAACAAAGCCCATGATTCCCAGGTGTATTATCCAGAGTGAGTAAGACCTAAATTTAAACAAATACATCATGAGACACTATCTGATGGACTATGTGGAGATTGGATGTGAGTCGTACTGTTGTAATAAAGTTAAAAAGGGGATCATTTGGGATGAGAACGTTGACTATTTCCTCTGAGAACACAATCCTGACCATGACTTCTCCATTCATCAAGCCCAAGGTCCAGTTTTCCTAGGCCACAGAAAGTGACGAGGAAGATGGTTGAGGAGGTAGACATGGATTAGGATGGAGGATGACTTCAGAAATAAAGGCAGTGATAATGTACTCTCATGGATTTACACATTTATAAGATACAACAAATCCAAGGACATTTAAAATGTCAGATATGCATTTTCTCTTCTGCATTAGATTATGGTAATATAAAATATTCAAAATTTTGAAGATCAGCTACATCTAGCAATCTCACTTAATTCAGCCAAAAGTGACTCCAATTCAATGTTTGTTGTAAATAGGAATGGCTTCTGTGAGTCAATATAAAGGAAGAATTTTTCTTCAACCACTACACTGCTGTGTCTACTCAAGAGTCATTCCAGTGTGGAAAGAGTACATGTCACACTAAAGCAAATTACCTTTGACACAAAGATATTTCTTATCTAGAAAGTAGTCGATAATAATGTCATTCACACCCAAAATTATACCAAAATATCTGAAATTGTTCACCTACGGTTGTGTGTCCCTAGATACTGGAAATGTTATCAATATCATACGATAAATTAGTAGCAAAGCCACCAGAAGTAGTGGCTTTGTTTTCCGAACAAATAATCTGGTAAACAGGACAAATGTGGACCCCTGGGTGAAATCAGTGGGATAACATTCTGTGGGATTATGAAGGTGAAGCTTCAACATCTGACATGAATAACGGAATTATCCTGTTTGGCCCTAGAGATCTCCCTGAACCCTGAATTCACACAGATAAGTCTGTGTCTGCCTTGACAATCTTGGGCAACAGTTTCTGGAACATAGACAGATACAATCATAGGCCACTATGGTTAAGAAAAGCAAAAACAACAGACAACAACAAAAACAAAATCTCTGTCATTTGAAGAAACAATTCAATAAAAAATACGTTGACTGGCTATACTGTGACTAAACCATTGTCAGGAAGTCTAACAACATGTGGTAGAAGAATACACTCTCAAACCTTGAGCCAAGAGTCAAACACTTCATAGTCATATTTACCCCCATTTCCCCTGAGTCTGATTGGAAAGTATTTATGTGAGCATCATGGGAACTCTGATGCAGGGACCCCTGGAAGAATTACCAGAATTACCTCTTGTCCTTAAGGCACAGTCTGTTTGTTGCTGTAATACAGACTATATTCTTCTGTTACCATATAATTTTGAATTCACAGATATCAAGAGTCGGCTCAGAATTGTTTTTTTTTTTTAATTAGGGAGAGATTCCTTAGGGAAACTGAGATTTAGAAGCAACCTCAGATCATCACAGGAAACCAGGCTTGAAGCTTCAGCTGCACCTGCTCCTGGGTCTGAGTCCTATGCTCTGTGGATCCTGAGCGCCCCCTGGAGACCAGTCTCCTCTCTGCAGGGGAGGTTTGTGTCTGGGCTCTCACTGACTTTTCCTCACTGTGTCTCTTGCACAGTAATACACGATTTCAAGTCTTATCATGTTTCTAGTTGTCTCTAGATAGGGTGAATCTGCCCTTTACTGAGCCTGTGTAGTATGCATCACCACCAGGATTAATAGCTGAGACCCACTGAAGTCCCTTCCCCGGAGCCTGGCGAACCCAGTTCATCCAGTAGCTACTGACAGTGAATCCAGAGGCTGCACAGGAGAGTTTCAGAGACCCCCCAGGCTTTCTTAAGTTGCCCCAGACTCCACCAGCTGCACCTCACCCTGGACACCTGAAAACACAGAGGCACTGTGATTAGATGACACAAATACAAACACATGCACTCACAATTACCTACACACAGAAGGATCTACAATGATTACCATGTAAAATGGACAAAATGAAAGCCAACGTTGGTGCAAAGTTCATGATGTGTCCTCTGGACCAGCTCCTGGGCACAAATGGAAACAGCAGAGACCCCAGGGACAGGACTATCCTCTGAGATCTCCCACATCAGGGGCTGTGACTGGTTTATCAGTGACAGAGAGCTGCATTTGCATGTTCCCTGATATTTAGAAGCAGTTAAGTAGAGAATATGGGCAAGAGTTCTCCCTCAGAATCACAGAAACACAAGCATTTGCAAAGGAAAACATAGCTCTTAAACAAGTTATTATCAAGTATTGCTTTAATTGTTACATATTATCAATATTTTAAAGTAGTTTTTAATTTATAAACTTTATATTATATACACAACAAACTTTGTGGTATGAGAGTTCACAGTGCATCCTCTCTCGTTTCCATGAAGATGTAAATACACATGGTGATAGTAGACGGCTCTCTTATCTGTTTCTTATGTGGGTACATTATTAGATTTCATGGTTGTTCTCCAAGGAATTTCCACATTTCAGTGGTATTTTTAAACAGTGTGCATGAAGGTGATCATAAAACTTGCCCAGAAAACATGTGGAATGGTGCTTCCTACCTGGTTTCTGTTTTGGGGGATTCTGGTCCTCCTTCTTTTGTCATGATCACGAAATCTGGATATTTACCACCTGACTTAATCTTCCAAAACCGTCCGTTTTCTTTTCTTTTTTAAAGATAAACTTATACTTGTTTAAAATATTTTAAATATTTCTAACCTACTCTTCACCTGTTTCAATTTCAGGTGTGTATCTTTAAGTTCTTTTTAAATATATATATTAATCATTTTATTGGAGACTCTTACAGTTCTTATAACAATCCACACATCAATTGTATCAAGCACATTTGTATATGTGTTGCCATCATCCTTTTCAAAACATTTTCTTTTACTGAAGCCTTTGGTATGAGCTCCTCTTTTTACCCTCCCTCTTCCAACCTCCCATCCTCAGGACCCTTGATAAATTATAAATTATTATTTCCATATCTTACAATGTCCGCTGTCTCCCCTCACACAGGTTTCTGCTGTTTGTGTGTGTGTGTTATATATACATCAATCATTGTGATAGGTTCTCCCTTTCTCTCCCTTCTCCCCCTACCAACCCTCTACCCTCTACCCTTATGGTATCACTATTCCAATTATTGTTCCCGAGGGGTTTATCTGTCCTGTATTCTGTGTGTCGAGAGCTCTTATCTGTACCAGTGTACATGCTCCTGTCTAAGCCAGTTAGTAAGGTAGAACTAGGGTCATGATAGTG
The DNA here is from genome assembly GCF_050624435.1 of Tenrec ecaudatus. Classification (NCBI taxonomy): domain Eukaryota; kingdom Metazoa; phylum Chordata; class Mammalia; order Afrosoricida; family Tenrecidae; genus Tenrec; species Tenrec ecaudatus. The sequence continues at coordinate 77,116,800 of NC_134544.1, forward strand.
GAGAGGAGAAACATTAAAGAACTAGCGGAATGTTGTGTACTTCATTGGTGCTATACTGCCCCCTGGCTGACTCCTCCCTTCCTTGTAACTTTTCTGTGAGGGGATGTCTAATCGTCTGCAGATGGGCTTTGGGTCTTCGCTCCGACCCCCCTTGCTTGCATCTATATGATTGTTTTGGATCTTTTGGTGTCTGATATTTGATGCTATCACCACTTCATAACCACACATGCTGGTATGCTTCCTCCATGTGGGCTTTGTTGCTTCCCTGCTAAATAGCCGCTTGTTTAACTTCAGACCTTTATGAACCCAGGTGTTATATTTATAATAGCCAGATACCATTAGCTTTGTTCACCACATTAGCTTATGCACCCATTTTGTCTTCAGCGATTGATTCAGGAAGGTGAGCATTGCAGAATGCCAGGTTATAAGAACAAAGTGTTCTTGAGGAAGGACTTGAGTAAAGGCCCAATGTCTGTCTGCTACCGTAATACTTAACATATAAATATATGTTGCATAGAAATCGTTATAGGTTAATATGTTTACATATATACATGCCTATATTTAACCTATATAATTGTCTTTGTCCTCCTAGTTCTCTCCTCTATTTCCTTATACTTTACTCTTTTCCCAGTCTCATATTCAACCTTTATTTGGCTCTCAGTAATTCCTCTCAGTTATATTGCACCTGATTACTCCCACCAGGCATTTTCACCCTCCTCACCATCGGTTTTTTAGATCTCTTGCTGTTCCCTTGTTTCGGGTTTGACTCTCCCTCTCCCTTTCCTCTACATTTCCCCTGTCCCCCAGGAACTGTCAGTCCCATTGTTTTCTCCTCCAGATTGTTTATCTTGCTTACCATACAGAGAGAGACATGAAAAGAAAAGAAGTCTGGGTGGGGGGAAGAGGGCAGCCAAAAGTAGCAAACAAGTCTGCCTTCTGATCTGAATGAATGTTTTCCTATGGAGTCTGATGCCCTCCAAATCTTTAGTCTATTTTCTGGATTCCTTGGGGACTTTGTTGCTTTGCTCCCCTTGCTGCTCTATTGTGCTCCTTTATGTTTGACCAGGTATTGGCTGGTCAGACCTGGCACAATTGTCAAATTGCATCTCCAGTGTGGTCCCTGCAGCGCTGTGGGTCAATGAAGGGCTATCATGTCTCACGTGGTGGGGCCGGCACCACGGTTTTCTCTGTGCCTTGACTGCTGTGGGCAGGAGTGTCATCCTCACGTCTTGCTGGACCAGGATGCATTTCTCTCTTGCTCCCTCGCTCATTCTCCCTCTTAGTTTGTTTCTGGGTGGTCTGGGCAGACCTGCCACTCTCCCAGAGATGTATCTTCAGTTATGTCCCCTGTCGTGCACTCTTCTGAGGAGGGTGTCATGGAAGATGGGTTTGGGGCGGACCCCACAGACTTCTCTGTTAGTTTGCAGCTTCATACCGCTATGTTGTCCTCAAGGCGTGGTGTACCAGGTTGAGGTCTGGTCCCTCTCTCCCGTTCCTGTGGAGACAAACAGTACCCTCCCCACCAGGTAGGTTAGTGCCCTGTTCCCCCAATATCCATGTCTTCTGCTTCTTCTTTTTTCCCCCTCCTTTTTAGTCAGCTGGCACCTTCATCCCTGGGTGGGTCTGACCCCTGCCAGAGTACCCGGGCCTCATCCGGGAGTTTATGCCTTTAGTGACTTGCCCCCTATGCCCCTTGTGCTTGTTAAGCTTACCTCAGTGAGCTCATGTTGTACTTGTCCATTTCTGCTTGGTTCACTTTGCTTAGCTGAATTTCCTCCAACTATTCCCATGCGATGATATGCTTCATGCACATTCATCAATGGTTTTTAAAGGATGTGTAGTACTCCATTGTATGTATGTATCACGGTTTTATAATACCATCATGTGTTGATGGAAATTTAGGTTCCTCCAAGGTCTTCTTGAACTGTGCCGCAATGAACATTGGAGCGCAGATGTCTGGCCATGGTCTATCTCTTACCTCTTCTGGGTATATGCCAAGTAGGGAGATTGCTGGGTCACATGGTAGCATGATTTCCGTTTGTTTTAGGTATTGCCAAATCGATTACCATAATGACTGCACATACCTACAAGTCCACCAGCAGTGGATGAGACTTCTTATCTCAGCACACCCACTGCAACACTTGTTGACGTCTGATTTTTTTAATTGGACCATCTTTGAATTTGTTATGTAATATCTCACACTTGTTTTCATTTGTTTTCCCTTATAGCTAATGATCTGGGACATTTTTCTCATATGTTTATTGGCCACTAGAATTTTAACCCCTGTGAAACTTCTCTTCAGGTCCTTTGCCCTCCTCAGCATAGAGCTATTTGGGTTTTTTTTTCTTTTTGTGGACTGAGTATTGTATTTTAGGTATAAGGCTTTTGCCTGATATGTCCTAGTTAAAGATGTTTTCCCAGTCTATGGGCTCTCTTACTACTCTCTTGGTGAAGCATTTTGTTGTACACAGGTGTTTTATCTTCAGTATATTCCACTTATCAATTTGTGCTTCCTCTGTGTTTGTGTCCTTCCAACAGTCTGTTTCCATATAATTGGGTTGCTTATATTTCCTGGTATTTAATTTATTTGAGTTCCCTTATTTATTACTTTCCCCTACTAGCCTATGAGATGGCATGCTCATCATTTTCTAGTTCTGTTAGATAGAAACTGAGGTAATTAATTTTAGAGTTTGAGTTAGTTTATTGTACCAACCTGGCTGATAAATACATGAGGGATTAATTGAAGGGTGGAGGGATAAATGGCTCGGTGAGCCACACCTTTCTAGTTCTCAGGTCTCTTGCTATATGATAGTCGCACCAGGGTGCAGCTGCCTTAGCAGTTCCCTGCTTCAGCTTTCAAGGCTAACTTCCTGCAAGACATCCCAAGGAGAAGCCACAAGAACCTACCCCGATGCAGCCCTCGGTGCTGGAGCACCCGTGTGGAGACCCCTGCACTGCTGAGATGTTTACACATTCACTGATTCAGCTTTCCTTCTGCAATCGGCATCATTGCGTCTGTTTTCTGAGATGGAGGAGGATTTTGTAGATTGGTGTTGGACATGTGGGTTAATGTTGGACTTATGGGCTTGGGCAGCATTGGGTTGGGATGTTTCCTTGGTGCACACTTAACCTTTATATAAAACTCTCTCTTATACATCAGTTTCTGTGAATTTGTTTCTCTAAAGTACCTAGATCAACACAGAGTTGTATTTCTGCATTATCCTGGTATATGTTGCTACAAATAGCCCACTTCTGTTGAAGCCCACATAGTGTGTTATTTTGTGCTTTCATTGTCATTCAGTCCAATACATTTACATGTAGAAACTCTATAAAGCAATGAATATTGCAATATTTTTTTCAAGGTAAAAACTAAATCCAGGTATTTTTCATTTGTTTTCTTTTTTAAACATCATTTTATTAGAGGCTCATAGAAACCTTATCACAATCCATTCATACACCAATTGTGTAAAGCACATTTGGACATTCATTGCCCTCATCATTCTCAAAACATTTGCTCTCCACTTAAGCCTCTGGCATCAGCTCCTCATTTTCTCCTCTCCCTCCCCGCTCCCCCCTCCCTCAAGAATGCTTAATAATTGATAAGTTATTGTTTTGTCATATCTTGCCCTGTCCAACGTCTCCCTTTGCCCACTTTTCTGTTGTCTGTCCCCCATGGAGGAGGTCACATGTAGATCCTTGAAATCGGTTCCCCCTTTCCAACCCACCGTCCCTCTACCCTTCCAGTACTGCCACTCTCACCACTGGTCCTGAAGGGATTATCCACCCTAATTCCTTGTTTTTCCAGCTTCTAACTGTACCAGTATACATCCTCTGGTCTAGACAGATTTTTACGGTAGAATTGGGATCATGATAGTGGGTGGGGAGGAAGCATTTAGGAACTAGAGGAAAGTGGTATGTTTCATCCTTGGTACATTGCACCCTGACTGACTCGTCTCCTCCCCGAGGCCCTTCTGTAAGCGGATATCCAGTGACCTACAAATGGGCTTTTGGTCTCCAGCCCACACTCTTCCCCTCATTCACAATGATCTGATTTTTTTGTTCTGATGATACCTGATCCCTTTGACACCTCGTGATCAAACAGGCTCGAGTGCTTCTTCCAAGTGGGCTTTGTTGATTCTGTGCTAGATGGTTGCCTGTTTACCTTCAAGCCTTTAATACCCCAGACACTATATCTTTTGATAGCCGGGCACCATCAGCTTTCTTCACCACATTTGTGTATGCACCCACTTTGTCTTCAGCTATCGCATTGGGAAGGTGAACATCATAGAATGCCAGTTTAATAGAACAAAGTATTCTTGCATTGACAGAGTTCTTGAGTGGAGGCCCAATGTCCATCTGCTACCTTAATACTAAAGCTATAAATATATGCACATAGGTCTATTTCCCCATCCTCATATATAAATATGTTTACATATGTACATGCCTTTATTTAGACCTCTATAAATGCCCTTTGCCTCGTAGCTCGTTTCTCTATTTCCTTTGACTTTCCTCTTGGCCTACTATCATGATCAGTCTTCTTTTGGGTTTCAGTAATTCCTCTTGGTTCCATTACCCGTGATCATGCCCTACCAGGCCTCCTACACCCTCCTCACCACCGATTTGGATCACTTGTTGTTCCCTTGTCCCTGAGCTTGTTAACATCACTACCTCCCCCCACCCCACCTCCTCCTCTCTCATGTCCCCCTGGAATTGTAGGTCCCATTGTTTTCTCCTCCATATTGTTCATCCAGCCTATCTTATTTAGACAGACCTGTGGTGATAATAACATGCACAAAAACAAGACAGAGCAAAACCAAGCAAACAAAGAAAACAAAGCAACAACAGCAACAACCCAATGACCAAAAAAAAAAAAATACAACAAGAAAGAAAATCTTGCAGTTAGGTCAAGGACTGTTTGTTGGACTTTAGGAGGGTTTTCCAGTGGAGTCTGTTGGGGTGCCAAACTCTAGCCCCAAAGTCTATTTTTGGTATTCCCTGGGGACTTCTTTGCTCTGTTTCCTTGCTGTTCTGTTGCACACCCTTAGTGTTTTGCCTCAGTGTGGTGGGATCAGATCGGGTAGAATTCCCACACTGTGTCTCCAGTGTTGTCTCCTGTAGCGCTATGGGTCAGTGAGGGATGTCACATCTTATAGTGGGGCTGGCCATGTGGTCTTCTCTTGATTGGTTGCTCTGGGCGTGAATATTGTCCCCAAGGCTTGGTGGGCCAGGATGTGCTCCACTCTCTCTTCCTCTTACCCATTTGCTCCCTTGTGCTCTGATCAGACATGTCCCTCTCCTGGAGCTTCAGATTCAGTGCTGTCCTCTGAAATAAACTATTATGAGGGGAGGAGAAGATGTCCATGTAGTTGGGATTGGGGCTCGCCCCTTAGACCTCTCCACTGGTTCCCTACTCCATGCCAGCAAGTTGCATACACATCTTGGAACACTGGGTTGAAGTCTGGTCCCTCTTTCCCTGTGGAGATATACACAATACCCTCCCCTTGGGTGGGTCAGTGCCCTGTGTTCCCGCTACCCTTTTTTTTTCTATTTCCCAACATCCTTTTAATTGGCTACCATATGTATCCCAAGATTTGCTCTGGCCCCTGCCTTACTACCTGGTCCTTACTCAAGGAATGTTTGTATACAGTAGCTTTTTCCCTATGTCCCTTTTGCATTTTTTTTAAACTTACCTCAGCGGACTCATGTTGTACTTGTCCTTTTGTGCTTGGCTTACTTCGCTTAGCATGATTTCCTCCAGTTCTTCCCATGCAGCAATATGCTTCATACATTCATCACTGCTTTTCAGTGATGCATACTACTCCATTGTATGTATGTACCACAGCTTTTTTTTTTCAGGAAATAAATGATAATTCAATTATGGGCAGTGCATGCTGTATATGTAAATTAAAATATTATTTTATTGGGGCTCATACAACTCTTATCACAATCCTACATACATCAATTGTGTAAAACACACATATATTCATTGCCCTCATCATTCTCAAAATTCGCCTTCCGCTTGGGTTCCTGGAATCAGCTCCTCATTTTCCTTTTTTCCATCCCCTGCACCCCCCTCCCTCATAAACCCTTAATAATTTATAAATTATTATTTTATCTTATCTTACACTGCATGGCATCTCCCTTCACTCACTTTTCTTTTGTCCATCCCACAGAGAGGAGGTTATATGTAGATCCCCTTGATAGATTCCCCCTTTCTATCCCCTGCCCCCTTCCCTCCCGATATCACCACTCTCATTGTTGATCCTGAGGGGTCCATCTGTCCTAGATTCCCTGTGTTTCCTGATCCCATCTGTACTGCTGTGCATCCTCTGGTCTAACAAGGTTTGTAAGGTAGAATTGTGTACCACAGATTTTTAATCCACTCGTCATTTGGTGGAAATTTGGGTTGTTTCCAACTCCTTGCAATTGTGAACTGTGCTGTAATGCGCATTGGAGCACAGATGTCTGGCCTTGGTTTGTTTCTTGCCTCTTCTGGGTATATGCCCAGTATGGGGATTGCTGGGTTGTATGGTAACTCGATTTCCATCTGTTTTAGATATCACCAGATCTATTTACATAAGAATATTGAACTATCTATGGGGTTTTGTAACAAATATTAAGGAAGAAAGAATTCTTGGAGGAAACAGAAATCCTAGATGCTAACAGGGTGGTCCTTTTTCCCATGCCTTCCACATTGCACTGGTCTCAAAAGTCGTGCCTCTGTGCTTTCCACTGCACCATTATCCCTATAGAACTATGTCATTATGGCAGGGACATTGTGTTTGCGACAGAACTGAGTCCTCTCACTGTTCCTCTCACACAGTAATGGACAGCTGTCCCCTCAGGGTCATTGAGCTCAGCTGCAGGGAGAACTGTTTGGTAGACAATGTTCTGGAGTTGAGAATCAGCTCCTTAGATATGAGTGGTTGTTTTTTCTATTAAAAATATTGGTAACACCTACTCCAAACTCTTCTGCAGGCCTTGGAAGATCCAGCTCTGGCAAAATGGGCTCATCATACCTAACTAAGCTTAGGGAGAGGACCTGTGAGGGATTCATCACTCCTGGGCCCAATCATGGACAACTAGGAACAGGGAAAATAATCACTAGTGAAAAGTAAGGGACACCTCATTATGACAAGCCACTTTTTTGGAATCTCAACCCTACCAGAGAGAAGAAACTGCTAGTCAGAAGAATATTCACAGGAAACACATGACTTATGGACAAGGCCTGTGGATCCTAGAGAACCCTGTTCACGACATAATGTTTTTCACCCGGTTTGAGATTTTACATGGATATGTATAAAATGCTCTGCATATTAGAAGCCCCAGAAATAAAGTCGAGACATTTCCAGACTTCTCAGAAGCTGACATGGGATAGTCTGACCCCATCTTCTTTGTGATAACACCCACACCACACTCACTGCCACTGAGTTGCTTGCAACTCATAGTGACTCTGTATGACCAGGTAGAGTTTTAGGTTGAAAAACACACTCGGCAAAAGGAAATGTGTGGCATGTTACCAACACCACTCTGTCTGAGAAACAAAGAGAGGGCTGCATGACAGTGAAAGGGGACCGCTTTACTTACATCAAGCAAGGACTGAGCCAGAAGATTCCCCAAGGTGCGCTCCAGAGGAAACGATGGTGGGTGTGGTTTAAAGTTGTAGGCAAGCACACCCATAAGTAAATGTATCAGATTATGGACGTGGAACAGATTTCACAGTTTTACATTTTCTGACAGATTTTGCATTTTATTAGAGATTCACCATTTTATTATAAATTAATGCAACATAAGTTACATGTTGCTTAATTTGCTGTCCACGGTGTGTACTCCTGATGCTGCAACACACCACAGGACCCACTGGAGCTTCATGAACTTTCCTTTTTGTTGCTTCAAATTCACAATTCTGTTAGAGTACATAGTGTGTTGACAAATTATTGTGCTTCTTCTTTGATATAAAAATGTATTAAAATATAAAGTGCACTTCTAGTTGAGTACAGAGTACTAACAATTTTATCTGCGATGTGGACATGCCCCTACAAAGAGAAAACCCTGGAAACAAAAGACCCTCCAACACCTTCCAACACTGTGTATAAAGCACCCGTTGACATATTGCCCAGGGAGACAGATTTTGATGGACAAGATGAATTATGTCCCCCTTGGCTACTAATATTCAGTAAATATTTGTGTTCTCCCTCCCATCTTTGTTTTGTTAATGGTTTATCTGGGGTCAGGGTTCCCAAATCACCTGGATTGTATAAATAAATTTAAATAAATAAGAGTTTTGTGTGCTTTTATTTTTATTTTTAATAGTCCTGTGGGTTACCAAGACAGTAAATTCTTAAAAGAGCAGAAAGCCTCATCTTTCTCCAAAGAAGTAATCAGTTGATGTGGACTGCCAACCTGGTGGTTAGAAACATACATGGAAATCACTCAACAGCCAGGACTCAGGAAGTAAACTACAGTTTAATAATGAGCAGTGCGTGCTATATGTGTAAATTTACACATCCCTTATGTCCTCTGCCTTTGTTCCTTGGACATGCTGTGGAATTTACAGGTGTACACAGGGCTAATGTGTTTGGGAAGTTATCTACATTTATATGAAGTGAGTCTGGAAGTGATCCTTTAAATAATTTTCTCTGTGATTGGCTCATTGGCCACTCACCCCACACATTGAGATTCTCGCCCTGCTTTTACAGTGACTGCCTCCAAGCTGATAGTGAACAAGCCAGGAAACCACATTCCTGACTGCATCCTCGCTTGCCTGCCCTCAGGAGGTACACATCCACATAACGTCCTGGGGGGAGAGGTGTATTCAGTGAAATCAGGAAAGGTGTTTCCTTGGGCAGATAACTTATTAAGAATACTTTTACCTCAAAAACTCTGAAAACTTGTGCTATAGGAACAGAGAAGTTGTAGCTCTGGTCCAGACAGACATAAGTACAAAAAAACAGAGGATGGATGGATAGATGGAAATGTTGAAAATAAATTCTGGAGTCTGTGTGTCTTTAGCTGTGCTGGGGTTCAGTGAGGCACATCATTTAATAGATAGCACTTCCTTTTCAAGGATTCTACAAATGGGATATTAGTTATTCAAATCATGACAGGAGACCCCTCACAGTATCTAGCATTTGCCATAGAATCTCCTACTGAAGAAATCAGGGTTTCATAGCCGTGCTCCAGGTTATGGATATTGATTGAGAAGACAGTGGGGAAAAGACCCTTTACTTAGGCACAGAACACAGACGACTGGTCCCAGGCTTCATGGCACTGCCTGGAACATAGAAGGAATTCAGATTCATTAAAAACAGCAGCCTGTGAGGGCTTGGGGATAACAATAAATCAGAGATTAAATTCTTATCCAGATATCCAGTTTATGGAGATTTGATTATTTCATAAGAATAATCCACAAGGGATGGTTCTTCAAAGATAGACATCCTTCTCAAAATCCAGGGTTTGGGTCTTGAAGTATGGTTGTTCGATTTTTATTGCTTTTTCATTTTATTTATTTAAAATTCTTTTTTTCTTTTATTTTTTAAATCATTTTATTTTGGGCTCTTACAATTCTTATCTCAATCCATACATCCATCTATTGTGTCAAGAACATATGTACATTTGTTGCCATCATCATTCTCAAAACATGTGCCTTCTGCTTGAACCCTTAATATCTGCTGTTCATTTCCCCACTCCCTCCCTACTCCCCCCTACCTCATGAACCCTTCATCATTCATATATTATTATTATTATTATTTTGTCATATATTACACTGTCTGACACCTCCCCCTGCCCTCTTCTCTGCTGTCCCTCTCCCAGGGAGGAGGCTATACGCAGATTCTTGTAATCAGTTCCCCCTTTCTACCCTACATCAAAACCTGTTTCACAAAGAAACAAGAATGAAGTGTCACAAGCTACACTGCTTACAGTCTTGAATGTACAGCTTAATAATTCTCCGGCTCAAGTGGGAGGAAAACCACAGCCTCTGGCAGGAAACACCTCACCACACACGTGTCTGCTCCTGGGGATGGTTTAGTAGGGCATGAGCACCCCCTGTTGCTCCATCCTTCACTGTAAGTGAGGTTTGTGTCTTGGTTTACACTAAATAGACTTCAGTGTGTGTGTTGCACAGTAATACACGTCTGTGTCCTCAGATTTCAGTACATTTACTTGCAAATAGGTGATGCTTTTGGCATTATCTCTTGAAATGGTGAATCTGCCTTTCATGAATGAAGCATACTCTGTTGATTGACCTTTTGCTGCATTTCTAATAAAACCAACCCACTCCAGTCTCTATCCTGGAAACCGCCGGATCAAATTAATATAATAGTCATTGAAGGTGAATCCAGAAGTTGCACAGGAGAGTCTCAGAGAACCCCCCCCCCTCCCGGCTTTTTCAGGCCGTATCCAGATTCCACCCGCGGCACCTCACACTTGATACCTGTAAACACAGAGACACTGTGATAAGACCACTTCCCTCTCCCCACCCCACAATTCTACATACAACCACACAGCATTGTCGTCAATTATTACCATGTAGAATGGCCTAAATGTAAACCCAACCCCATCCAAAATTCATGATGTGTCCTCTGAGTTAGCTGAAAATGGAAAGAGCAGAGGTCCTTTGTAGTGGGGCTTCCTGCCCAGAGCTCCCAGGAAAGAAGCTATACAGGTTTCACTGGCACACGGAGAGAGCTGCATTTGCATGTGGCCCTCCACTCAGAAGCAGAGGAGTGGACTACCTGTGTTGGAGTTCTCCTTGTGACCCAAGAAACCGAAGCACCCTCACAGGAGAATGGAGGGTTTTATAAAGGCTGCTTATACACATGGTACAGAAGCACTGCTGCTGCTGTAGTTAAAAGCTAGCAATACTTAATGACATTTTAAATTGATAAACACTATCATACATAAAAGAGAACCTCTGTGGCATGAGAGTTCAGAATGTATCCTTCCTCCTCAGGGTGGATGCACAGATGGTTACTCCTCATTTGAACACGATGACAGATAGCTCTGGTATCTGATTCTTGTTGGTGAACATTATTATCCTTATCACTGTCTTCCAAGATATTTCCTCCTTGCTTTGACATTGATGGTTTTTTTTACATAAAATTGTTCATAAAGCATGCCCATTTTATCTTTTAGAACCCAGCCACTACAAACTGATGCCTCCTCTCTTAATTCTGCCATGCGGGAGTCACATGTCCTGTGCCCTGTGCACCCACCTTTCTGGTACAGCCCTGCCCTATTCCTGTATAGTAGTTTGTGTCTGGGCCCACTGACTTCCACTGTCCCATACAGTAAAAGTGTCTTGTCTTCAGTGGTCACAGAAGGAATTATAGATAGAAGGAGTTTGTGGGCTCACTTCTGGAGATTGAAGGTCAGTTCTTCAGAACTCCAGTGCAGTTTTTTTCCCGACAACCCAAGCCTATTGTTAACAGTCACTCTGACTCCTTCCAAAGGTATCGGCTGGTCCAGCTCCAGTAATACTAAGTGATCATGGTGTGTGTGGAGAAGTCGGCACAGGTTAGGGAGAGGATCTGGGAGGTTTCACCACTCCTCAGAGGGCTTCCTGCAGCTGGAATGGAGCAGAACAACTAGGGACAGGGAAATAGTAAACAGGCAGTGAGGACAAATAGTAGACACCCATTCATAACAGGCTATTTTGAGAAACCCACAGGGAGGCTCTAACATCAATAGACGAATGCACACAGAAAAACACGAGCTGCTGTGTAGCGTACAGATTCTAACTGTTAGATGGCTTGTCACCGTGATTGCAGCAATGAGATCGAGTATAGCAAGGACTGTGAGGATGACACAGGACAGGACAGGATTTCATTCTATCGTACATGGAGACACTAAGATTGCAACCAAATCAATGAAAGTGACAATAACAATAGTATTTGCATTGAGGAAGCATGATTTCCTATTCAATAAAACTGTAGTGCAAGGTTATTGGTAGATAGGTTGAGAAAAGTCAAGATTCAGTTATAGAGTCCTGGGGGAGCGATTGAATTGGATCACTGCTCTAGGTCAACCCTTGCTATCTGACAGGCTAATCATGAGTTTCAAAAAGCAATCAGTAATTATCCTATCCACTGCACCTGAGGCTAGGTGGGTTCCTTTGCTTCAAGTATCCTAAGAACTCCCTATAAACCTATCACGTCTTTGTGGAAGGTATGTCTTTGGTTCACCATGAATAACACTCACTGGGGATATATGAAGAACGATCAAGTGTACTTGAATTTCAATATAATGCTGAGTTAGTTATTTTTTCTATTTCTGAGGGAGTGCGGGTAATCAAGTACACCTAAGTCCTTAAAGTGAGATCCTTGCACTTCAATACTCTGAAGAGATCTTGTACAGAAGATTTGTCTAATGTAATATATCTTTTGGTCTTTCAACTGCTGATTCCATGAGCATTGATTGTGGGTCCAAGCAAGAAGAAAATTTCTGACGAACATTTCTCAGGGTGGTGTGGACAGGTCAAGAGATTTTGTGGTAGTGGAATCTGGGGAGGTGTCAGGATTTGCTTTGGCCTTGGCAGGGTTTCGACAGCATTCCTGACTCACTACAGGGTCTTCTGCAGATGAAGAGGAGGCAGAGTTGACCTCTGAGTCCAGTCTCTGGTGTGATCAAGAGAATTAGGACCATGGAGACAGTTCTTAGCCCAAAGGGGTGTTCTGAGCAGGTGAGGTCGTGTGGTGCCACATCAAAGAGCAGGTGGCTTTCCTGTTGCATCACTGATATTGATGTAGTTCCCTGGACCCTGCCCCACGATGTAATAACTCAATTCTGAAATGCAGATGGAGGAGGCAGTAGAGGAAAGTCCAGTACCTTCTGGAGTCTGAAGTGCCACCCAACTCACCCGACAAAGAGACAGACCAGGCAGAAGATGGGTCTGTAGAACTGGAACCTCAAGTTCCAAAAAATGTTGTTGCAGATTCTACAGTTCTCTCTGCAATGCCTTGCTCATCGATGGAACTGAGAAGGGATTCTTCTGAGTCTCAGAGTCTGGGGTTTGGGTTATACACAGGTCAGAGGCATGAATGGATGTCATCTGGTCAAGCCTGACTAACAAAAGAAGGAAATTTCATGAATCCTGACATAGCATTAATAGAAAAGTGGGTTCGAGATGCATGGGAAGACATTCCAGAAGACATGGTGCAACGTGCCTTCCAGAAATGTAGTATTAGTAATGCTATGGAAGGCAGTGAAGACTGCACTTTGTATGAAAATGACAGCAGTGATGGCAATGATGGCAATCTCAGTGAGTACAGCGTCTATGATGACCTCACACCAGCTGACGCTCTGCATTGGGATATGGATGATGATGAGGAATCCAGTTTTGAAGGATTTTAACTCTTTACATTTTAGCTTGGTTGCTGATTGAGCTCAGAGAATAGTACTCTTAAGGTATATCATTGTTCATACCTTATTAATTTTGCTGAACCTATTTTCCACTTACTGTGTTGGTTTACTAATGTTAAGTGACTTGTTGCCCTTTTATTTATGTTTTTTACATAAAATAAATATTTAAATACATTACTCCACTGATGTCTCCATTTTTAGTAATTTTATTTTCATTTGTTTTGATTATTGAAACTCGCCGATGGCTTCTGCATTTTCCACCCTAGGTTTATACTCGAGTCAATCAGTTTTTCTGGTTTTCCAGGTAATAATTAGGTGCCTTGGCTTAAACTCAGGTCGGCTTATATTCGAGTATATTCGGTAATTTTATGGTGGGGTGGCCATCACAACATGAGGAACTGTATTAAAGTGTCACAGAATTAGGATGGTTGAAAACCACTGATTTAGAGGGAAGGGTGAAAAATTAAAAAAGAAAAAATGGCCCTGGGGATGTTGAGAGCTGGTGGAGGACACATGGCTGACAGGAAATACTCCCTGTCATCCATCTGTGCCTGCCCAGGGCTGGGAGTGTGTGCTCTGCGGGTCCTGCGCATCCTCTGCTGCCCATTGTCTTCCCTGCAGGGGAGGTTTGTGTCTGGGCTCACACTGACTTCCCCTCACTGTGATCCTTGCACAGTAATACATGGCCATGTCCTCAGCAGTCATGGAGCTAAGCAGCAGGGAGCACTGATTCTTCTATGTGTCTCTGGTGATGGCGAATCGGCTTTGAAGGATGGGTTATAATCTGTACCACCATCAGGCCATATGTGTCCTGTCCACTGCAACGCCTTCCTCGAGCTCTGGTGGATTCAGCTCCAGTGATAACTACTGCTTGTGATGGAGAAACCAGAGAGACAGTGCAGGTGAGAGACAGCTTCTGGGAAGGTTTCACCAATCCTGGACCCGACTCCTGAAACTACACCTGGAATAGGACAAGTGCAAATAAAGACACTGATCTCTGTGTCAGTCACTTGTAGTCACAACCATTCCCATAGACCCAGGTCAGTTATTTGAATCTCCACATTGGGGAACTGTCACCAGGCACAGGAGCATACCAAGCAATAGCATCTTGGCAGTTCTAGCTCTGGCAATATGGAGTCCTCAGAGACAGTGAAGCTTAGGGAGAGGATCTATGAAGGGTTCATCAATCCTGGACCCAAACCTTGGGCAACTGGGAACAGGAAAAATAATCACTGATGACAAGTAATGGAACCCTAATTATGTCAAACTATTTTTGGAATCTTGACAAGACTAGTGAGAAGTTCCCACTAGCCAGAAGACTCTCCACAGGAATTTCATGACTTACGGACAAGGTCTGTGGATCCTATAGAACCCTGGCCATGATGTAACATTTTCACTAATTTGAAATTTCACCTGGAAATGGGTGAGGTGCTCTGCATACTAGAAGCCTGCGGAATAAAATAGAGATCTTCATAGTTTTCTCAGAAGCTGAAAATAAATTATGACCCCGTCATCTTCTTTGGGATAAAACCAAAGTGAAACTCACTGCCATTGAGCTGCTTCTGACTCATAGTGACTCTGGAAAACAGAGTATAATTTTATGTTGAAAAACACTCAGCAAAAAGAAATGTGTGACATGTTACCAACACGACTCTTGCAGAGAAACAAAGACAGGAGCTGCATAACAGTAAATGGGGACCGATCTCCTTGGAGCAAACAAGGACTGAGCCGGGAGATTCCCCAAGGGAAGCTCCTGAACAAAATAGTGGACCATGTTAACACTTGTAGACAACTAGTCCAATAAATTGGTATACCAAAGTATAGGATGAAGAATGTTTAACACATTTCATAGGGATGGTCATGATTACAAATTAGTGTGGGGTTGCAATTCTTAGCAAGATAAGGCTCATTATACTTCTTGGCTCCAAATGTTGTCTTATTTGGTCTGGTGACTTATCTACGGTGACTTTTGGTTCTTTGAACAAAGTAATGCTGTTCTACGTGATCTGTGACTGGAAGGTTGGGGATGTCTTTTGTGGACATGATAGCCTGTCCAGGTTAGTCAAAACTGATAGTCATGTGGTGTAATGGGATATTTTTCTGAGGAAAGGGCTCAACAGAGGAAGGGTCTTCTCAGGAAGGAAAATGCAGAATAAGTATAGGCATTAAATGAGGTATTCCGACATGCTGTGGCAACATCCTATATCCAAGGGGAAGTTGGACAAGCTGTTGGATCTGCATTGAGACCCAAAGTTAAGCAGGTTGGGGAATGGGCTCAAACAGAATGCACAATGTTCACGGTTGTTCTTTTTTTAAAAAAAATATTTTATTAGGGGCTCATACAACTCTTATCACAATCCATACATATACATACATCAATTGTATAAAGCACATCCGTACATTCTTTGCCTTAATCATTTTCAAAGCATTTGCTCTCCACTTAAGCTCTTTGCATCAGGTCCTCCTTTTTATCCCCTCCCTCCCTGGTCCCCCCTCCTCATGAGCCCTTGATAATTTATAGATTGTTATTTTGTCATATCTTGCCCTATCCGGAGTCCCCCTTCCCCACCTTTTCTGCCGTCCATCTCCCAGAGAGGAGGTCACATGTGGATCCTTGTAATCAGTTCACCCTTTCCAACCCACTCACCCTCTACTCTCCCAGTATCGCCCCTCACACCCCTGGTCCTGAAGGTATCATCCACCCTGGATTCCCTGTGGTTCCAGCTCCTATATGCACCAGTATACAACCTCTGCCCTATCCAGTCCTGCAAGGTAGAATTCGGATCATAGTAGTTGGGGGGAGGAATCATACAGGATCTGGGGGAAAGCTGTGCTCTTCATCGGTACATCGCACCCTGACAGACCCATCTCATCTCCTAAACCCCTCTATGAGGGGATCTCCAGTGGCCAACAAATGGGCTTTGGGTCTCTACTCTGCACTTCCTCCTTCACTCACTATGATATATATATGTATATATGTAAAATCATATATATATACATATATAAATTTTTTTTCTGCATGATGCCTTATACCTGGTCCCTTTGGCACCTCGTGATCGCACAGGCTGGTGTACTTCTTCTATGTAGGCTTTATGACTTCTGAGCTAGATGGACGCTTGTTCACCTTCAAGCCTTTAAGACCCCAGACACTATCTCTTTCGACAGCCGGCCACCATCAGCTTTCTTCGCCACATTTGCTATGCACCCATGTCTTCGACTATCATATCGTGGAGGTGTGCAGCCAATGATATGATTTTTTTGTTCTTTGATTCCTGATAACTGATCCCTTCGGAACCAAGTGGTCACACAGGCTGGGGTGTTCTTCCATGTGGGCTTTGTTGCTTCTGAGCTAGATGGCCGCTTTTTTATCTTGGAGCCTTTAAGACCCCAGACACTCTCTCTTTTGATAGCCAGGCACCATCAGCTTTCTTCACCACATTTACTTGTTCACCCGTTTTGGCTTCAGCAGTTGTGTCAGGAGGGTGAGCATCGTAGAGTGCCAATTTAATAAAAGAAAGTATTCATGCATTGAGGGAGTGCTTGAGTAGAGGCCCACGGTCCTTCCGCCACTTTAATACTAAACCTATAAATATAGACACATAGATCTACTTCCCCATCCTCATACATATATTTGCATGTACATGTCTTTGTCTAGACCTCCATAAATGCTCCTTGACTCCTAGCTCTTTCCTCCATCTCCCTTGACTTTCCTCCTGTCCTACCATGCTCCGCCCTACCTGGGGTACAGCTATACCTCTTCTCTACACAACCCTACCCTTGATCATTCCCCACCAGGCCTGCCACTCCCCCCTCACTATCATTTTGGGTCCCATGTTGTTCCCTTGTCCCTGTGTTTGTTAACACCACTTGGTTGTTCTTATTCTGTTGTCAGACTCTATCTATTTATTATACTTACAACAAATAGAATCTTGCTACAAAATATTAGTTATTGAAGGCATAAAGATAACGTTTCCCAGAGACAGTGAGTCTACTGTTAAGAATTGTTTGTTTTTTCTCGCTCTCTATTTTTAAGGAATTTGGAAGTGATTGGTAGACATCATTTCTCAAGAAATGTACATAGTATTTCCTTTTTCTGCTCCTCCTTCCAAAGACCAAACTGAAATTTGAGTTAATAATCAAAGGGTTTATTGATGAACCAAGCAGTTCTGGAATGGACAATAATAATTGTAAGGATGCAGAGTACTGCAGTGAAGGACATTTTCAGATATGAATTCAAAAAGATCCTGGAACATACAAGAAAATTCCACTTATTTGATCTTTATTACTTTTGTCTCAAATAGACAAGGCGATATCGAAGTCACTTTGTAAAGACTGAGTAATTTAAAAGTGTCTTATTTGTTTGTTTTTAGATATTGGGGGTGAGAATGAATGCTCTCCCTCACAGCTGTTGTGAGAGTCACTGGGAAGAAGGAAGAAGGATGCCTGAAGATTTCCTGAGCTTTGCTGATTTTAAAAGTCAGTTCAAAATAAACAGTAATCATATACAACTAAAAAAATTTGGAATCTGGCCTGCATCTTTTGTAGACGCCCATCCTTGTTTGAAGAGAGCTCTTTTGTCCTCTTCACCGGGGAAAAATAAGGTGGGGGGAGGGGGCGAGACTCACAAAATCATGGCTGGTGAAAGATTGAGTAAACACAGCCTCAGTTCTGACTTCAGGAGGAAGAGAAGGACCGTGATTAGGATAGGGACAGCAATGACATTTTAAAACCTTACAAGATCGGATAACAGCCCTCTGTTTTCCAGGTGTGATTCACAAAATATTAGCCTAATACTCCAATACTTGTCAAAGGAAATCCAGGATACGTAAGCTCCTGAGAAAGTGCTAAAGTGAGTAAGTCTCTCCTCTCCTATCCAGAAGAGGCTTACCAACACTCTTCAGAGTTCCTTTACATTACCTTTTTTGACACTGCAGGTGAGTGGTCAGAAATAAGCAATTGCGGCTGACAGTATGTGAGATTCAAACTGAATTTGGTGGTCTCATTATGCTCATTTGAATGAAGGTACTAGGAAAGGGTGCTGCTAGTGCTATGGATTGCCAGAAGAACAAACCAATCTGCCTTGACGAAAGTACAGCCAGATGCTCTTTGGGTTCAAGGACGGCACAGACTTTGTCTCATGTATCTTGGACATGTTATCAGGAGAGAGAGTCCCTGGGAAAGGACAACATGGATGGAAATGTACAGCAACTCAAACAGTAAAATTCTCAAGAAGATGAATGGACACATTGGCTACAATAGGCTCAGACTGAGCCACAATGTTCAGGATGATGCAGGACTTGGCAGTGTTTCAATCTGTGAGCATAAGGTCAGGGATTCAGACCTGACAGGAGAGCACTGTGTTGGTCTGGGTAGATTAGAGAAACAAATCCACAGAAATTCATATGTATATAAGAGAGAGTTTTATGTAAGAGTTACGTGTACATTAAGAAACCATCCCAAACCAGGCCAGTCCAAGCCCATAAATCTGACATTAGCCCATATATCCAACACAGATCTACAAAGTCCTCCTCAAACTCACAAAACACATGCAATAATGCCAAATGCAGGAGGAAAGTCAAATCAGTGAGTGTTTAAGCATCTCAGCGCTGGCAGGAGTCTCCACGCTGTTCTCTAGACCCAGGTCTGCATCTTGGCAGGTCCATGTGGCTTCTCCTCAGGGATGTCTCCCAGGAAGTGAGCTTTGCTAGCTGAGGCAAAGAACTAGCTAAGGCAGCTGCACACTGGTCAGACCATCAGAGAACAAGAGACCAGAGAATAAAAAAGGCGAGGCTCACCAAGCCATTTATCTCTCTACCCTTAAATTAATCCCATGTATTTATCAGCCAGGTTAGCACAATAAACCTTATCTATCACAAGCAACTAACAACAATTTGTGTAAACCTCAGTCTTTCACATACGTAGGCCTCAAAATTCAATCCCTAAGTTAAACTCAATTTAATAGCAGTTTATTATAAGTTAATGCAAGAATACAAAGTACAGGTTTCTTAATTTGCCGTCTGCAGCGTGTACTCCTGATGCTGCAACACATCACAGGACCTCACTGGGGCTTCATGCACTTCCCTTTTCTCATTTCAAATTTGAAAATTTGTTAAAGAGTACACGATGTGTTGACGCAGCAGTGCTACTCCTCCTTTGAAATAAAAACTTAAGCCCGCTTCTATTTGAAGGACAGAAGTTGCTAACTTTTTTAGCTGGGATGTGGATAGACCATTACGAACAAGGAGAAAAACCTGAATACAAAATCTCCATTTCAAGTTGGCTTGCTAGAGCATCATCATCCTTAAGCACTGTCTATAAACACCCCGGCCTTGTTGCTCAGGGAGAGAGATTTTGATGGAAGATGTCATTCTGAATTCTACTATTAAATAAATATTTGTTCTCTGTTTTGTTACTGTTTTAGTTGGGGACAGGCTGTCCAAATCACCTTGACTGCATAACCTAATTTAAATAGATAAGGCAGATTGTGGAGCGCTTTTGTGTGTTTGTTTCAGACATACTCCCCCAGGCTCCCAACCAGTAAATCCTTAAAAGAGCAGGAAGCCTCATCTTTATCCAAAGAAATGACTGGTTGATGTGGACTTTCAACCCTGTAGTTAGAAACATATATGTAAACCACTAAACAAACAGAATGCAGGAAATAAACTACAGTTTAATTGTGGGCAATGCATGCTGTATATGTAAATTTAAACATGTCTCATATCCTTTGGCTTGGTTCATTAGGCAACGTGTGGAATTTACAGGGTTACACAGGAGTAACATGTTTGGGGCGTTGAGTGTGGAAATATCCCTCTTAATGATTTTCTCTGTGACTGACCTATTAGCCACTCACATCACACAATGTGAGCCTCGCTCTGCTTTTCCAGTGGCTGCCTCCATGCTGATGGTAAACAAGCCAGGAAACCACCTTCCTGGCTGTGTCCTAGCTTGCCTGCCCTCAGGAAGGCCAGTGAGGCTTGGGGAATAACATCCCAGGGGGACAGGTGTATTTAATGGGATCAGGTTTTTCCTTGGTCAAAAATATTTTTACCACAGAACTCTGATCACCAAGACTCTGAGAACAGTGCAGTAGTAGGTCTGAACCAGACAGACATAAGTAGAAGAAACAGAGAAAACATAAATAAATGGAGACGTAGAATTATGGCAACTCTATGTCTTTAGCTGTGCGGGGGTACAATGAGACACATCCTTGTGTTCAAAACTTCATCATACATTTGGAATACTGGTTATTCACACCATGACAGGGAGGTTTGGGGGAAATAAGAAGCTAAATATATGAGTAGAATAAAGGAGTATGTGTGAATTATGTCAATAAAACAGTTAAAACACAAAGTAAAAGCTCAAGCTATTACCTCTCCTCCATGCATAATCTTGTTGTAGTGCATCAGTCAGATTCCAACTCACGGTAGAGCCGTGTGGTAGGGCAAAGCTGCCCCACAGGGTTTCTCAGGCTATTGTCTCTGCAGGAATGAATGGCCAGGTCTTTCTTCCACAGCACTGCTTTCAGTTAGCGGCTGAGAACTACTTAATGTAGTGCCATCAGGGCGTCCTCCACACATACTCTGGCTTCCCATGACCTACTTCCAATGTTATAACTAGAACATTCATTCGAAAGAGAAAACCATTTTATGTCAAAGCCTTCCCTCTCCATCTCAGAATCAAAGCTCATCACAATGATCTCTTATATTCCCTGAAAATTGCCAGGCTCTCGCCTACCTCATAATCATCCTGAATAGCCTTGGTGGCAGAGTGGCTATGTGTTGTGCTGCTAACTACAGGTCAGCAGTTCAAAATCATCAGCTGCTCCTCAGGAGAAAGACGAGGCTTTCTAATCCAGTGAATAGAGACAGTCCCAGAAACCCACAGGGGAAGTTCTAGCCTGTCCTAAAGGGTTGCTTTGAGTCAGCCTTGAGTGCAGGGCAGAGAGTTTGTTTGAGTTGTGTTCTTATTTTTCTCCTAACTGGAGTCCTTGGATGGAGCAGTGCATGCCCGTGACTGATCAAGAGATTGACAGTTTAAATTCACAAGCAACAACACCCTGAAGAAAGTCCTGGCATCGTACTTCAAAAATATGACCACTGAAAACCCCAAGAGTATCTTTCCTCTGTCACACGTGGGTCTCTGAGATTTGGAATCCCCTGGACGCCAACTGGTTGTTTGACTTTGGGCTAACTAGCTGCTACTTAAGGAACCCCGATGGTGTAGTGTATTATGTATTGGGCTGATAAACACAAGGTCACCAGTTCAATGCCACCAGCTGCTCTGTGGGAGAACAATGAGACTATCTTTTAACAAAAAGAATTTCATAGGTTCCCAAACTTATTTGGTTAACTAGCCCTTTACAGAAAAATAATACTCACTCAGCACTTCTCTGGTAATAGAAAACTTCTGTAGTATCGCCCATAACCTGGGATAAAGTGTAGGTATCTGCTGTTGCAACCTCCCTGCATCATTCCAGTGATCCCAACCTCCACCTCAGGGGAGCGCTTTTACTCACTTTGGGGAACACTGACTTGCAGACTCCAGAAACACCAGGGGTCACTTCTAAGTCTGTCTTAGAGGGTCCCAATAGTTAGAATTGACTTGTTGATGATGGTGTGGTTTTAACTCCCACGCCTGCAGGTATTAGTGGCAAGATTGGTTCATCTGGACTCACAATGAGGATGAAATCTCAGGCTTGGTACTTATTGACTGTGGAAGTCCGGGCAAGTTCACATAAGCGTCCTTACTGTTAGGATTAAAGGATTCTGTCCCTTTCAAGCTTTCCTAACACGTGGCCAGTTCCCACATATGCTTCATTCTTCTTGTGAAATCCTGTCTTGGGAAAAGCATACAGGTTTTGACTTATTTTATTGATAGTTAAGTTATAAAAAAGAATCCCTTGCTGGTGTCCACAATGTTTTACGACACATAAAAATTACTGGTGAAAAATTTCTAGTTGGTATGATAAAGTTTATTGTGCCAACCTGGCTGACACATGTGGGCTTAATTGAAGCATGGAGGGATAAATGGCTCCGTGAGCCTCACCAATCTAATTCTCGGGTTTCTTGCTTTCTGATGGTTGGACCACGATGCAGTTGCCTTAGCCAGTTCCCTTCTTCAACTGGCAAGGCTCATTCCTGAAAGACATCCCTGAGGAGAAGCCACATAGGCCTACCCTGTTGCAGCCCTGGGTGCTGGAGAAGCCATGTGGAGACCCCTGCCAGTGCTGAGATGCTTACTAGCTCACTGATTCTGCTTTCCTCCTCAGTCAGCAATATTGCGTGTGTTTTGTGAGATGGAGGACTTTATGGATTGGTGTCGGATGTATGGGCTAATATTGGACTTGTTGGCCTGGGCAGCACTGGGTTGGGATGTTTTCTTGATGTGCATTTACCTTTTAAATAAAACTCTCTTATACATGTTTCTGTGGACTTGTTTCTCCAATGTACCCAGACTGACACAATATGATTGTGGTTGTTTATTTTTAATGGAATAATGTACTGTATTCTGAAATCGCAGTTCTAAGTGTGTCATCGTGTCCTGATACACAGTCTTTAAAACATGGGAACACAGGCACAATGTTTCATTCTTGCCTCTGTGAGAGCTATCTCCAGGAATTGTAACAGAAGTCCTGTGTTTCCTGGATGTCTAACAAATAAGAAGGTGAATGATCTTGGTCTCGATTCAAATATAGAGAAATGATCCAACAAAGGTCATTTTGGCAAAGAAGGGGCTTATAAAATACTTTTTTGCATGTAGGTGGTTCGGGGGGAGTCTGGAAATGAGACCATTTAGCCACCACAGTGGGCTTCTAAGGGAGGTAATGCCATCTCCTGTTTGAATATTTGGGTGCATGTGATATGTTCTCTTTGCTTTTGGTGAATATTGGGGTTGGGAGAACTGACTCATTTTGGAGTGGTTCTCAAGCCTGGTTAACGAGCATAATCACTTATAACGGAGCTTTAAAAAAAAACCCAGTGGACCATACCACAGTCCAAATCAATTAAACTTCTGACGTGCGAGCTAGGTGATTCCTGAAAGCAGTTCATATGAAAAAGAACTAGGCTGTCCACTTGTGGAGAATTAGTCACTGCCACCTCACGAATAGCAACAGAACTCTGTCATATATAGTGCCAGAAATAAGACCTCAGTTCAGAACTCCACTCACTGCCAGTGAGTCGATGTCAACTCTTAGTGACCCTACAGGAAAGGACAGAAATGTCCCTGTGTTTCCCAGACTGTAACTCTTTAAGGGAGTAGAAAGCCCTGTCTTTCTCCCAAAAAACAGTGATGGTTTTGAAATGCTAATTAGTAGTTCATAGACCAATGAATAACTACTACACCACCAGGGCTCTTTCTCAGGATAGAAGGCACTCAAAATATGGTCAGGGAAGAGCTGCCAGCTCAAAGCACAGTTGATCATAATGACGTGAATGGAATAAGTCCGTTGAGACCTTCATTTGCTGATAGAGGATGTCTCAATATGAGAAGAAACAGCGACAATGATCTAATCACTGAAACTCAGAATTATGAAGTACTAATACAGAAAAACCAGAACTCATAAAATATAACATGGAACTCATGAAGATCAATGTGCTAGGTATTAGTGAGCTGAAACGGACTGATATCTGCCATTTTGAATCAGACAGTCAAACAGTTTGCTATGCTGGGAATGACACATTCAAGAGGAATCACATTCATCTTCCTAAAGAACATTTCAAGATCTACTTGAAGTACAATGCTATTGTACTTCTCTCTGCATAAAAGAAAATCCAGTCAATACGGTTATGTAAATCGATGCATCAACCACTACAGCTAATGAAGAAACTGATGAATTTTATCATCATCTTCAGTCTGAAATTGATCAAACACAATCTGAATTCATGGATAATTATTGGTGATTGGAATTCAAAAGTTGGAAACAAAGAGGAAGAAACAATAATTGGAAAATATGGTCTTGGTGATAAAAATAAATCTGGAGATCACGATAGAATTTTACAAGACTAACAACTTCTTCATAGCAAATACCTGGAGTGGGCATACACAGGAATCAAACTGACTACAACAGTGGGAAGAGAAGATGGAGAAGCTAAATGTCAGCAGCTAAACTCAGTCCGGGAGTCAACTGTGTAACATGACATCAACTGCTCATAGCTAAGTTAAGATTCAAGCTGAAGAAAATTAAAACAAGCCCCCGGGAGCCAAATACAACCTTGAGTTCATCTCACCTGAATATTAAGGTGTCAGGAGCAGATTTGACTCACTAAACACCAAGGACAGGACACCTGATGAGTCGTGGGATATCACCGAGAACATGAAGAAAGCAAAAGATCACTGAAGAGACAGGAAAGAAAGGATCAAACTGGATGTCAGAAGAGACTCTGGAAAGTGCTTTCAATCATGGAGTAGCTAAGGCACTTCATATGAAATGAAGCCAAAGAGCTGAACAGAAACTTTCAGAAAGGATCTGGAGAAGTATTACAATGAAATGTGCAGATACCTAGAGTGAGAAAACCAAAATGAAAGAACATATGCACTACATCTTCAATTAACTGAAGAAAACAAATCCAAGCTTTAAGGAGCTATATTGAAATATTCTATGGGGAAAATACTGAACGATCCAGGAAGCATCAAGTGAAGATGGAAAGAATACACATTACTCTCCCAAGAAGAACTAGTTGGCATTCCACCATTTCAAGGGGAAGGATATAAACAAGCACCAATAGTACTAATGGAAGATATTCAAGCTGCACTGACGGAATTCGCCAAAACCAGTTGCCAAGCATTGACTGAATTCAATTTCAAAAGTTTCAACAAATTGATGAAGCACTGGAAGCATCGGTGGAATGATGTTTTGGGGTTCTGGGATCCTGCTGGAATGATGCTCTGAGGGATCCATGACCCTGCCAGAATGATGCTGTTTGGGGTCCAGACCAAAACAGAACGATTCTCTGAGTCAGGGACCTGCCAGAAAAATTTTCTGGTGGATCTGAGACCTCTCCAGAAAGTTGCTCTCCCACCAGAGAGATGCTCTGGGGGACTGGACTCCTCCGAAACCATCATCCACTAATTGCATGCTTCTATGGGGGTGCCGAAAACCCACTTCCCTCAAGCATATTTCTTGCGGTATTTCCGCTCCACAACACTCCATCTGCACACTCTCAGCACAGACTGGGGCCGACAAAAATTAAGAACAATTATTGTTAGTAGGCATTATGTTTGGCCCTAGAGAATCTTTAGAATAAAAGACTTACTTGAAGCATAAACTCTACCAAGCAAGCCAAACTATTTAGACTGTAATAAATGTCAAGTTTATAAATAATGTACTACAGTGGAGCAGGAGTGAACTTTGCATAAGATGTGAGAAGGCTAAACATCTAAACTGAGATCTGAGCAAATAATGAGCCATGTACAAAGCTGACGTTTTCATGGCTTGGTAGACTGATTGTTATCCAGAGGCAATATTCTACAACTCATCTACAGATTCAACCTCATTCCTCTCAAGGTTTGCTTTTCCAGAAAATGACAAGCTGATTCTAAAATTTCTATGGACATGTGACAGTTTTAGTATAGCCAAAATAATCTGGAGAAACAATAAAATATAGGTGGAGAATGCTCATTGCCTGATATGAAAACTTACTAAAAAGCTGTAGTAATTATACTGTGTAGTAGTGACATAAAGATAACGTATTGATGGAATATAATTGAGAGTCTAAAAATTCAACCTCATACATACATAGCTAAATGATTCAAAAAGAGTGCAGAGAAGTCACTGTGATTTCAGCAAATGCTGTCGAAACAACTAGATACAGGAAAAAAGAATGGGTTTTGACTGCCACCTTGCACTTTATGCAAACACTAACTCAAAATAGATCTTAAGACCTAAATGTAAAAGCCAAATCCTAAAACCCTTAATAGAAAACATATATATAAATGTCTGTGACCCTGGATTAGGGAATGGTTTCTTAAGATATCTTGCATTTTAAGCAATTATGACATCTTAAACATAAGCAGCCCAAGTTCAACATAAGTTGAACTTCATCAAAATTAAAGTCCCTTATAATTGGAAAGACACAATCAAGAATTTGAAAAAGGCAACCTACATCAGTAACTATTCATGATACCTAATAATCTTGTATTCAGAATACATAAATGCTATAAGTCAACAACTAAAACTCCACAAATTAAAAATTAGTCAAGAAGTTAGTCAGTACTCTAAAGATATAAGTATGTTAAACATAAACTATATAACTCTATTATACATTTAGTCTGAAATTTCTGTAAATTGTTTGAAACTGAAAAATATTAAAACAAGTCTACAAGAGCTAAAATATATTTTGTGGCTATCCAATCTGAATTTAGGTAACATTTAATGAAATGAACACTAATTACCTGGGGGAGGAGGGGCGATATTAAGAACATCATATGTGAAGGAAGCAAAAGGTCATTAAACACAGAAAAGCAAGAAAAAAATCAAAGTGGACATCAGAAGAGACATTGAAATTGCTCATTACTTAAAGTAGCTAAGGCAAATGGAAGAAATGATAGAGTTAATAAAGTTGAACAGATCATTTCAAATGGCAGCTCAGGAAGACAAAATATTAAAAAT
Organism: Tenrec ecaudatus; assembly: GCF_050624435.1. Lineage (NCBI taxonomy): Eukaryota > Metazoa > Chordata > Mammalia > Afrosoricida > Tenrecidae > Tenrec > Tenrec ecaudatus. Next base: position 77,143,771 of record NC_134544.1, read on the forward strand.
TCATCATTTTTTTCACCTTATATGCTACCAAGTCCTGCCAGCCACCTCCACCCCCATCTGCCCCAACCCAAAATGGCTCTGATATCTCCCATCAGCCTCCACTACAATCCCTGTGCACAGCCACATTCTTGAACTATCCCCACAACCTCCCCACTGCTCTCCCTGCATCCACACCTGCACTCTTTCTCCAAGTATCTGCACCAGACTCCACACCGAAGCCCCAGTGATATACCTAATATTGCTATGACCATGTCACTGCTCCACTCAACTCCCTCCAAAGGTTCCCCGCCTTCATCAGGAAGCTGGATATCAGTTCTGGGAGGCCGGTTAGCACCAGAACCCAGCTGACCTGTGCCCAGCTCCTTCTTCTTGTCCTTTCAAATGCCTGTGTCCCTGAGGCATCTGAAAGGGAGGACAGGCCCCAGCAATTTTCCTGGACTTTCATCCTCGGCTGTAAGTGTCCCGTGTCATTTCCACTCGGTCCAGCATCATTAGGATGTGTTTGCATGTCTCTCTGAAGCAAGGATCGCATCAGCAGCCACTGATTGCCTGCCAGACCTGCACTGAATCACTTAACCCACAAACATCTGGCCCACTTTAGGGACGAAACACTAGGGGCTCAATGAGGCTCAAAGACTTTCCCAAGGAAATCAGCTAATGAATAGAAAAACTAGAATTTGATTTCAATTCGGATGGTAGGGCCTATCAGCCTACACAGACATGCTGGAGGGCTTTTGTGTCTACACAGGAGCTGGATCTAGAAAGGACAGTGTGAACCTTCACGGAATGAACAAGAGCAGGTCTCTGCACAGGAACCACCCTCCACACTCAGGCAGGGACTGGAACAGAACTTCCCCCGAGTGAGATGTCAAAGGTTACTGGTGGTTAACAGGGTCAGTTGCAGAAAGTGGGGGGTGGAGGGTAGAGGTGATGGGAAAATGACAAGGATCATGGAATGTTAGCTTTCAAACAGATTTTTATAATAGCTGTCAATAAGGCTTAAACCTGTAAATAACTAAACAGGCAAAAGTTGTGAGATAGATACAAGGGGGCTTCAAAAAGTTTGTGGGAAACTTCCATTCTTTTCAGATTTGTTAGGCTTTTCAGATTTGTGGGGCTTTTTCTTGCTTCTGGTTCCTTTGTTGGTCTGCTTTTGCACCTGCATGACCAGGTCCAGGGCCTTCTTGAAAGCTGGAATGACATAGTCCACTGGGGTGAGTGGTGTCCCCCAGGTCCCATACTCACTCAAGCAACAGCTGTCAACACCTGTAGTTGTTCAGGAGCCAGCAGAACTCCGACCCACTCCCCAGCCCCGACACCCCACACCCCCTTGCAACCAGTCTCACCTTGCAGGTAATTGAGAAGCAGGTCTACAGCGGGTTCTGCTTTATTCTCAATTTTCCCCGGGTTGTAGTCTGGCTGCTTGGACATCTCGGGAGAGCTTATCAGGTTGGACCTTGCTGCAACACAGAGGGAAAAGACCCAGCCAGTTCAGTAACTGCCAGTCAACGTAGCAAGTTATTCCTGGGGTCCTGACTCAGGTAAGGAATGCAAATGCCTGCATAGATGCCCACATCCTGCCTCCTGATCCTCATCCAGGTCCCCAAGCTTTGCCTACATCACAAAGCTAAGAGTCGGCTTTATTTCTTGACCCTGTATGCTACCAAATCCTGCCTGCCACCCCCCTCTATCATCTGCCCCCAACGCAAAATAGCTCCGATATTTCCCGTCAGCCCCCACCACAATCCCTATGTCACAGCCACACCTCCTTTCTGAACTATCCCAACCTCTTACCCGCTCTCCCTGCAGCCACACCTGCACCCTTTCTCCAAATACCTGCACCAGGCTCCACTGAAGCCCCAGTGATATACATCATGCTGCCATGGTCATGTCACTGCTCTGCTCAACTCCCGCCAAAGGTTCCCTGTGCTCATCAAGAAGGAGGATGAGTTCTGGGAGGCTAGTTAGCACCAGGACCTGGCTGGCCTGTGTCCAGCTCTTTCTTCATGTCCTTTCAAATGCCTGTGTCCCTGAGGCACTTGAAAGGGAGGACAGGCCCCAGCAATGTTCCTGGAATTTCATCCTCAGCTTAAGTGTCCCGTGGCCTCCTTTCCACGTGGTCCAGCATCATTAGGATGTGTGTGCAAGTCTCTCTGCAGCACGGATCACATCAGCAGCCACTGACGGCATGCCAGACCTGCACTGAGTCGCTTAACCCACAAATATCTGGCCCGCTTCAGAGACGAACCACTAGAGGCTCAAATACTTTCCCAAGGAAATCAGCTAATGAATAGAAGCACTAGAATTTGATCTCAATTCTGACGGTAGGGCCTATCAGCCTACACAGACATGCTGGTGGGCTTTTGCCTCTGCACAGGAGCTGGGATCTAGAAAGTACAGTGTGAACCTTCACGGAATGAACAAGAGCTGTTCTCTGCAAATGAATCACCCTCCAAACTCAGGCAAGGACTTGAACAGAACTTCCCCCTGGCCAGGGGACTGTAGGAAGTCCCATGTGGCTTGGGGATGAGCTTTCCTAGAAGAGCTAGATTGGGTGGAGAATTAAGACTACAGTAGAGATCAGGTGTCTGGTGGGTTACATGCTGTACTTCTAACCACAAAGCCATCAGCTGGAAACTACTGGCTGGAAAAAGAGGCTTCCTACTCCTGTGTAGAGTTACAGTCTGGGAAACCCCCACAGGCAGTTCTACCCTATCCATAGGGTCGCTGGGTCAGAATAGCTGCCAGTGAGTTTTCATGGGAGCGCTGCCTCTTGTCATGCCAGCATGTGTTCAAGGAGTGGTGTGGAGCACCAGGCCAGCCCCTCAGTCCCTCACTAGCAGAGCCACACCCCACCTGGATGGTCTCCTTGAGCAACTCTACAGCCTCCTTCAACTCCCGGATCTAGCTCATGGCTTCGGTAAAGCTGGAAATTTTCCTAAAAGCGCTTACTCAAAACCAAAACCAAACCAAAAGTACCCTACAAACCAAGCAACACACTCGGAATTTTCATTAGAACAGGGATAAAATGACTCCAGGTGGGAATACACAGTTAAAATGGAGTCGGCATAAATCTAAACATCGGACAAGCTACTTCTTCAGAGGCAGCAGAAACAGAAATATCCCTTTGGGCAATAGGCAGGAGCAGCTCCCACACTCCCCCACACTAACAGATTTGCAGAAATAATGGATCCAGTTCAATTGCCTGGATGTCTTTTACTGGCTACTTTCTCTGCATGAAAAACAATTACTGGTGGCAATTTCCTCCTGTCCCTCTTAAAGAAACCTTTCCTCCAGCTGTCTGTCCTCCACTAAGAAGCTTTCCTCCAGCTTTTTTCTGTTAAACACAAACAGGGTTTTTTAAAAATTAAATAACCTGCAAAATTTTTTAAGAGTGTATGTGGGAACGGGGGGTCTTCCGTACTTGAAGGGTCTTGCCCTTCTTTGGAGACTTATATGCCTTCCCAAAGAAAGACTGGCCCTCTTTTTGGTTGAGTTCCTGCTCACCGAACCCCATCTTTGTACAGCTGGGCCGGTCTCTTTCTCCTTTTACTTGCCACCTGCCATACGGTTGACTGGTAGCCACCAACCTGGGTCACCTCCCTTGAGGTCCCAGTCCTGGACTTACCCCACAACCTGGGAATGCCAATCACACCTCAATGCGCGGTGGGTGCGCTGGATTATCACTTCAACACCCTCATGGCTGAGCGCGCTCCCCGCTGCCGCCCTACAAGCTGTCAAGAATGAGCTAGGGCATTTCTGGACTACCGGGTGCACCCCTCCCCCTCCCCTTCCCCGCTCCCAGAGAAGGCACCGCCCAGGGGAGCAGACTGGGCAAACCTCCGGAGGAACCCCTAACGTTTTGTGCTCCAGCTGCAGCCACTCGCTTCCTGAACAGCAGTCACTTCGTGGTGAGAGAAGCCACAGACCCAGGGCTCACCTGTGAGCGGAAGACGTTCTAGGAGTTTCAGGGAGGAGCCACCGCTGTGTGAAAGGAAACCATGGAGCGGAGGAGACACGCAAAGTTCCCGCAATGAATCCGGAACCCCGACGCCCAAAGCCCCAGTCTGGGATCCTACTTTCTCCAACAGGAATTCTCCCTAGGAACCCCAACCAATCCCAAAACTGGGGGATGGAAGCAGCCCCTGGGACACCCTCCCACATCTCACCACGCGAGGGGCGCTGACGGAGCGGGGGAGGGGGAAGCAGGGCGCTTGCACGCAGCCAGGCTGCTGTGTGCACCAGGGTCACCCCAAACTGGTCACCGCGCGACCCCTCACCTGGGCGCGCAGACTACACAGTGCTCAGGTTGCAGGCGCTTCTCTGGCACCACACACCAGGCAGAGCAAGTAGGACCCACGGTATGACACTCACTTCCGGCTAGGACACCTCCACTTCCGGCCCGTCTCAGCGTGACCCGGAAAGGGAGGAGAGTAGTCATGGGTGTGATCCGGAAACACATAAGTGAAAAAACAGGCAGGCGTTAAGGCTTCATTAAGCTGCATAGACATTCAGGAAAATAAGAATCTTACTTGATATGGCAGAGATTAATATGACATCATTCCCACCAACATTATTTGAAAGTTTGTTCTTCATTACACTGACCATACAGGAAGGGATTGCGATGAATTGGAAATAATAAAATGTGGAGGTCTTAGTGGGGAAAAAACCCGCAAACACCCAGATTCTTATCCTGACAAACGTTTAGATTATTATCAGATGTATGATCAAAGTCACATACCTCATAGACAGAACTGACTGAGCTAAAGGCACCAACTTCCCTATGTGACACTGAATATCCACATGGTACAAGGTATGCTCAGGGCCACGTAAAAGAATAAGCAATATACTTCTACCATCGCAACACAATTTTAATGTTACACAAAACAAACTGAATATTTTCTTTTTTTCTTTTTAAACATTTTATTAGGGACTCATACAACTCTTATCACAATCCATACATCAATTTTGTAAAGCACATCTGTACATTCTTTGCCCTCATCATTTTCAAAGCATTTGCTCTCCACTTAAGCCCTATGCATCAGGTCTTCTTTTTTTTCCCCCTCCCTCTCCACTCCCCCTTCCCTCATGAACCCTCAATAATTTATAAATTATTATTTTGTCATACCTTGCCCTGTCCGTCATCTCCCTTCACCCCTTTTCTGTTGTCCAAACTGAATATTTTTTTCATCTCTTAAGATACTGAAGTACACTCTAACTTCCATGTGGTGCTTATGCATGTCTGAGACTGAGAAAATAAACTACTACATCATCGGTCTAGTTTTGGACTATTGTTTATAAGGACAGTACCTGCTATGGTAAAGATGAAACAGTACGTTCTATAAAATGGAAAAACACAAAAGCCTAAGGAGCTTTTACTCTGCTCTCTATGGTTCTATGAGTCCAGAATTCATATGACAGGTCTGACTTTATTGTCCTTTTGAATATATGTTCTTATTCATATACGTAAAACCTTAGTGTGTTTGTGTATTTGAAAACTGGAGGTAAATACAATAGTAACATCACATTAAAACTGGTGCTTGGTAAAGTAGAGGGGCAGCAAACAAGAAGAAAACGTTTTAGATTGACAAAGGCAAACAACGGGCTCAAATATACGAACAATTATGAAGATGGTATAGTACAGGCCAGTGTTTCTTCCTGTGGTACACAGGGTCACTATGATTTAGAACTCACTTAATGACACCAAACAATAACAACTTCCATTGTACACTGGCTCTAAGTACAATAAGTACTAAAATGTTAGAATATTTCTTTTAAAAATAAGCATTAACTTAATAATCATTCAGAACAGTTGTTGAAAACATATAATCATGGTTTTAAAATATATAACTGCAAGATTAATCAAGAGTTAAGGACAATATTGAACAACTGTAGATCTGCATGAGAAAATTTTTTTTATTTTACAACTGCAGAGAATGTGGGGTAAAAGCATTTAAAAATACACTCTACAACGGGATATATTATACTGGTGTTTTAACAACACAGTAACAAATTTGATGATTTCATGACTCTAATTAATTGAGGAGAATGATTACATCATATACCCTAATAGTTTATGTGCAGGTTTGTGGAAATGGGATTGATTGAGTTAGAGAGCACCTATCCCTGCCTTTGAGTTCATATTTCACCTTGACTGAGTGGGATTATTACCAGGGATGCAAGGATGTTTCAACATTAGAAAAAATATTAATGTAACCGACTACATAAACAGGGAAAAGAATAAGAACCCTTTGATCATGTTAATAGATGTAGAAAAGATATATGACAATATCCAACACCCATTCCTGATAAAAACACTCAATAATATGGAAACAGAAGGGAGAGACCTCAACACAACAAATGTATTAAAGGAAACACTGTTGGTGAAGGACAATTAGATGATTGGAACTTGCTGGAAATAAGACACTGCTATGCACGCAGAAAGTTTTCTTCAAAAGAGTAATACAAAACCCACAGACTGGGGGGAATACATCTTTAGCAATGAGGAGATCGATACAGAGGTGGAGGGGGACAAGGAGGAGCAGAAGACAACTGTGGCATTTTCAGGAATCTCTAATCTAGATGCTCACCTGAGCATGCACCTGGGAAAAGGAGGCTGGAGTCTGGGTGGTCTAGCATAGGGAGCAGAGCCTGAAATCAGTGTCTGAGGATGAAGTTTTGTAAAGGGTCTTTCCGTTGTGGCTCTTGAGTCTACAAGGCTTAGGCCTCTTTGACTTGCGTGATTGGAGGAGTTCATGAGGAAGTCATATGGTGCCAGGAGAGGCATGGTCAAGTGGAGCAGATGGCATCAGGTGCTATCAGGTATGTCTCTGTAATCCATGCAATGGGAGTGTCTCTTGGGGATATTCCCAGTTGGGATGCCTGCTCTCCACCCACCACTTTCTGTCAGCTTGTCTTTCTGCCATGGCTTGTGTGTTGTGTTTCAAATGCAGGCAGGGTCACCCAAAATGAACAGGTTTCAGCAGAGCTTCCAGACTATGCAACTAAGAATGAATCAGTTGCCACTCCAGGTGCTGAAGCTCACCTCTCGGCCCCTCCCTCCCCATCTCTTCCAGGTCACACCCCTTAGGGCAGACTCCACCCCACCCCATACCTAGGTGATGCAATTTCCTGTTGAACCTACTTCCTCTGACTGAGAAGGTTCAGAGTGAGCTTCCCACAAGCGTAGGTGAGTCTCTATGTTTCCATGTGGATTCCATGATTGGAGGCCCCTGCAGGGTGACGTCCCCAGCTGTGTCTTGGTTCCTGAGGACATTACAATTCCCGCACCCTGTCGGCCCCTGTTCCAGGACGCCATGATCCCCTGGGACATTTCCATTTAAATCCTTTCTGAGCTGGGTACAGGCCTCAGAGCATTCACGCATGGGAATACTCTGCCTCCTTTATCCTGCCCAGAACCCCTCATGCACCCTCACCTCTCAAGCCAGAAAGGCCCGATTGGGTGTAGTTTCTTGTCTGGTGTCCGTTCCCTCCATGTCAGGTGTCAGGCATGAGAGCAAGGGAGCCCAGAGTGGCCTTTACCGAAAGGAGCGGCCAGCCTTGCAGTTATCAGGCCACCCCATGATGACTGTGGTCTGTATTAGAGTTTAACTTCCCAGCACCTTGCTTTGCAAAAGGGTGGCATAGCAGTCACAGCCCCAAACCCCGCACAGTTTAAGTCCTCACATCGAGTAAACCTCCACTGAGTGTGTTCTGCCCAGGAAGCAAGGCTGTAGGTAATCTGACCCTCAGGCAGAGGACTTTTGAGAGTGGATTACCTTCAACTCTCCAGGCAGCCCAGGGAGGGGCAGTGTCTCTTGGATGTTTGCCTGCATGTGTGTCCTTGATGGAGGTCACCAAATGGTTTAGGGGCTCTCCTAGACAGGAGCCAAGTCCAATCAGCCTTGCCCTGACTGCATAGGTCAGGAGGCCCTGGACCCATCTTGTAAGCCCGCTATCTAAGGATGGAAGTGTCTGTCATTGTGATGTATTCATTGATCACCAATCATGCTTTTGTGGCAGTTTCCTTTGCCCTGCCCCACCCCTACAACCTCTTTAATTCACATCTCAATTGTGAACCTGGGAAGCCATTTCAACCTCTTGTTGGTCGCTTCCCTCTTCCAGATACATGATTTGTTTGTGTCTTTACTTTGTCTTTGTCTCTTAACATTTAAAAAATATTCTCTTTAAACTATATTTAAAATGGGGTCTCCTTTTTCATCTAAAACAGATCTTGACTGCGTGTGCTTCCTTAGTCATTTCTGCCCATCGGAAACTAGCTTGTGCTCTGTTTCAGACTGCAAAAGGGACTCCAATCTCAAATAAAATTTAAAGAGAACATTTATTAATAATCAGAAATAATTCGGTGGAGGATTTAATCTATGGGTATGTTAGGTAGCTTAGCCTAGGGAATTGGGAAGTCCATTACGCATGCCCAGGAGAGCCAGCAAAGACAAAAGCTGGATTTACCCGCTGGTGGGCTTGGATGGGCGTTACACCTGGATCAGCCCACCTGGGCCGGGTGATTGCAATTCAGCCAATGGGATCGACCTGGGGTCGTTCACCACACCTCCCCCGGGAACCCTTGGAAAGGCAGGGACCAGAAGGGAGAGGGTCTCTTGGGCGCCAGGTCTCTTGGTCTTGTCTTGTTTGGGTGGTCTGGTGGTCTTTTGGGAGGAGAGAGATCCTTGCGTGTCCCCGAGCAGTCTCTGCCAGGCCGCATGGTCAAAGGAATCCTATGGGTGCCGCGTAAACCTGATGCTTCTTTGAACTTTCATTAAATTCACTTGGATCACAAGCCCGGCTTTGGCATGAAATCTTTCTCGCGTGGAGCTAAGGACCGAGGCTGAGATTTAGGCCGGAGAGAGAAACCTAACAGGGATGCCCTTCAAATGGACGTTAGGCATGCACTGCCATCCACAGCCCTTTACTAACTGGGGTGCTAAGACTTTAATCTCTACTACAGCTCCTGGGTTTTGTCTCTGCTGATGCTGCACCTTTCCACTTGGAGTGTGAAGAGCACCTCAGCTCAGACATTGGTTGTGTTAATGGCTCACCTCTTTATCACTGCGCTCTTCTACCCGTGCCACCACCCCCTTATCTTCCCTGGTGACTCGTAGATCATTGCTGACCCAGATTTAATGTCCACTCTTTTTATTAACAGGGAATTTTGGTTTCCTTTATCATCCTTTGATTTGCAGAATCCAGAAAATATTTTGTTTTCAGGTCATTTTGTGTATCAATCTGGAGAAAGAATAGCTTTTCTTCAACTGTAAAGAGTTTCCGTTTTGAAAATTCAGAGGGCAGTCAGAAGTGACTCGATGACAGTGAGTTTTGGTTTTGTGCATTAATATTATCTTTTAGTGACACATGCCTTCAAAGTAAGCACTTTTTTGGTTGTTTTGAGTTATTTTCACAGTTACATAGTATTTAAAGCGTTCATTTATCAGTTATCCTAGTGGGTACAGACAATGTTTCATAGAACCCAATTCTAATTATATAAATTGATTTAATCCTTTTGATGTATTTATTTCATTTGTTAACTGTTTCTTCTTCAATTTATTTGATTTGACTGTGTAAGAATTGTGTCCTACTAAGGTTAACTCCTAATTTTAAAAATATTGGGTCACAATTATTCCTAATACAAGGTAACATTCAGATATATAATTCTTATATATAGTAAGATATCTTCTTATTGAAAATAAAGTTACCATTTTCTATCTCCCACGGCATGGAAATACTTAATTGTTCTAACCCTTTATCGAAGTACTCTTGTTAAAAGGCTTGTTTTATTCGCTGCTTTATTGTTCTCAGGTGCACTCTGGTGCACTGTTTGTGATGCCATAGGACCTTAAACTTTTCCTTGTGGTTTCTAGGCTATAATTAATATGTAACCAGATTGCCACATCATGGGATACAACTGCTTACATTTCGTGGAGTTGCCATACATTTACTGTAGCAGTAGGACTTATTCACTAAGTAATTTAGATAGGTCAAATTCTCAGTAGGCTTACATGTTTTTCACTATGGGCATGGTGATTCTTAATGAAAATTATTTTGCGTTTCTGATTTAGTCATATTTTCAACATAAAACCAATGTTTGTCCATAGACATGAATATGCTTTCATCATGTTTGTTTTCCCTTTGGTTAGGTTCCATGTCATGTTAATTCCATCTCATGGCTACTTCATGTGTTACAGAGCAGAACAGCTCATAGCATTTCTGGAGTATCATTTGTGGAAATAGATCTCCAGTCCTGTCTTCCACATAATGCAGGCTGAATTTAATCCATCAACCCTCAGTGGAACAGTCTAGTTCAAGCTGTGTGTGCCACCTACAAACCTTCCTTGTCTTTAACCCCAAAAAGCAAACTCACTGCCACAATGTCAATTCTCACTCATAGTGTTCCTATGTAGGTATCTGAGATTCAAAATCTATACAGGAACAACCAGCCTCGTTTTTCTTATACAGATCTGCTGGTGTAGTTGAACTGCCAGCTTTGAGAGTAGGAAATGAAACCAGGATTCTCCCCCACCCCTAGAAATTAACCCAGCCAAACAGATGCCATCAAACCCACACCAACTCCTGCAGACTCCATGTGTGTCATTGCACAGGGATGTTGCAGAGGGGTTTCAGTGACTGGTTTCTCAAAAGCTTTCTTCCCGGAGACTCTGAGTAGACAGAAACTTTTAATCTCTCCATGAACACCTATCCATGGTAACCATTATAATGCTCAGGGACATCAAAAACTAAGCCAGGCACACATGCGTGCATGTGCACACATTCCAGAACCTATGGGACCTGGCATTCTTTCAAAGAAGGAAAACTCTAAACTATAAAATGAGGTTGAATTTTTAACTATAACATGAGAAACCACCTTTTTGAATATGCAAAATTTGCAGGACTCAGAAAAATTAAGTCATTCTGTTAATTTTCAGCTCTCACAATTTTCTTTTTTTTTTAAACGTTTTATTAGGGGCTCATACAACTCTTATCACAATCCATACGTATACATTACATCAATTGTATAAAGCACATCCATACATTCCCTGCCCCAATCATTCTCAAAGCATTTGCTCTCCACTTAAGCCCTTTGCATCAGGTCCTCTTTTTTTTTCTTTTTTTTCCCCTCCCTCCTCGCTCCCCCCGCCCTCATGTGCCCTTGGTAATTTATACATCGTTATTTTGTCATATCTTGCCCTATCCGGAGTCTCCCTTCCCCCCCTTCTCTGCCGTCCCTCTCCCAGGGAGGAGGTCACATGTGGATCCTTGTAATCAGTTCCCCCTTTCCAACCCACTCACCCTATACTCTCCCAGCATTGCCCCTCACACCCTTGGTCCTGAAGGTATCCACCCTGGATTCCCTGTGCCTCTAGCCCTCATATGTACCAGTGTACAACCTCTGTCCTATCCAGCCCTGCAAGGTAGAATTTGGATCATGGTAGTTGGGGGGAGGAAGCATCCAGGATCTGGGGGAAAGCTGTGTTCTTCATCGGTACTACCTCGCACCCTGACTGACCGATCTCCTCTCCTAACCCCTCTATGAGGGGATCTCCAGTGGCCGACACTTGGGCCTTGGGTCTCCACTTTGCACTTCCCCCGTCATTCAATATGGTATATATATATATATATATACATATATTCTTTTTTTTTTTGCATGATGCCTTATACCTGGTCCCTTGGGCACCTCGTGATCGCATTGGCTGGTGTGCTTCTTCCATGTGGGCTTTTTTGCTTCTGAGCTACATGGCTGCTTGTTCACCTTCAAGCCGTTAGGATCCCAGACATTATCTCTTTTGATAGCCGGGCACGATCCGCTTTCTTCGCCACATTTGCTTATGCACCCATTTGTCTTCAGCAATCCTATCATGGAGGTGTGCAGCCAATGATATGATGATTAGTTGTTCTTTGATGCCTGATAACTGATCCCTTCGGGACCACTCGATCACCCAGGCTGGTGTGTTCTTCCATGTGGACTTTGTTGCTTCTGAGCTTGATGGCCGCTTGTTTATCTTCTAGCCTTTAAGACCCCAGTCACTATCTCTTTTGATAGCCGGGCACCATCAGTTTTCTTCACCACATTTACTTGTTCACCCACTTTGGCTTCAGCAGCTATGTCGGGAGAGTGAGCATCATAGAGTGCCAATTTAATAAAAGAAAGTATTCATGCATTGAGGGAGTGCTTGAGTAGAGGCCCAAGGTCCTTCAGCCACCTTAATATTAAACCTATAAATGTAGACACTTAGATCTATTTCCCCATCCTCATATATATGTTTGCATGTACATGTCTTTGTCTAGACCTCCATAAATGCCCCTTGACTCCCAGCTCCTTCCTCCATCTCCCTTGACTTTCCTCCTGCCCCACTACCATGCTCCGGCCCCACCTGGGCTACAGCTATACCTCTTCTCTACGCAACCTTACCCTGGATCGTTCCCCATCAGGCCTGCCACTCACCCCTCACTACCATTTTGGGTCCCATGTTGTTCCCTTGTCTCTGTGTTTATTAACACCACTTCCTTACCCTCCTCCCCCTCCCCCACCCGGAACTGTCTGTCCCATTGTTTTTCCTCCAGATAGTTCATCCAGCCTGTCCTATTCAAACAGACATGTGGAGACACTAACATGCACTAAAACAAGACAGAGGAAAACAAAGCAACAGTATACAACCAGACAACAAAACAACAAAAACAAACCACTGACAAAGAACAAAACAAAACACTTCACAAAAGAAAGGCTTGTAGTTCGTTCAAGGATCATTTGCTGGCCCTTAGGAGCGTTTTCCAGTCCAGTCTGTTGGGGCACCACGCCCTGCCCCAAAGTCTACCTTCAGCATTCCCTGGGGACCTTGCCACTCCATTCCCCTGCTGTTCCACTGCACTCCCCCAGTGCTTTGCCTCGGTGTGGTGGGATCAGGTCAGGTGCAATTCCCACACTGTGTCTCCGGTGCTGTCCCCTGTATCGCCCTTAGCCACTGAGGGGCATCATGTCTCATAGTAGGGCCAGCCATGTTGTTCTCTCTGTAGACTGGCTGCTCTACTCCGGAACATCATCCTCACGGCCTGGTGGGCCAGGCTGTGTTCCACTGTCTTCTCCTGCCCCTTCATCTGCTCCCATGTGCTCTGATCAGATATGTCCATCTCCCGGAGCTGCAGAATCAATGTCATCCTTTGAAACAAATTCTTTTTGGGGGAGGGGCAGGAATACACTTAATTTTTGGTGCTGGGGCCAGCCTCCCAGACCTCTCCACTGGTTCCCTACTCCATGCCGGGATATTGCATTCACACCTTGTGGCACTGGGTTGAAGTCTGGTCCCACTTTCCTGTGAAGATATAAACAATACCCTCCCGTTGGGTGGATTAGTACCTCATGCCCCCACTTCCCTTTGATTCCTTATAGTCATCCTTTTATTTTCCGTTCCCCACCTCCTCCACTGTTGTCTACCTTGTGCATCCCTGGTTTTGGTCTGGTCTCTGCCATACTACACAGACTTCACCCCAGAAATGTTTGTATACAGTAGATTTTTTCCCTATGCCACTTTTGCATTAAAAAAAATTTTTTAATACTTACATCAGCGGGCTCATGTTGTACTTGTCCTTTTGTGCCTGACTTACTTTGCTTAGCATGATTTCCTCCAGTTCTTCCCATGCCGCTATGTGCCTCATACGTTCATCACTGCTTTTTAGTGATGCATAGTACTCCATTGTATGTTTATACCACAGTTTTTTTAATCCAATCGTCAGGTGATGGAAATTTGGGTTGCTTCCAACTCCTTGCAATTGTGAACTGTGCCGCAATGAACATTGGAGCACAGATGTCTGGTCTTGATTTGTTCCTTGCCTCTTCTGGGTATATGCCCAGTAGGGGGATTGCTGGGTCATATGGTAACTCTATTTCCATCTGTTTTAGGTATCGCCAGATTGATTTCCATAGTGGCTGTATATACTTACAGGCCCACCAGCAGTGGATGAGAGTTCCTGTCTCCCCACAGCCCCTCCAACACTTGTTGCTTTCTGATTTTTTGAATTGGGCTACCTTTGAGGGTGTCAGGTGGTACCTCATTGTTGTTTTAATTTGCATTTCTCTTATGGCTAAAGATCGGGAACATTTTCTCATATGTTTGTTGGCCATTCGGATTTCTGTCCCTGTAAAATTTCTGTTCAAGTCCTTTGCGAACCTTTCTAGTGGGCTATTGGTTTTTGTTTTTGTTTTTTTGTTTTTTGGAAGCTAGCAGAGTATTCTAGGTTTTAGTAATAAGGCCTTTGTCTGATATGTCATTGCTAAAGATGTTTTCCCAGTTTGTGGAATCTCTTATTACTCTCTTGGTGAATTCTTTAGATGTACACAAGTGTTTTATCTTCAGTATATCCCATTTGTCAATTTGTGCCTCCTCTGTGTTTGTGTCCTTCCCTACTTCTGATAGCCTGTGCATTCCCTGCGCCAAAGTTCTCAAGTTGGTCCCAATTCCCTCATTGATGGCCCTAATAGTTTGGGGTTTAACTTCAAGGTCTGTGATCCACCTTGAGTTTATTCTTGTGCATGGAGTGAGATAAGGGTCTTCCTTCATTTTTCTGCATGTTGATAACCATTTTTTCCAGCACCACTTGTTAAAGAGGGCATCGGCTTCCCATTTGATATATTTGGGGCCCTTATCAAAGATCAGCTGTGTGTATGCTGATGCTTTTATTTCTGGGTTTTCAGTTCTTTTCCATTGGTCTGAGTATCTGTCATTGTACCAATACCATGCAGTTTTGAGAACTGTGGCTGCATAGTATGTGCCAAAGTCAGGTAAAGCATGCCCTCCTACAGTGTCCTTCTTCTTGAGGAGTTCTCTGCTAATTCTGGGTTTCTCCCTCTCCATATGAAGTTGGTAATCAGTTTTTCCATTTTTTTTGAAGAAAGGTGATGGTAATTGTATTGGGGTGGCATTAAACTTATATAGTGCTTTTGGCAGAACTGACATCTTAACTATATTAAGTCTCCCAATCCAAGAGCATGGAATATTCTTCCATTTGTTGAGGTTGCTCTTGGTTTCTTGTAATAGTGTTCTATAGTTTTCCCTATATAGGGCTTTTGTTTTTTCAGTCAGGTGTATCCATAGATATTTCAATTTGTGTTTGGCTATTGTGAAGGGTACGACCTTTTTGATCTCTTCTTCTGTGGTCTTATATGATGTGTATAATAGTCCGAAGGACTTCTGTTTGTTGATCTTGTATCCTGACACTCTGCCAAACTCCTCTATTGCTTCCAGTACTCCACTTGTGGAACTTTTGGGATTTTCCATATATAGAATCATATCAACTGCAAATAACAATAGTTTCACCTCTTCCTTCCCCAGACGAATACCTTTGATGTCACTTCTTTGCCTTATGCTGTTAGCTAAAACCTCCAGCACGATATTAAATAGGAGTGGGGACAAGGGGCATCCTTGTCTGGTCCTTTTTCAGTGGGATTGTGTTAGTCTTTTCTCCATTGACTACCACTTTGGCTGTTGGTTTTTCATATATAGCTTGTATTGTCTTGAGGAACTTTCCTTCCATTCCTATCTTCGCTAGTGTCTTAAACAGGAATTGGTGTTGGATGTTGTCGAATGCTTTTTCTGCGTCTATTGATATAATCATTTGATTCTTATACTTTTTCATGTCAATGTGACGAATAATACTGATGGTCTTTCATATGTTGGACCATCCCTGTATCCCTGGTATGAATCCCACTTGGTCATGGTGAATTATTTATTTTATATACTTTTGTATTCTGTTGGCTAGTATTTTGTTAAGGATTTTTGCATCAATGTTCATTAGGGATATTGGTCTGTAATTCTCGATTCTTGTGGGATCCTTGCCCGGTTTGGGTATCAGAGTTATACTAGCTTCATAGAAGGAGTTTGGGAGTTTGCCATCTTTTTCTATGTTCTGGAAAAGTTTGTGTAGGATTGGTATTAGTTCTTCCCTGAATGCTTGGTAGAATTCTCCAGTGTAGCCATCTGGTCCAGGGAATTTTTTTGTTGGAAATCCCTTGATAACCTTTTCTATTTCTTCTATTGCTATGGGTCTGTTGAGATTCTTGATGTCCACTGAGGATAGTCTAGGGAGGGATTGTTTTTCCAGGAATTTGTCCATGTCTTCCAAATTGTTGAATTCACTGGAGTACAATCCTTCATAGTACTGTGTAACTATCCTTTTGATTTCATTAGGGTCTGTTGTAATGACCCCTCTTTCATCCCTTATTCTTGCTATTGAGATTTGTTCCCTCCTTTCTTTGGTTAGGTTTGCCAATGGTCTATCGATCCTGTTTATCCTTTCAAAGAACCAACTTTTAGCGATATTAATTTTTTCCATTGTGTTTTTATTTTTCCTCTCCTGACTCTCATCCCTGATTTTTATAATTTCTTTTGCTATTAGTAGGGTTTTCCTGCTGACTCTGCTCTAGTTTTTGTAAATTTTGTGTCAGCGTATCCATCATGAGTCTCTCTTTCTTTCTTAGGTGTGCTTGTATTGCTATGAACCTTCCTCTGATGACTGCCTTTGCTGTGTCCCATAAGTTTTGGTACATCGTGTGCTCATTTTCGTTGGTTTCTAGAAATTTCCTGATTTCGTCTCTGATCTGCACCAGTATGCACTCCTTTTGCAGTATAGAGTTATTCATCCTCCAATTATTTGCTCTTATTTTCTTCGTCTTCTTTTTGCTGATTTCCAGTCTTATGGCACAGTGGTCAGAGAGAGAGGCCTGTATTATTTCAATGTACTTAAATTTATGTAGATTTACCTTTTGCCCCAGCATGTGGTCTATTTTTGAATATGTGCCATGGGGACTTGAAAAGAATGTGAAATTTTTTTATTTGGATGAAAAGCTCTGTAAATATCTATTAGGTCAAATTGTCTAATTGTGGATATTAGCTCTCTAGTCTCCTTGTTGAGTTTCTTTCCCTGTGATCTATCTTTCTCAGTGAGTGGTGTGCTGAAGTCGCCCACTATAATTGTCGAGTCTGTGATTTCTTTCTTAATCTTTTGGAGTGTTTGGTTGACTGACGTATTGAGCTGGTCTCTCATTCGGGGAATATATGTTTACAATGCTTAGTGGTTTATTGTCTATGATTCCCTTGAGCATTATATAGTGGCCCTCTTTATCTCTTTTTATGGTTTGCACTTTTAGGTCAATTTTATCCGAGATAAGGATTGCAACACCTGCTTTTTTTGTATTGCTGTTTGCTTGGTAGGTCCTTCTCCAGCCTTTGATTCTCAGCCTATTTTTGTCTGTAGCCTTGAGATGTGTCTCCTATAGGCAGCAAATTGATGGGTTGTGTTTTCTAAGCCATTGCTGTCTTGGGGTCTGTTTTCTCTTTGTTGTGCTTTGGGTGAGGTTGTTCTATGTGTTGGTCTCTTATTTGTGCTTGGTGAGTGTTGTTCTTCTGCTCATACTGAGTCGGCGAGGATCTTTTGTAAGGCTGGGTTTGTTGTAACATATTTTTTGAGTTTTTCCTTGTCTGGGAAGACTTTTACTTCTCCATCAATCTTGATCAATAATTTGGCTGGGTAGAGTATTCTTGGATTTGCGTTGTTTTCCTTCAACTTTTGGAATATGTTACTCCACTCTCTCCTTTTTTTCATAGTTTCTGCTGATAGGTCTGAGCATATCCTTATGTTTTGAACTTTATATGTGATTGCTTGTTTTGCCCTAGCTGCTCTCATGATTTTCTCCTTTTCCTCAAAGTTGGATAATTTAACTATTATGTGCCTTGGTGATTTCTTCTTGGGGTCCCGTTGTGCTGGTGTTCTTTCAGCCTCCTGGATGGTTGCTTGGTTTTCATTCATTAGACTGGGGAAGTTTTCCTCCAAGAATTCTCTCGCTGTAGTTGCAGATGACTTCTTTGTTGTGCCTTCCTCCAGTAGGCCAATAATTCTAATGTTGTTCCTCTTCATAGCATCAGACATAGCTCTTAGGTTTGCTTCGGCTTCTCTGATGCTCTTATTAGATTTTTGTTCACGTTTATTAAAGTCTGCTTGGCTGTCTATCAAGACACTGATGTGGTTCTCTGATTCCTCCAATAGATTCTCAAGGAACATGATTTTGCTGTTGTTTTTCGTTATTTCCTCCTTAAACTTCTGTATTTCCCTTTGGTGTATGTCTTTTATCTCCTCTATCGTTTCATCTCTTTTCTGTATTGTTTCCCTCATATCTTGCATGGCTCCAAGCAGCATTCTGAGAATTTCTTTGTATGGTATCTCAATGTCTGCTTCTTCTATGTATGTTGCTATGTTCAGCACATCTTCTGCCTTTGTCTTTTGTTTCTCCTGTTTTTTTCGTTGAGGTCGTTGGGGCTGATGGCTGTTTGCGTTGAGTTGTTTTTGAGGGACCAGGTGCCATTTTCTAGTCACTCTCTGGAAGACTTATAGGAATGCTTCTTCGAACTGCCTACAGCTGATTTTGCTAGGTTATTAACCTACCACTTTATCTTCCTGTGGCTTCCCTATCAGGGGAGTGCCCCAGATGGCAGGTTGGCTGCCTGCCCCAGTGGTGCAGAGGCTGGGCTGAAGTCCCTGCTATTGGTTTGAATATTGATAAGTGTTGGCTGAGCTGCCTTATGTCCCCAGGTACACAGGCAGGAACTCCCTGGTGAGGAGCCTGAGGAGTATCCCCTGGAGAGCAAGCAGGCCTTTCCCTAGCCTTGGGCTATCTATGCAGGTTGGAGCTCACCTAGCTGGGTGTGGCCCAGGCGCAAATACCCTAGGGCAATGGGAGTGTCCTGTAAGTCTGCAATGGAGTGTGAGAGAGCAGTTCAGGAACAAGAGGGGGAGAAAAATTAAAAAGTGAGACTGGACTGTGCCGGGGTACAGGGAAGTGAGGGAAGGAAAAGCAACTGTGCAGCTGAGTGCCACTCCCTGCCTGTGGGCCTGCAAGGGCCCACTCCCTGCCCCAAGCCCCAGCGGCAATCCGCAGCTGAGCACCAAGAACAGTCACAAGAAAGCAGCTGAGCAGCCCCCAGAGAAGTGGGGGGACAGAGAAGTGGGGGGACAGAGATGTTAACCGACACTGCAGTGTACCTGAAGCTTGATCCCTGCCTATGGAGCTGTGGGGGTTTGGGTTCAGTCCATGCTCAGCCCACGCGGCGCGGCAAGCTGTGGCTGTGCCCCAAAAAAGCCCCTGCAAAGCCCTCCAAGACTGCGTGGGAATATAGAGCAGAGAAGCAAACAGAAGCAACAATGCAGCTGAACACCAATCCCTGCTGGTGGAGCCTCAAGGGCCCTGTCCCTGCCCTGAGGTAGGCAGGGGAAAACTGTGGCTGCGCGGAGGCCAAGCCCTGCTACAGGCTCCAAATTGTCCCGGCTTTGGCAGACACAGTGGCTAGGCTAGGGTCGAGCCCCAGCCGGCTTCCACTGAGGTAAGCCAAAAGCCCCCATCCCCTCAAAACACCGTGGATCTGAGCCTACTTATCTTTATGATGTGCCTCCTGCGATCCAGTGGCATTGAATTTCCCTCTGAGCAACTCTCCTGGGCTGGAATCTGCGGAGTCCCTCTGGTATGTGTCACTCCGTTGCCATCTTCCCGTAAGTCCCCCAGCTCTCACAATTTTCTATGTGAATCATACAGATATACTGTAACCTAACTGGTCTCTTTACCATAGCTAGAGAATAAAATTAATATCAACTTTAGTAGATCTTCAAGAGAGACACTCTATGTAAATTTCTTAATATTCTTTCTGCATTTTTATGGAAGGTGAATAGGTTTCTTAAAGATTTTTAAGATATATTATTCCTAATACAAGGTAACATTCAGATATATAATTCTTATATATAGTAATTGAGGAATTATAAAATATTTATTACATTATTCTGTTTAACATAATAATACTACAGTCTTCAGCATTATCTTTATTGCATTTTTCCATGATCTTTTTGAAACCCACTTGTGCATTCATGGCATGAAAGATTGGCTACCAATGAGCTCCTTGTATTTAAATTAGATAATAATTTGATAAATGGCAATCATTTGACCCACCATTTGATTCTGTATGGTGACCATATGTGGTTTCAGAGTAAATCTATACTCAGTAAGATTTTTAATGGATAACTTCAGAAGGTATTTTCTCCTGGAACAAACTCTTTTGGGCTGTCTCTTAGTTAATCCCATCACATCCTTCAAATCACAGTTTTCAATGAATTCAGTTAATTAGACTATTGAGGGCATAGGGTGAAAACCAGCACTAAACAAAATGGCTCCATAGGCAGGAACACAGAATGAGTTCACAGGAGAAATCAACTGAGAGAGGACTTACCTATGTGTCCCTCCCCCCTATTTTGAGGACTGATGTTTGCTCTGGGTCCTAACTAGATTAATTAATTAGAGACATTGAAAAGAATACCTTTCTTATTGTTAGCTGCCATCTAGTTTTCTCCAGTTTATAAGAACAGGATGTACCCATGGAGATGTAGTGGGTTATGTGTTGGATTGCTAACCACACATTCAGTAATTCAAAACCATTAACTGGTGATGCTTTCTAGTCCCTTAAAGAGTTGCAGTTTCAGAAACACACAGAGCCTTTTGTACTCTGCCCTGTAGAGACGTTTATAAGTCAGAATGGACTCAGTGACAGTTCATTGTTTTTAATGGGCAACAGAACAAAACCATGCCCTGTGACCTCAGTATTCTGAGTTCAATAAGGTCACCTTGTTTCTTGGGGACTGTAATGGTGACTTTGGGCTCTTCGCATATTGGTTATAAACCTGAGTCCTCATTTGCATTTCTTCTATTGCCTCTTTTGTTTTACTTTTTTGCTAGTGTTTCTTCATGATCCATTTAGTTTTCCAGCGTGGGAATTTCCATGTATACTTATTGCTAATGAGTTTTTCATTTCATATATAAAATATTCATATATAAACATGTATAAACCACTTTATTTTGCCACCTTCCATGAATCAGATGCAAATGCCTTAAAAGTTTACTGAAAACGTGCTTGTGATTCCTGGTTTTGCCTGTCTGCCTACCTTAGTTCCTTACATTTAGGTAAAGTCTGAAAGAGCAGACAGTTCCACATACATAATTAGCAATGTGAGTTTCTTGATGGGTTAGATTTTGGTTCACTTTGGGGTTGTAGAGTGCTAGAGTCAGAGTCTGTGTGAGATTGGAATCTAGGTCCTGGGATTAATGTTCCCGGTTCAAGAACAAGAGTCAATGGATAGAAACAGAACATAAGTATCAGGAGTTAAGAGTCAGATGTTGGTGAACAGATTAAAGGGCTTTATATTTAGAATGTGTCGTGCCTACCAGCTTATGTTTGGAGTTGCTTAGGGGCTTCTGTTTTATGGTATAAAGATGTAGAGTCATGGTTTAAACAGTATAGTTTTGGAAGGTGGTTTCTGATATTGAGACATGGTGTGATAAAGTTAGGATTAAGATTGTAGAATATACTCAAAGTTGTGCTCCTGATTCAAACAATTGGGTTAATTGAATTAGGTTA
Source organism: Tenrec ecaudatus (assembly GCF_050624435.1). Lineage (NCBI taxonomy): Eukaryota > Metazoa > Chordata > Mammalia > Afrosoricida > Tenrecidae > Tenrec > Tenrec ecaudatus. Next base: position 77,165,223 of record NC_134544.1, read on the forward strand.
GTTTGAGAGTGTATGGCAGAGGTCTTCAAACTTTTTATGCAGGGGGCCAGTTCACTGTCCCTCAGGCCGTTGGAGGGCCAAACAATAGTTTTTTAAAAAAACTATGAACAAATTCATATGCACACTGGACAGGTTTGGTGCTAAGCAGGACAGGCAGAGGTGGCAAAAACAACTGGTGGGCCTGATAAATATCCTCGGCAGGCCTCATGTCATGTGACCTGAGGGCTGCGGTTTGAGGACCCCTGGTGTATGGTGTTAGGATTTCTTAAGGAAATCCTAATTTTTGTTCCTAATTGGCTGTGGGTATCAGGGAATGCTCAGGGTGTTAGTAGACATTGTGGATGGTAAAGAACTTTTCAGGTGGTTAGGGGTTCAGTGTTTTAGGATATTATCAGTGAGCTGTAAGGATGCTCAGTGTCTTAAGGTATAAGGGTTAATGGTTTGGGAGTTGTTGATTAGCAATTAATAGTTAGTGGGTTAAGTTTCAAAAGTTATTTTTGCCTGTTGAAATGTAGCCTACAACGTTTTTATATTTATTACCTACCTAAAATATTTTGAATATTTTATGGATATGAACATTAATTTATGATTAGAGAAAATTTTATTTCATTTTGGAAGCCTCTTTTCTTCCTTAAAAAATCTTATTTTGATCGCTCTAGTTAGAACATACAGTCAATGTTTAATATCAGTGGTGAAAGTGAACATTTATGTTTGTCCTTTTTCTGAGGTGGGGTGATGTTTTGCTCTTTTGTCTAAGTCTGACATTTTGACTTTTTAAAAATAGGAATGTGTATTAGCATATTCACATATTGAACTATATTGTTTCATGTTAGATTTGCAGAGGTGTTTTTTTTAACATGAAAAGCCTCCGACTTTGTTTAGTACTTTTCATGTGTCTATTTAGATAGTTAATCATTTTTTGCATTAATTGCTATATTACAGAGCTTATTTTCTTATGTTAAATCAACTCTGGGGAAGATTCCAATTAATCATGGTATATAATTATTTCAGTATGTTGTCTGACTCAGTTCCCAATATTTTCAAGCACGTTTTCATTTAGATCCATTATAAATATTGATCTACATTTTATTGATGACCGTGTTAACAGTTTATTACTGGTCTCATAGAAAATGATAGTAAGTGTATTCTCACAATTATTGTTATGTTTTCACCCAACAGCTTGAACTTAAGAAAAAAAGTGTTTATTCATAGTGTGTGAATCCTCTGGTCTTTAATCTATTTTAGATTTAGCCTTGAAGTTTCTCATGGAATTTAATTTTGATTCAGTTGATTCTGGACCCTCTGAGCATCTTGAAACCCACTCAACTCATAGATCACTTGTTCTGGATGGATCCTCAGGTCTTGTAGCTGACCCCTCAGTGTAGAGTGGTGTTTCTCAAAATTCCTAATGCTGTGACCCTTTAATACAGTTCCTCATGTTGTGGTGATCCCCAAACATAAAATTATTTTAGTTGCTACTTCATAACACTATTTTTGCTACTGTTATGAATCATAATGTAAATATCTCATATGCAGGATGTATTTCCATTGTTACAAATTGAACATGATTAAAGCATAGTGATAAATCACAAAAACATGTAATTATTGTATTGTGAAATATTTCTAATTATAAATAAATGGAAATTTGTCTTGAAGCATGGTGTAGCATGGGTAACAATCTTCACGATGAAGCCTGGTGTAGCATGGGTAAGAGTCTTCACGTCAGGGACTCATATGTGGGTGTATCTGCATGTTCGCAGACCTGCCTGGTGATGGAAAATGTCTCAGTTCCTACGACCATCAGAAATATGTGTTTTCCAATACTCTTAGGCGTCCCTGTGAAAGGGTCGTTTGACCCCCAAAGGGGTTGTGACCAACAGGTTGAGAACTACTTGCGCAGAGGGATAAATGATTTACAGTAATCTTGAAGGACAAATAGTCACTCACACCTGACTGATTGTGTGCTACCCTCACACTTGAGCCCAAGATGGGAAATACTCTGTCATAAGACATGCTGGGTGAATCGTAGAGAATTTGTTTCAGTCCACCTCCAGGAGAATGGTTTAAATCAATGAGGGACAGGAATTCCTCAGTGATTTTATCATCACTTTTTTTTGTTTTGTTTTGTTTTGTTTTAGCAAAGGAAACCCATTCCTTCTTTTTAATAAGAGAGTTTATGTTCCGGCAAAGTTCACATGAAAGATTTGGCATCTGTTACCATGGAAATAACTTTTGTAAATATAACTATCACACTATTATTTTGTGCCTGTCTTCTGTATTGATTAGTGGTTTCTGAGGTTGTCAATGTTAGGTGTCATTGAGTTGATTCCACATAGCAGGGACCCAGTACACAACAGAAGGAAACACTGCATTCTCCTTTAACAGACTCTCAATTTAGGATGAACCCATTGTTGCCGTCACTGTGTCAATCCATTTAGTTGAGGGATTCCTATTTTTCACTGCCCCTCTACTTTACCGGACATACTGTCCTTCTCCAGGGACAGCTCCCTTCTGACAACATTGTCCAAAGTATGTAATATGGGCTCTCACTCTCTTTACCTCTAACTAGCATTCTGAGCTCATTTATTCGAGGACAGACTTGTTTGTGCTTTTGGAGACCAATGTTATTTCAGTATTCTTGGCCATCACTACAATTCAGTCAAAGCTATTCTTCTTCAGTCTTCCTTATTCAGTGATCAATTTCCACATATGAGGCAATTGACAATATGGTCGTTTGGGTGAGGTGAACCTGCTCCTCAAAGTAAGATCCCTGCTCTTCAACACTCTAAACAAGCGTAATAAGGTTTATTTATCCAATACAATGTATTTATTGATCTCTAGACTGGTGATAGAATGACTATCACCATTCTGTTGTGTTTTTTTGTTGTTGGATTTTTTGCATACGCTAACAGTTTTCTGGAAAGAGTTAGAACTTAGTCAAGCGTAGATTAAGAATGTTGTTCCCTGAGGGTCTGGAAGGCAACCTTTCTCTGCAATGGACCAAAATAAGATCCCTGAGTTGAAGCCTGTTCTTAAGACTTGGTGGTGTGTTGAGCCTTATATTTAAGGTAGGCTTGATAACTGGGAATTAAACCAATTGTGGTTTTCTCTAGTAGCCTGACTTGCTGATTAGTTTTAGAGGAGCACAAATCTGACCCACACAGAAGAGAAGATAATGGAGCAGAGTGCAGCTCAGACCCCTTTCTTCACCTGGAGTTCTGGAAACACGTTGACTTCTCCCGACCTCATTTCACAGGGATTCATGGCAATGGCCTGCACAGGAATGGAACTCAGCCTTCAGTTAATGTGACTATGAAAGGGGTCATTGGGAATGTGTACTCAAGACATCAGGGTAGGAGAATAGTCTGTGCTCTCACCACTCCATAGCATACCCACCTACAGCTGATTTAAGAGAATCCAGAGACAGAAGAGGTGAAACACAACATCTGTGAGTTTTACAAGCCTGGTTCAAGCCCTGCAGCTGCACCTGGAGACAGTGAGCCAAGTGTGAAGGTAAAGCACTCCCAAACCTTCATGTTTCAATTCCTGAGCTTCTCACCTCTGAGAGCTGCCCCCAAGAAGCCGAAGAAGCCGAAATATTCTTGCGACCAAGGTCCAGATTCTCAGGTGTATTATCCTGAGTGAGTAAGCCCTACGTTAAACAATGCATCATGAGTGGTCCCTTTGTAATAAAGTGAAGAAGGGCTTCATGTGGGATGAGAATGTTGGCTGTTTCCTCAGAGAACTCAGTCCTGTCCATGACTTCTCCATTCACCAGTACCAGTGTTTTCAGCCCACAGAAAGTGGATTGTGGCTGAGGAGGTATCTGTGGCTATAGGATTGAGAATGACTAGGAATAAAGGCTGTGTTCCTCTGTTTTCAGTGACTTACTGGTATATATTTATAAGCCACTCATAATAAATCCAAGGACATGTAAATGGTCAGATACTCATTTTCTTTTATGCATTAGATTATGGTAACATCATTAGATACTCAGAAGTTTGAACATCAGCTAACTCTAGCAATCTCAGTGAATTCAGCCGAAAGTGGTTCCAATTCAATGTGTGCTATAAATAGGAATGGCTTTTGTGAGTCACCAAAAAGGAAGAACTTTTCTTCAACAACTACACTCCGATGTCTTTTCAGTCATTCTAGTGTGGAAAGTGTACATGTCATCCTAAAGCATAAGCAGGGTAAGCTGACTAGAGGACAAATGTGAGCCCTCTGGGTGAAACCAGAAGTAGTGGGCTGACATTCTGTGGGACTGAGCAGGTGAGCTCTCTGAGTCCAGAATTTGCAGATAAGTTCTTATCTGTTTTGACGATCCTGGGCTGAATGTTCTGGAGGATAGACAGAAAATACTAGCATCCACAGAATGAAATACAATTAGTGAATTTATTTATTTGCAGATGGGTTTCCAGAAAATACAAAAAAATAAAATACTAGGCTACCATTGCTAGGAAAAACAACCAAATCAAACCAAACAGTGTAATCTGAAGAAACAACCAAATAAAAATAGACTGACTGCCTAGATTTTAATTAAATGGTTGTCAGAATACCTCAGAAAGTATGAGGGAAGAATATAGTGTTACATTTTCAGCCAATATTCAAACACCTATTATTTATAGTTACCTTTGCCAAGGCTCCAGTTGACTGTGAGTCTCACTGGGAAGCATTTATGTGAGAGACATGGGAACTGTGATGCAGAGACCCCTGACACAGTCATTTTCTCTCCTTAGGGTAAACAGGCCAATTGTTGCTGTAGAACAGAATATATTTTCCTGTTACATTATAACTTTTGAAATCACAGCTAAAAGGCATAGGCACGGATTTTTTTTTTTCAATAAGAGAGAGATTCTTTAGGGAAACAGATTTATAGGAATCAGCAGATCTCCACAGGAAAGCAAACTTGAAGCGTCAGCTGCACCTGCTCTTGGGTCTGAGTCCTGTGCTCTGTGGGTCCTGAGCGCCCCCTGCAGACCATTCTCCTCCCTGCTGGGGAGATTTGTGTCTGGGCTCTCACTGACTTCCCCCTCGCTGTGTCTTGCACAGTAGTACATGGCCGTGTCCTCGGCTTTCAGGCTGTCCATTTGAAGATAGAGCGTCTTCCTGGAGTTGTCTCTGGAGATGGTGAATCTCCCCTTTACGGAGTCTGTATAGTATGCACTACCACCAGTATTAATACCTGAGATCCACTGTAGGCCCTTTCCTGGAGCCTGGCAGATCCAGATCATTTCATAGCTACTGAAGGTGAATCCAGAAGCCCAACAGAGGAGTCTCAGAGACCCCCAGGCTTTCTCAGATCACCCCAGACTCCACCAGCTGCACCCCATACTGGATACCTGCAAACACAGAGGCACCGTGATCAGCCGTCACACACATATATACTAAGGTACTCACAATTACACACATACACAGCAGGGTCGACAATGATTACCATGTAAAATGGTCAAAATGAAAGCCAAGATTGGTACAAAATTCATTATGTGTCCTTTGCACTAGCTCCTGGGTGCAAAATGGAAACAGCAGAGAACCCAGAGACTGGGACTGTGCTCTGAGCTCTCCCACATCAGGGCCTATGGCCAGTTTCTCAGCAGCCAGAGAGCTGCATTTGCATGTCCTCTGATAATTAGAAGGAGATGAGAAGAGAATATGGGCAAGAGTTCTCCCTCAGACTCAGAGAAGTACCAGCACTCTCAAGGGAAAACAAAGCTTTTCAACAGGTTGTTTATCAAGCATTCCTTTAGTTGTATATTATCAATATTTTTAAAAGTAGTTTTCAGTTTATAAACTTTATATTACATACATAACAACTTTGTGATATGAGAGCTCACAATGCATCCTCTCGTCCCCTTTAAGATGTGGATATGTGTGATGATAGTGGACGATTCTATTATTTGTTTCTCTCATGAGAACATATCCCCCTCTGCCTTCCAAGGAATTTCTCCATTGAAGTGATATTTTTATACTGTGGGCATGAAGTTATCCATAAATATGCGACATGGCATCTGCTGTCTAGTTTCCGATGTGGAGGTTCGGGTCCTCCCTCTGTTGTCATGATCAGGAAAAGTGTGTGTTTTTTTCCTTACTTCGTCTGCTCACAGAGGCCGTTTTCATTTAATCAGCTTACTAGTTGTGTCCCTTCCATCTCATTTACTTCAGTCCCTATGCTTATTTATTTCCCCCTGCTACCTGTGCTGGGGCATACTATTCCTTTCTTCTAGTCTCATGAATGGAAACTGAGGTAATTAATTTGAGAGCTGTATTTCTATATGATACAGATGTGTGTGGCTATGAATTCCCCACTAAGTTCTCTTTGGTTGAATCCCACAGGTTACAATGTTGTGCTTTCATTTTCATTCAGCCCAATACAGCCCTGCAAGATGTAAAAATCATTAAATACATGTCATAGCTATCAGTCATACATCTCAATGTATGCTTCACTCACACTCACTCACGCCCATCGAATCAATGCAGACTCATAGCGACCCTGCAGGACAGGGGAGAACTACCCCTGAGTATTTCTGAAAGTGTAACTCTATATGGGAGCAGAAAGCCCAGGTTTTTTCCTGTGGAGCAGCTGGTGGTTTCAAACTCCTGACCTTCTGTTTTTCAGCCAAGTAAGTAATCACTATGCCACCAGAACTCATGTAATTCTGAATATGCATATAATGTATAAATGAATGAATATTATAAACTATATTGGATGTAGTCATAAATACTAAGGTGGAGTATATCAATTGAGAAAATACCTTAGAGGGAAAGAAGCCCTAGAACTGAAGAGGAACCTCCTGGCTCCCGTGACTTCGCTATTGCCCTTGCCGGAGTAGCCTGATACTCTGCTTTGTACAACCCATTATTGCAGTGCAGTTTGTGGATGGGATGGCACTGGGTCCTCTGACTGTCAGTCTCATGTAGTAATAGACAGCTGCTCCCTCAGTGCTCATTCAGTCAGCGGCAGGAGAACTGCTGTCTGGACTTTTTTTTGGAGCTTGAGAGTCAACTCCTTTGATATGGAAGGAAGATTGTTGTCTGCTACAAAAACATACTGTTAACAGCTGTTCCAGCCTTGCCTGCCTCTTTTGGCAGATCCAGCTCTGGAAGTATAGAGTCACTAAGATTGCCAACCTTAAGGAGAGCTATCACTCCCGGGCTCAAATTCTAATGCTGTACCTGTCACAGGACACCTAAGAAGGGAAAAACAATCAATAATGGCAAATAATGGAAATCTCTTTAATGTCAGCCCATTTTTAGAATCTCTTGACACTACCGGAGAGAAGTAACCTCCAGACTGCAGAATGTGCAAAATAAAAACAAGACTTATGGACAAGGTCTGTTAAGTCTAGAGAACTCTGCCCACCATATGATTTTTCCTTCAGTTTTCAGATTTAACCTGGAAATTGGATAAGAGACCTGATGTGTGAGACCCTGGGGATAGGATGGGAGAAGTAGAGAAGTGTCCAGTCTAATGCCCTCCTCTTCCCTGGGATGGGTCTTCATTCATTGAGAAATCAAGAGCTTTAACCTGAGGATCAGAGAAACTGTTGGTCCACAGTGAGCATAGAGAAAATAAAATGTTATTTCATTAGAAACCCTGACTGATATGGACATTTAGTCTACCCTATTTTCACATTTCTCAGCACATTCTCTGGGGAGTTCACTCCTCTTTTTTTATCCTAACATCTCACTAAACATCAGTCGGGACCGAACATGTGGTACAGTTTTGAGACTCAAAATGGACAAAGGACATGAATAGGTACTTCACCAAAGAATACACTCAGTTGCCAGCAAACGCAGACAAAAATATATTAACTCATTGGTGTTGTTCTTGTTAGATGATGGCCAGTTGGATTTCGCTCATTCTTACAATACAGAATACATCCTGATCTATGGCATTCCCGCAACCATTCTGTTTGAACCCATTCTTACAGAGATCATGTGAATCAATACGGTGGAGGGCTGTTTGTTTTCTTTCTACCTGAACCCCTGTTTCAGGAGTCCTAGCAAGAAAGCACAACACGCTTCTCCAGGGACTGGCCCTCCTGATTACACATGCAAAGTATCTGGCAGGACACCTCCCCATTCTGGCTTCTAAAGAGAATTCTGGCTATATTTCCTTCAAGACAGATAGGTCATTGTCATTCTCACAAGCATGGAACGTTACTCATACTTTTTATTCATTGATGATCCTTTTTAGTATTTCTTAGATTCTCATTTCTCAGGTCTGTTGTGGGCTTTATGGGGCCATTGAAAATAGTACATGCTCCTGAGTTCTCAAACAGATTTATTTTCTTTTAAAAAAATCATTTTCCTGTACTATATATCCTTTGTGTCCTTTTATTCTCCATTCTCTTCAAAGGTGTTCATCAATATAAATGGCTCCATTTAATAATGTCCCACAAAATTCTTATATTTTATTAGGGTTTTAAAAAATAGATATTTCTTTTAATTTAGTGTCGAGAGATTTGTCTAAGCTCATTGATTCAGGTTTCCATTGTTTCTATTTTACTACTTTTATCTTTCAGAGTTCTTTATTTCAACTATCTTAGTGTTTCTCTTTTGGATTTGTTTTTGGAGTTGTTGAATTATTCCTAAATTTTATCGGTTTTGTTTGATATTTAAAAAAAATTTTCGGTAGCCCTTTTTGTTTTCGTTTTATGTACCTTTCTTTTTAAAACATTCCCATATTTGATTAAAACAGCTGAATATCATTCTTCTGAGCTCCCTCATGAGGAGCTCTAATCTGGAAAATCTCCTGTGTCTATGACTGTCTCTTCTTGCTGGTCATATGGAAATGGACTTGGTAGTATTCCCTTTGCACTAGTTGTAGCTATGGAAAGTTCAAGTGTTGTAGCTATTGCATGTTCAAACTTATTCAGAGAAAGGATTGACAAACTAAGGGTGGTCCCTAATCCCCTTCAGTCTCAGGTGGGCTTCTGTAGTTGCCAGGGGTGGAAGTGAATGACAAAAATGGTGCCTTCTAAAAAATTGTCTTGAAAGAAGGAAGAAAAGAATGCCTGAGACATTCAAACTGCCCACCTGGTATCCATCTCTTTCCCAGTGGAGGGACTGGAGCTTTTATCTTCACCCCAAATGAATGTCGCAACAAGGCTCCAGGTCAATGGAAAGCTTCCCTCCTTAAAGGGGAACTACTGCGTGGCCTACCCATTAACACACTCCAGGGCTATCTTAGAAGTAATACAGCCAGAATGCACCTCAGAGGCGAGGTTGATGAGACTTCATGTCCCATATTTTGGACATGTTGCAGAAGAAACCAGTCCTTCAAGAAGGGCATCATTTTATGTGACTATATTTATAGGTTTAGTATTAAGGTGGCGGAAGGACCTTGGGCCTCTACTCAAGCACTCCCTCAATACATGAATACTTTCTTCTATTAAATTGGCCTTCTATGATGCTCACCTTCCCGGCACAACCGCTGAAGCCAAAGCGGGTGAACAAGCAAATGTGGTGAAGAAAGCTGATGGATCCCAGCTATCAAAAGATCCCAGCCTGTGTGATCACGTGGTTCCGAAGGGATCAGTTATCAGGTATCAAAGAACAAAAAATCATATCATTGGGTGCACACCTCCGTGATACGATTGCTGAGGACAAACGGGTGCATAAGCAAATGTGGCGAAGAAAGCTGATGGTGCCCGGCTATCAAAAGAGATAGTGTCTGGGGTCTTAAAGGCTTGAAGGTAAACAAGCGGCTATCTAGCTCAGAAGCAACAAAGCCCACATGGAAGAAGTACACCAGCCTGTGCGATCACGGGGTGTCGAAGGGATCAGGTATAAGGCATCATCAGAGAGAAAAAATATCTTACCATAGTGAATGAAGGGGGAAGTGCAGAGTGGAGACCCAAAGCCCATTTATTGGCCACTGGAGATCCCCTTGCAGAGGGGTCTAGGGAAGGAGATGAAATCAGTCAGGGTGCGATGTAGCACCGATGAAGAATACAGCTTTCCTCCAGTTCCTAAATGCTTCCTCCCCCGCTCAGCTATCATGATCTGAATCCTACCTTGCAAGTTTGGATAGAACAGAGGATGTACACTAGTGCAGATAGGAGCTGGAGGCACAGGGAATCCAGGGTGGATGATACCTTCAGGACCTGGGGTGTGAGGGGTGATACTCGGAGGGTAGAGGGTGAATGGGTTGGAAAGAGGGAACTGATTATAAGGATCTACGTGTGACTTCCTCCCTGGGGGACGAACAACAGAAAAGGGGGTGAAGGGAGACCTCAGACAGGGCAAGATGTGACAAAAATAATAATTTATTAATTATCAAGGTCTCATGAGGGAGGGTTTAGCAGGGATGGAGGGGGAAAAAAGAATCTGATGCAAAGGGCTTAAGTGGAGAGCAAATGCTTTGAAAATGATGAGGGCAAAGAATGTACAAATGTGCTTTACACAATTGATTCATGCATGGATTGTGATAAGAGTTGTATGAGTCCTTAATAAAATGTTTAAAGGGAAAAAAAAAGGACACCATTCTTGTTACAGTAGGAGGTCAGTGAAAAAGAAGCCCCTTAACAAGATGGATTGACATCGAGGCTGCACCACTGGAATAAAATATAAGAACAATTGAGAGGATGGTGCACACACAGGCAGCATTTCTTCAGTTGTACATAGGGTCTCCATGAGGGGAAACAGACTGAATGACCCCAAACAACAACAGAGATGCAGGGATTGAACTAATCACAGCCTTTCTCATGCTGCTTTCAGCCAGCTTTGCCCTCTTCCTGAGGTAACTCCCTCTCAGGGAATGGGAGAGGAAGTGGTTCCACTGTCCTCCACAGCAGGTGTGGATGGAGGACAGAGCTCACCTCTCTCTCTTTCAGTCCTGAAGAAAAGAGTGTTGGGTGAGGGATTGTACAGCATGGACTTTTGTTGGACCACCTAGAAATGGACACTTTCTCGGACTACTTGAACAAGCTTGCTCCCTCTAAAATGTCTGAAACTCAAAAGAGGGTTTTTATTCTTCTCTGTTTTTTGATTGTTTGGTTTTTATTGCAGGGGTGTTGTTTGTTTGTTGTGAGATCTTTATTTCGAATAGGTGGTTACTGAGTGTTTGAATGTGTTTTCCTAGAAGAATTTTCAACTCTTTCAGTCATTCTTAGCATGTATGTTCAGTGTAATCTGTGGTGTGATTTCTCATTTGTTTCTTAAATGCACGCTAATTGTGCATGACAGTAATATGGCATCAGCAAAAATTTCAGTAGTTTCTCTGTGCATCATGATATGCTGAGAAAATAATCTAAGAAGTCCTAAACATGGAAGAGCACAGAAATAAGATTGGAGCAAACCTTATTAATACCCTGTAGTACACAGATAACATAATACCACATGCCATAAGGTAGTATGACTTGAAACACTTACTGATTAAGACCAGGGACTGGTGTCTTAACTACAGATTACAACTCAATGAAAGAAAACCAAAATCCTCACTACGGGACCAATAAAAATTGCCATGAAAAATGGAGATATGATTGAGTTGTCAAGGATTTCATCTCACTTGGATCTCCAATCAATATTCATAGAAGTCATAGACAAGTGATGCATTTCCCTGGGCAAATCTGCTGCCCAAGACTTCTTTAAACATTTAAAAAGCAGCGTCTATTTGAAGACTAGTGTGTACCGGGACCAAGCATTCAAGTAAGACGTTATCTCCCTTATTTGAGCATGTCACTAGGAGCACCACAACTGGAGAATGGTCCTGTGCTTGGTAAAGTAGACTGTCAATGAAAAAGAGAGAGTCTTTCCAGGAGATGCATTGTCGCAAAGGCTGCAATGATGAGTCCAAACGGAGGAATGACTGTGAGGATAGTGCACTTTGGGGCAGCATTTCATCCTGTTGCACATGGGATCTCTGCGAGTTGAAGCCGGCTCAACGGTACCTAGCAATTCAACAAGTTCAATATTATTTAGGTCATTCTAAGTTAAAATTATTACATAAATGTACACTGGTGAGTATTCACTAGAATGAAAACATTGAACATTCATCTGATGGCTTGGACAAGATTTGGAGCTAACATGAAAATTTTTTTCCTGCATTCATATTATTATAATGAGGTTGGTGGCATAGTGGTTTGTGTTGGGCTCAGATCTGCATGCCAGTTCCCACTCCAAAGAAGAAAGACAGGGCTTTCTACTCCCATAACCAGTTATAATCTCAGAAACCCATAGAGGCGTCACTATAAATTGTAATCAACTCAATGGCAGTGAATTTGGGTGTGTTTTTTAAAAATATTTCTAACTTTGACAAGGAACAACACTGGTTAGTACCCTGAATTGTAAACTGAGATTTCATATATGCCTATTACTTTTTAAGTCTTCCTTTTGATAAATGGTGAAATAGACAAAGTCCATTCCAATGAAAAGAAGGCAAGTTCAGATACATGAAGGTTCCCTAGAGTCTGTGCTTGGTGGTCCCTAGAGAGGTGCTGACAAGATGAGGAAACCACAGCTTTTGAGAGGAAAATATCACTGACTTGTCTCTTTCACATCTGCTGAACCCATGGCCTGATGTACTAAGGTTTGTCTGGGCTCACATTGACTTCCCATTACTGTGTCTCTGGCACAGTAATACAGGGCTGTGTCCTCAGGATGCACGGAGCTCAGTTTTAAATAAGCTTCACCCTTGGAGGTGTCCCTGGTGATGCTGACTCGGGATTGGAGAACTGGATTATACTTTGTGCCCCCATCAGTATCTATTACACCAAACCACTCCAGTCCCATTCCTGGAGCCTGGCGGACCCAAGCTACATGATAGCTGGTTAAAGAGAATCCAGAGACAGCACAGGTGAGAGACATGGTCTGTGAGGGCTTCACCAGTCTAGGGCCTGACTCCTGTAGCTGCACCTGGGCCAGGACACCTGGGGATAAAGAGAAACACAGAGAGTCATGTGCTCAGATGATGCGTCCCCAGACTTCATGTATGACTCCCTGAAGCACTCACATCCAGGAGTTGCCACCAGAAAGAGGAAAACCCACACACAATTCATGTTCATGTGGATAAGATTCGTGACACCCAGAGAGTGCTCTCCAGGGTGAGAAGGAATACGAATTTAAGTACATGCATGCTGTGGTTTCATGGGACTGGTATTTGCATGTGACTGAGAGGTGCACTTGTATGTAAAGGTGGAAAGGGCTGAATGGAGCCCGTAGCTCTGGGACTCAGACTAGAAAAGCAGTGCTCGAGATGTCCTTGGGAGAACACAGTCCTCTCTCTGAGGTCTTCACTCTATCAATCATATGAACATCTGTGCAGATTTCATGTTCAATGTAACTTTATGTGTATTCTCATCTACTGAAATTAAATACAATCTCTATCCTCACCATGTTTGAGGCAGTAGAGCTACCATAGCGGTCAACACAGCAGTTCTAGCTGACCAGACACTGAAGTCCTTACCCAGGCTCCTGTCCTCACTTCTTTCTTCATTTGGTCCAGAGCTGGTGGGTCCTTAGCACCCCTCTAGGTCAGCTTTCTCCCTGAGGTTAGTTTTCTTTCTGGACTTACACTCACTCTCCTGCACTGTGAACAGCTTTGGAGGTAGAGAGTGCTACATCTTGCAAACAATCTGAATTGGTTACAGCAGGAGTAAGTATGATCTATAGATATAGATATTTATATGGATATTATATTGAAATATATTCCACAATAAAATACTGATTAAGAAAGAAATCTGCCTGAAAGACAATGAAGTTATTGAACAGAGTTGAGGTAGTTAGTTTATTGTGCCAACCTGGCCTATAAACACATGTGGTGTTAATTTGAAGGGCGGAGGGATAAATGGCTCAGTGAGCCTCGCCTTTCTAGTTCTTGAGTCTCTTGCTTTCTGATGGTCAGACCAGGGTGCAGCTGCCGTAGCCAGTCCCCTGCTTTAGCTGGCAAGGCTCACTTCCTGCAAGACATCCCTGAGGAGAAGCCACATGGACCTACCCCAATGCAGCCCTGGGTGTTGGAGCTCCCATTTGGAGACCCCGGCCAGCGATGAGATGTTTACACATTCACTGAGTTGGTTTTCCTCCTGCAGTTAGCATCAGTGCATCTGTTTTGTGAGATAGAAGAGGACTTTGTGGACTGGTATTGGACATATGGGTTAAGGTTGGACTTGTGGGTTTGGGCAGCACTGGGTTGGGATGTTTTCTCGATGTACATTTAACCTTTAGATAAAGCTCTCTTATGCGTGAGTTGCTGTAGATTTGTTTCTCTAAAGTCCCCAGACGAACACACGAGTTTAGGCTTCATTCTTTCCACAGGAAGAGAAAAGGCCTTAAAGCACACTTCTTTTCAAAATAATTGAAGCAAGAAAGTAGTAGGGTTATTTATTCCATGTTTTTTTAAAAAATACATTTTATTAGGGGCTTATACAACTCTTATCACAATTCATACGTGCATACTTTGTGTCAAGCATATTTGTACATTTGTTGCCATCATCATTCTCAAAACATTTGCTTTCTACTTGAGCCCTTGATATCAGCTCCTCACTTTTCCCCTCCCTCCCTGCTTCTCCTCCTTGATAATTTATAAATTGTTATTATTTTGTCATAACTTACACTGTCCAATGTCTCCCTTCACCCACTTTTCTGTTGGTCATCCCCCAGTGAGGAGCTTATATGTAGATCCTTGTAATGGGTTCCTCCTTTCCACCCTACCTTTCCTCCACCCTCCCTGTATTCCCACTCACACAACTGGTCCTGAAGGGATCATCCGTCCTGGGTTCCCTGTGTTTTGAGTTCCTGTCTGTACCAGTGTACATCCTCTGGGCTAGCCATATTTGTAAGGTAGAATTGGGATCATCATGATAGTGGGGTAGGGGTAGAAAGCACTTAGGAACTAGAGGAGAGTTGTATGTTTCATCATTGCTACATTGTATCCTGACTGACTCCTCTCCTCTCCCGGACCCTTCTATAAGGGGATGCCCATTTGCCTACAGATAGGCTTTGTGTCCCCAGTCTGCACTTCCTCTCATTCACAATGATATGATTTTTTGGTTCTTTGATGCCTGGTACCTGATGTCTTTGACACCTCGTGATCTCACAGGCTGATGTGTTTCTTCCACGTGGACTTGTTGCTTCTGAGCTAGATGGCCGCTTGTTTACCTTCAAGCTTTTAAGATTCCACAGGCTATATCTTTTGATAGCCAGGGACCATCAGCTTTCTTCACCAGTTTTACTTATACACCCGTTTGTCTTCAGCAATCGTATCAGGTAGGTGAGCACACAATGGTATGATTTTTGTTCTTCGATGCCTGATTCCTGATCTCTTCGACACCTCGTGATCTCACAGGCTATTGTGCTTCTTCCATGTGGGCTTTGTTGCTTCTCAGCTAGATGACTGCTTGTTTACCTTCAAGTCTTTAAGACCCTAGATGCTAGATTTTTCGAAAGCCTGTATCCATCAGCTTTCTTCATCCTATTTGCTTATACAACCACTTTGTCTTCAGTGATTGTGTTGGGAAGCTGAGCATCATGGAATTCCAGTTTAATAGAATAAAGTATTCTTGCATTGAGGGAGTACTTGTGTGGAGGCCCAATGTCCATTTGCTCCCTTAATACTATATATATATATATATATATGCACATACATGTATTTCCCTATCCTCACATATAAATATACTTACATATGCACATGCCTTTCTTTAGACCTCTATAAATGCCCATTTGCCTCCTAGTTCTTTGCTCTATTTCCTTTAATTTCCTCTTGTCCCACTATCACGCTCAGCTTTCATTTGGTTTTCAGTAATTCCTCTCGGTTACATTACCATTGATCACACCCTACCAGGCCTTCTACACCCTCCTCACCACCGATTTGGATCACTTGTTGTTCCCTTGTCCCTGGGTTTGTTAACAGCACTTCCTTTACCCCCCACCGCCACCCATCTCACCCTCTCGCATATCCCCCGGAACTGTGGGTCCTGTTGTTTTCTCCTGCAGATTGTTTATCTAACCTATTTTATTTAGACAAACCTGTAGAGATAACAATATGCACAAAACAAGACAGGGAAAACAAAGCAACAAAAGAAAACAAAACAACAACAAGAAAAAAGAAGAGCCTGTAGTTAGTTCAAGGACTCGTTGTTGGCATTTAGAAGTGTTTTCCCATGGAGTCTGATGGGGTGCCACACCCTGGCCCCAAAGTCTAGTTTTGGTATTCCCTGGGGACTTTGTTGCTCTGTTACCCTTGGTGTTCTGTTGCATGCCTTTTGTGTTTGGCCTTAAATTCCCACACTATGTCTCCAGTGTTGTCCCCTGTAGGGCTAGGAGTCAGTGAGGGATGTCCTGTTTCATAGTGGGGCCAGCCATATGTTCTTCTCTGTGGATTGGCTGCTCTGAGCTGGAATATCCATAAGGCTCGTTGGGCCAGGATGTGCTCCACTCTCTTTTCCTCCCCCTTTATTTGCTCCCATGTGCTCTGATCAGACATGTCCATCTATTTATTCTATGTTAAGGAGGAAATTGTTGAGTCAGAATTCTTTTTCATGGGTTTCTGTGATGTGTGTGATAGGAAATTTTACAGCAGTTATCAATTTTTGAACAAAATGATAATCTAATGCCACTGAATTATGCAGGAGAAGAATGTTGAAAATATTATTTTGTTGCTTATACATGTACCATGAGAAAAATAAGTTAAAAAGTGAAAGATAATTTTCCACACAATCAGAAACTGATGGAAAGCCTTGCTTTTTACAACACTTCAAAAAACTAGCTAAAATATTGAACCAGTAAAGAGATTATGATATAAGCAGAAATTTGAATTTAAAATGTTATTAGCAATGGAAAAGTCTTTAATGTTTTATTTTTCTCATTTTTACCCCCAAAACCTTTTTATTTGGAGCTAATAATCATATCAATTCATGGTTCAAGTGCATCAAGCAGTATTTGTATATTTGCTGCCAAAATCAGTTTCAAAACACCCTCTTCCTTCTTGAAATCCTTGGCATCAGCTCCCTTTTATCCCGCCCCCCACTGTAGGCCCCAGAATCCCTTATTCTCTTTGCTATCTTTATATGTTCATCTATTCCTGCTTTCATCTAATGTAAAACAGAGAAACAACAAAAATTCAAGAATATTACCCACAATGACAAAATGCATCTTAGATAAACGCAAATAGTAATTGGAAATTGAGGAAGCAGGCAGTCCAAGTGCAGTTTGCTGTCCTTCCCCAGAGTCCATCATAGACTGAGGTGTGCTTAGGTCCAAATGTGTCAGTCTGGCTACTGGAACGTGACCTTGCTGTCTGTCTGCCTTTCCCAAAGCTTCTGGATCCAAAAACACTCTTTAGTCACTGGCATCCTATAACATACATCATCTACTTTCTTCTGAACACAGGCTAACTTTCCCCAAAGTGATTATTATACACATTACATGGAATATACAAAACAACAACAATAACAAAATCAGCTCACTGCCTTCCAGTAGATTCCGCCTCATAGCATAACCCTATTTTGTTATCTCTGCTGGTGAGGAGGGAGCACTGTTCTTCAACTGCAGCACAAACAAGGCAGTCTTGCAAACCTCCATCCCTGCACTGGCCGCTGAGTGAGACTGCTGTCTATGGAGACGGTGCCCACTCCTGATGATGAGCCGACTCTGTCTCTTCCCCGTGTGAGAAAACTACTGCTGTACACAATGCCTGTGTGTAAGCTGGACTTTTGCTGGTGACCTAGGACATTGTTTTAACAGAAATATACTGTTAAGATGTCCTTACACTACAAAAGAAGGGGACAATACAAATGGAAGGAAGAATATGGTTATGTTTATCAAGCTACCTCATTAATTGAAGCACACTAGAAAAAATATATTTAAAAGGAAAACCATAAATGATGCCACAGAAAAAGATGCATCATTAACCTCAAAACACAATGTGGGAAATTCTATGGAAACCAAGATAATGGGGAAAAAAAGAACAATTCCTGACAATAGTATTAAATATGTTTAAACAAAATACAGAATAAACAGAAAACAAACTAGCTATTGGAAGGTCAATAACTGTACCCCACAGGCACCAAGTGAATTCTGACTCAGAGTGACCATCTAGAGCAGAGCAGAACTCCTTAGGGTTTTAGGCACTGTAAAATTTTTTTAACTGAGAAATTGGCAAAAATTTAAATGATATATATTAGATAACATTATATCAATGTTAGATTTATTATTTAGTTGCAGTGTTATTTTATTAAAATAATTTTTAACAGTATTCAAAATAAAAATGTTTTACATTTGTCCTGCGACTAATAACTTTTAACATTTTATTTCTTTTTAAAAATCCTTTTATTAAGATCTAATCCACTTTAAAATGCTCACTCATCTTACTCGCTTTTCTGTCTTTTCTTTGCTGTTGTTATGTACGAAGCTACTCTCTTGTCTTTCCGTTTCATCTTGCTCTCTCATCTTCCTTTCTTGTTCCCGTCCCATCCCCACCTTTGTCTCTGGGTATTTTGGGGCTCCTCCTCTCTCTCTCTCTCTCTTTTTTGGCCTTTTTGTACAAAGATTAGTTTCGATGTAGTCTGTAGCGTCTTTGTAAACCAATTAAAGAAAAAAATTTTTTAATAAAAACAAAACAAAAATATCTAATTCAGACATCACACCATTCTATAGTTCAATCATGGAAGCAGTATTTACAATCACTACAACAATCCATTAGAAAACATGTTCTTCCTCTTTGAACTCCTTTCTATTAACTTCCCTCTTCTCCCCATCTCTCTTGCTGAAGTCCTCAGGAACCCTTATTCTACTTATTGTCTCTGTAGATTCACCCATCCTGCACTACATAAATTGAAAAACATAGAAAAAGATATCAAGAGTGTCAAAAATGCTACCAACAATGACTAAACACAGCAGAAATAAACCCTAAATATAGCAAACAAAACTAGAAAATATTAAAACCCAGATTAATCACAAAGTATATTAAAGGGGAGATCAAATGACAAGCTTCTAACCATCCAAGTCAGATGTGTCATTTTGCCCTACTATAGTCATCCCTCCAATACCCTCTCTCTCTGACCACCAGCTTGTTCCATCCCTCAGTCATGGTTAGAGGGAAATCACTGGAGGTGTATTCCCTGTGAAGATCCTGCAAATGCGTTTGAGCTTCCTCTGTCATCCACAGCCTTCTGCATGCCAGAATCTCACAGTGTAAGCTCTGACACTATTCCCTCCTTTGGATTATATAATTCTCAATCCTTGTAAAACTCTGGAGAGCCTCATCTGTCTCCCTCGGAATGGCTGGTGGATTTTATCTGCTGACCTTGCACGTAGCATCCCATGTGAAATCCTCTATGCCACCAGGGAGAGTGGACTGTTATATAACATTTATTTCTTTACAGTATGTATTTCTTATTTATTGCACTTTGCTTTCCTAATTATTTGCAAGGCATAAAACTATAACTAAGAAATGGTATATTTATTGTATTTAAAATGTTAAATAATTTTAACAGTTTTTAAATGGTATAATTTATGATAATTTTGGTAATTACATGTGACTGACCAACATTAATCTCAATTTTCTGCACCTCACTCCATAAAAGATTTGCGGGGTGCTTTTGAGTCAATTTGACTCACAATGGTTCTGTGCACAAGAGAACAGCTAACCTGCCAAGTCCTGAACCATCCTCATTTGCTCTTAAGTCTGAGACCATGTTTGCAGCCACTGTCTGTGCATCTAACTGAGTGATTTCCTCTATTTTGGTGATACTCTGCCAAACAGGATGTCCTTCTCTAGGAAATGGTTCCCCTAATGACCTGTTCAAAATATGTGAGAAGTCTCACTACTATCAATTGAGAATAAAGAACATTGAGAGATATTAGTTTGCAATTTCCTCCTCTTGAAACTCATTTGCTATCTTTTGGAATCAAGTTGCCCTTCCAATGAGTATTCATTTCATTGTGATTCCAATGAATGATCTTACTAATGACTCTGCCCACTAAGCAGGTCATTCCAGTTCACCTGTTCCCAATGTCATGGGGCTCTCTATGCCTGGAACGCCGTTTCTGCATACAGGGAGACAAGGGGTACCAAACATAACTAAGGACACATCACAAATTTAGATCCATATGTCTCCACAATTATTTTCTCAGACATAGAGAACATGAGTCAACCACTACCCACAGTGCACAGGGAATAATGCAGACAGACACCTCCAGAGACCAGACCATGCACTGTAAGAGCCATGAGCTCAGGGCATTTAAAATCATGCATTGCCTTCATGAATCTGTACATGCCTGCATTTCCTTGTCAACAGATTTTGAGTCACAGAGAGTGTGAGAATGATTATCTCTTTCTCACAAAGGAAACTGAGGTTTATAGGATGAAAATGAAGGTCAGCGTCACTTTTATTATTGGTACTGCAAACAGAGAATGCTAGTTCTTCCTTCCAATCTTGCCGCAAGGAGAACATTTAGAGAAAGAGAAAAAAGAAAAAGACAAATTTTTCTCTGGGGATGTTGAGAGTAAGGAGAAAAGGCCCTCATTCTAACAGGAAATCCTCCCTGCCATCCATCTGTGCCTGTCTAAGGCTGGGTGTGTGTGCTCAGTGGGTCCTGCGCGCTCCCTGCTGCCCAGTGTCTCCCTTGCAGGGGAGGTTTGTGTCTGGCCTCACACTGACTTCTCACTGTGTTTCCCTTGTGCAGTAATAACACGACTGCGTCCTCAGTAGTCATGGAGCTCAGCTGCAGGGAGAACTGTTTCTTCGATGTGTCTCCGGTGATGGAGAGTCAGCTTTGGAAGGACGGGTTATAATCTGTACTACCCTCAGAGCATATCAATCCCATCCACTGCAGCCCCTTCCCTGAGGGCTGGTGGATCCAGTTCCAGCAGCTACCAATGCTTATGATGGAGAAACCAGAGATAGTGCAGGGAAGCGACGGCTTCTGGGAGGGCTTCCAGTCCAGGACCAGACTTCTGAAGCTGCACCTGGGACAGGACACCTGCAAACAAAATAATATTGTCCTTGTCAGTCACCTGAAGTCATAACCATCCCAATAGACCCAGGTCGCATATCTGAATTTCATCTTGGGGAACTATCACCAGGCACAGGAGAACACACAGAAATAGCATCTTTAGACCACAGCTCTGATTCCCAAGAGACCTACAGCCCTGTCTAAAGAGAACTGATAGCTTTCCCAGCCTAAAGGTGAAATTGTGCGGTTGCCTGAGAATAATTTGCGTGTGAGGGACCCTTGGCCTTATACATAGAAATTGATAGAGAACAGACTCCCCTCTTCCTTCGGAGCCATGCTAGTGTAACCCTTTGTTTGAAATCAAAAGCATGTTAGTCTATAGTGAGAGAAGATTTTCCCCAAGAGGTGTGTAGGAAAGGTAAATGGAAAGCCAAGGATTTCTGAGCCCATTGTTCTCTCCTTCCAGCCCCTCATTGCTCCTTCCCTGCCTTGGGCTCTTATGTGTTCTATGCCCTAGAGAGTGGGCAGGATATAGTTTGTTGAAACCAAAAATTGGAAATTGGACCCCAAGATATCTTCAAACCTCACACTTTCCAAAATCTCTTATATTATTCTTTTACACCCAAGTAACCTCCTCATAGCACTTGGTAGTTTTCCTTGTGTGGAAGCAACATCTTTGAGAAGCATGAACTTACAGATTAGTCCCAAGGAGTTAGGGTTGATACTTCCTCAAAGGTCCAACTCTTCTATGAAGCCATTCAGTTCCGATTCCCACCCCCTCCTCCCTTGAGGAGATCCCCTCATGCTTCTGGGTTCTGCGAATCACTGCAATGTCCAACAGAAATTCATGAAAGTTTGAGGAAATGAATTATGTGGTGGTGGGTTCTGTTCAGTCCAAATTCTGAGGGTCAGGAAAGGGTATACCAGGCACTGGGTCCAAAGGACACGCTCCATTCTTAGCTTTGCATTTTATGTATGCAATATGACCAGAAGCCTCTGCAGAATGTTTCCAGTCGGCATTGTCCCCTACTAATCTTCTTCAGCCAGGATTTTTCTGACCTTGGGCCATGATCATCACCAACCCCACTGCTCTTATAAGCAATACACACACTCCATCCCAGAGCCTGACGACTGAGGTCAACCTCAGGGCAAGTAAAGAGATTCGTGTCGTAGGGTCTCAGGGAAGAACGTGCCACCTAGAAAAGTTGGGCCCAGACAAGACAGTATTTTAACTCTGTAGCCTCTAAACATGCAAGATTCTGAATAAAGACACTGCCTTTGTTTGCTGGAATATCCACAAGAATGCAAAATCAGCAAAATCAGAGCCATGATTTTCAAGTGCAAAGATTCAGGAGAGCAGTAAGTGGAAAACAACCATTTAAAAACAGGATCAGAATACAAATAAGAGGCAAGAACAATATTTTACATCTTGAATGAAAAGATATTTTCTTGAGACCCAACAGGCACTCTCCATTAAAATTAGGTCCATCAATGCGGCTGACCCTCAACATTCAGAGAGTGAGTGCAGACACGCTTGTAAATGTTCCTTACCCAGAAGGCTCTGCTTCAATTGAAATGTGAGCATCTCCAACCAGAACAGCCTCTCCATTTGTGCTCTGGGCACAGCCCCATCACAAGTGCTCATGGGTCTCACCTTAAATTTATTCCCTAAACTCAAAGATTATCTAATTTTGGAAAAATTGTTCATATTATTGACTATAGAAGCTGTGACACTATTTCTAAACATACAGTTTTAAAGCTCAAACCCCATTCTGTTTCCTTCCTCCTAACAAAGTTAAAACATTTTCCCCAGTTTTAAGACTGACACCACTCATTTCCTGGTGAATTAGAATCTATATATTTCCAAATGAATATATATTTTTACAATGGGGAAATCCAAGCACAAGGTGTTGGTCATGTGGACTTCTTTGGCCCGAATTTGGTGAAGGGAATGCGCCATTGCTTTAAAATGAAGACACATCGATTTCACTAAATCCAGGGGTTCAAGCACAGGACACTCGCATTTTTCGTTTGGAGATCATTGAGTTGGTTCACTTTTCACATGCACACTGGCAGAGCATCACTTGATCCTGTTCATTTCACCAAACCCCCATCTCACTGTCTGCTCTTGGTGCTTGTCTGACCGACTTAAGCTTGAGACCGTGATGTTGCTGCACACGAGTTCAGGTCACCTCCATTTCTGAGTATGACTACCATGATCATCTCATAATTTCATAGCAGTGGTTGCTAGAGGTCTTAAGTGTCAACCTCATGACAGTATCCATCTGCACATCACTTTCCTAACAGGGTTGGTACACATGTTCCCAATGTGCTCCTGAGTGCTCCCTGCACTCTGAAGCAGAACACATTGACATCTAGTGCAGATGTTCTGGGTTTGCTTTGCAGTCCCCCATCTCCTGGGGTTGGGCTTGGTCAGTCACGTAATCAAGGTGCGCTGTGTCTCTCAAAATTCTGAAAGATGGAAATGATAGAAAATATGTCCAAGGAAAATGCAATCATATTTGCTGCAATTGTCTATTGTCGTACACTCAATAGGCAGACAACATTGCAGCTTAAAATTACAACAGTTCTTCATTTGCTTGTTTTTATTTGTTGCTTGGCTTCTCTTTTACTCTTTTGATGCACATAAATCTGATTTTTAGAAGGTCACTCATCCATGTTGTCTTCTTTGTGTGTACTTTCATTGCAATGGGGCACTTATTTGTATGCCTATTTCCTTACAGATGGTCTTTATAGATCTGGGATTTATATTTAGGTCTGTGATGATCACTTTGTGTTTGATTTTGTACATGAGCTGAGCTTTCAGTTGTCTTTCATTTTTCTGAGGGTGGCGACCCAATTGTGCCGGCCCCATTGTTGAAGAGAAGGTCGCTCTCCATTATAAAGTCCCTTGGGCCTTTGTTGAGGATGAGTTGCCTGTATGTGGATGGGTTCTTTATTAGTCTTCTATTCTGTTCCATTGGTCAACATACCTATCATTGTACGAGTGCCAGACTGTTTTGACTGCTGTGGTTGTGCAATAGTTTTGAGGTTGGTTTGTGTGATGGTCTCTCTTTGTTCTTTTTTTGGGGGGGGGGAGGGTCCCTTGATTATTTTGGGACTCTCCATATGGAGTAATCATTTTTCATTTCTTTAAAGGATTATGATGTCATTTGGATCAGGACAGCATTGTATTTAAAGATAGCGTTAGTTATGACATTTCCTTAGTATTGAGCGTCTTTATCCATGAAAATGGCATATTGAGAATGTGAACAGACTTGCATTGGGAAGCATAAACATTCATGAATCATGTCATCTTGATGAACAAGAGAGACAGAAAACAGATTAAGACACAAAGAGAGTTCGGACCAGTGCTGAGTCTGACCTGCACACTTCCCACTGAAGATGAGAGCCATAGGGGAGCCACATTCTGCTTTAATGTGGTTTGTTCCCTACCTAGCCACCTACATAACTCTAACCTATAACTCAATGTCACAATGGGGGAATTCTATGGAAGTCTCTGCTCTCAGTCTGTCCTTTCAGCAGCACAGCACCGTCTTTCTCTTCAGGCATCATTTGGAGAGTTTGAAAAACCGGTCTTTCTGATCCAATTCAAAAGCTAACCTCTGGCAGCACCCACTCACTCCATCTTCTCTAAATCTCATTAGAACAGAACCTCCAAGTTTCCCTGAATTTCTTCTGGAGCCTGATCCTTAGAACCACATGCTGAGTAATTTTCCTCCCATTACCAAACAGACTTATTTTTCTACAGAATGTTTTCTTCTTATAATACAACTTTTTAAATGTATCAGGGATAGTCATGGTAATATTAGAGAGATTCTCTGAGGGAAACCAAGACATGGAGAAGAACACCAATACCACAACAGGAAAGCAGTCCTGAACCTCCCTCCATCTGCACCTGCTCCTGGACCTGAGACCTGTGCTCTGTGGGTCTGGAGTGCCCCTGTGGGGGCCTGTTTTCTCCCTGCAGGGGAGGCTTGTATCCCCGTTGAATCTGAATCTCCTCACTGTGATGGTAGCACAGTAACACAAAGGCATGTCCTCGAATTTCATCCTGTTCATACACAGATACAATATGTTCTAGGAGTCGTCTTTGGAGATAGTGAATTGACCCTTCACAGAGTCTTTGTATTATATACCACCACCCCAGTACTAATTCTTGAGACCCACTGCAGATGCTTCCCCAGAGCCTGGTGGATGCAGATCATGGCATAGCTATTTGTAAGGTGACCAGATGTTCTGCTTTTGGTGGGACAGTCCCGATTTCTAACAATGTGTCTGGCGTCCTGTGGCATTTTTTAAAAGTCCTGATTTTTGAAAAGAATGCACAACAAGCTAGGGAACAGCGGGAGAACGGGAAGGGAATATACGGTTTTTGGCTGCCATGTGGCTATTTCGCCAGGATATGAGTTTTATATTATTTTTGTTAATTTTATAATGTTAAACTTTAATAATAACAAATAATTGTTGAGAACTGATTATCAAGAACTGCTTATCAAAGTTCGCATTGCTGATCAGTTGTTAGAATTCGACCACCATTGTTTGGACTTAATGAACAATGGCATTTTTGCCATTGGCAACGATGAAAACATTTTGTAACTGTCGTGATGTCAACAAATTAGATATGCATATAATTTAGGTAATTTATTTATTTCAATAAATACATACATTTTCTTGAATTTAGCAGAAAGTACCCGTGTTATTTATATTTTATAGTGGCGGCAAAAAGTCTAGCGCCAGCCTTGAAAATGACACGACTTACGTTACAGCAAATTCAGAGAAAAAATAATACAAGTTAGTATTGTTATTATTTAGAAAGAAATATAGGATTAAAATTTAAATAATTTTAAAATATAGTTACTTTACAGCAATCAAATTAATTTAATTTATAACCTAACAAAATATGTTCATGTAATTATGTACCTACTTGCTGTGTTTTTAAGCAATATGTTTATAATGTAATTTTAAATTATTTTTTTGGCAAACAATGCAATCCCATTAGTTTCCTATATGTGCTATGCACGCTATATGCACATACATATTATGTGCTTTGACATGTGACATGTGAAAAATATGGTCATCTTGAAACCAGTCCTATAGGTGATGCTAAGTTTCTTTTTTTAAAGGTAGAGCAGCATTTAAAATACACACTTAGTTGCCATCCGTGCTCAAAGAACAATAGACAGCGCCCATCTTGTGTTTGGCCATCTTGTCGTTGATCTTGTGGTTCTGGGAGGCACTAAAGATTATGGTCCCTGCAGATGGGACTTTAGGTATTGGTAGAGCAGCAGGCTCCTCCTGATGAATTTTAAGTTAAATACTATACACAATGTGTGTTGAATTCAGGGAAACAGAGTTCCATGGGAAGAAACTAGCATCCTGGGCCATTCATGTAAATCTGAGAAAAGTTATACTTTTGCAATAAACAGAGAAACCACCAGAAAACTAGTTGCTGTCCAGTCGACTCTGACTCGTGGTGCCCCCATGTGGGTCACAGTAGAACTGTGCTTCAGGTGGGTTCTGACGGCCAGATTCTTTTATCCAGAAGTAAACCACCAGGCCTTTCTTCCTAGACAACTCTGGGTGAATTCAAACCTCTAACCTCACAGCACTGAGTGTAAGAACTATACACTCCGATTACCCCTAAATCCAAACAACAAGCAGGAAAAACACCCATCTACAACAAAAAACCCACCACCACAAAAGCCACATCTGACTTCTGGCACCCCATGTGTTGTCAAAGGAGTACTGTGTTCCCAAGCGTTTTCTTTCTTTCTTTGTGTTCCCCCAAGCATTTTCAATGGCTGATATTTATGAAGTTACTCATCAGGCCTTTCATTAAATGTCCCCAATAGGGAAGCATTGCTCTTTGTTTCGTAGAAGGCCCCATCCCTGCTGTATGCGTCCATTGACCATAGTTATGGGGTCAGCCTTCTGCCAAACTCTCAACTCTTTTAACTTCCCAACCCCTTAGCTTCTGTGCTTGTCATATCTGCTTCCTGCTGTGCACAGGTCTAAGCATGGGGACTCGTGCCCTTCTTCCTTTCCTCCGGGCACGTAACATGTGCCTACTTCTGAGCGCTTCTTCAGTCTCGCTTGTCTGCTGAGTGCCAAAACACTGCATCAGAAAGTTGTGCAAACATCTATCTATGTAAAGTTCCTTTGGGTGCTAGAGGGGAAGGAGAGGAAGACAAGGATTATTCCTTCTGTTCTCAGCACCCAATCAGCAAAGATGGAACAATCAGATTATAATAGTGCGAGAAAAAACAAACCACTTACCAAGAAAATTAGGATTAAGAACAACTCTCCAAATCTGGCAACAGACCTTCAAGGAATAATCTAGAAAAACCTATGTCTGAGGCTCTTAAGTTACTGTTTTAGGCTGAAGGGTAATTCAAGACTCATCTATGTGACTGTTTATTGGACGAAGATCATGTTACTTTTTCAAAGTTCACTTGTTAAAAGGGACCTGTTTTGATCTATGGACTTATTAGGGAACACCCATTTCACTACTGTCAACTTAAAGAAACAACAAGAAAACAGTGACAGAATCACCCCAGTCTGGTTTCTCCCCCACCTCTCCTAGTTGTCCTGGAGACAGTTGTTGAATAAATAAGATAGAATATTTTTTGTTTTTTGTTTTCCCTAATATAGCTGTGAATAATAATGGCCACCTATGTTCCAGCCTAGCCAAACACATCACATCCCTGCAAGTCCCAAAGGCAGTTTGAAATTCTAAGAGGGTCAAGTGGAATGGCTGGGGCTTCTGCCAGCATCGCATTGAATGATGTGGGAACCTTCAGGTCTCTCCTGCCAAAATATGTTTTTAAGCAATATGTATATAATAATGTATAATATAATTTTAAATTATTTTTTAGATTTTTAACATAATGAGTAAGAAAAGAGGATGCAAATACAATGATGATCTAAGAAGTGAATTTCCTTTTATTAAAAAAAACAAAAGCGATTACCTGGTAAAATGTGAGAAATGTAATGGTGAGTTTTCTATTTCGCACGGCAGGAAGAATGATATTTCAAAGCACTTGGAGACACAGAAACATAAAAGATATTTAAATACTGCTGCATCTTCCTTCAAAATACAGGAAATTCTTTTTTCGGAAAATAACTTATGGAGATGAAGAAAAGAAATTAGCATTAGCAGAAGGACTTATGTCTTTTCATGCTATTAATCACAATCATTCCAAAAAGTTGTTCAACAAAAATTTGCCTGTGCTAGAACAAAATCCGAGGCAACTGTGTGTAATGTGCTTTCCCCATATGCATTTTCAGAATTAAACAAAAATATAGAAAATAATTTTATATCCATATATTCTGATGCATCTAATAAGGATATAAAGTTATTTCCAACAATTATTAGATTTTTTTGATTCGGAAACTGGAATAAATTAAAATTTTAGATTTCGTTTCTCTGCCTGGTGAACCTTCTGAAATAATTTTCAGTTCCATTATTAATATTTTGGAAAAAAAACAATTTGAAACATAAAATAATTCCATTTTGTGCAGACAACACAAACACAAATTTTGGAGGAAAAGTAAAGAGGAACAAATAATATTTTTTATAAATTAAACAAAAACCTTAATCAAAATATTGGTGTTGGTTGTGCAGTGCACATAATACATAACGCCATTCAAACAGCTGCTGATTTGTTGCCCATAGATGTGGAAAATATTGTTATTAAAATATATTCTTATCTCTATATATACACTGTGTGAGTTGAAACACTTAAAGAATTTTGTGAAACTGTGGAAGTCGAATATCAGAAAATACTTGGATACAGTAAAACACTGGTTAGCTCTTTTGCCAGCTGTCAAAAGAATTTTGAAAATATACGATCCTTTGAAGTCCTACTTTCTATCATAGGATAAATGTCCTAGAATTTTAGAAGAGTTTTCTGAAAAAGAATCTTCAAAAATTTGCCTACAGTTGGAACACAATCAAGCAGCTCTTTTTCAAAATGCTATAAAACTTACGGTGACAAAATTTCAGTAATCGAAGTAGCAAATGAAGTTAATAATTTAACATTTCAATATCAAGAGCAGTTAGAAAATAATTTTCTCCCATTAATTATCCGTAATAGTATAAGCCAGCTAGAAGAACAAGGTGCAATAAATCGTGCAGATATAATGAATCACGTTAAAAAGTTCTATAGTAACTGGATAGATTACGTAGAAGACTGGATGGTACATTTCAGTGATATTGAACATTTTCATTGGGCTACATTAAAACAACAACTTAATTGGAATGATGTGCAAAAATCATTCGATTTCGATCATATTACTCAAAATTTCCCATATAGTAATATTTCAAAAAATGATCTTTTAAAATAGGTATCATTACTTTAAAAATAAATTGATAAGGAAAAGATTAAATATGGGCATCAGCAAAAATCACAAAAGAGAACAAATGGTTAGAAATATTTTATCAATTTAAACAAACCATGTTCCATACAATAATGCACTAAAAATTGTGGAATATGCGGACGCTGTCGTTACCAGGAACTAATGCTGTGACTGAATGCGTTTTTTTCTACAGTAAATAAAGTGTGGACATCAGAAAAATCGCAATTAAGTGTTGAGACATTGAAACCATTTTATGTGTGAAATATAATTTAACGAATTCTTGTGAAAAATTTCATGACCTTTTAAACAACAGCAGCAATCTACTAAAAAATTCACTCAAATGAGAAATATGCCAAAGAATAAAATACTATACATAATTTTTAATGTATTATATTTGTAGATATATTACAAGACTATTTTGTGTTCTATGCAAATTATTATTGCTCCATATAGACCAAATTTTTAATCAAGAACACCCGCTCCCCCCCCCCCCCGCCCCTGTCAATGATGTTCTACTTTACCAATGTTAAAACCTGGACACCTTATAAAAAGAGTAATACAGAACCCACAGATTGTGGGGAAATAAATCTTTAGCAGTGAGGAGAGGGAGAGAGCAGGGGAAGAGAAGAAGAGGAGATGACAACTGGACAACTGTGGCATTTTCAGGAATTCCCCATATTGATGCTCACCTGAGGAGACTTGAGTCTCAGTGCTGCAGCACTGGGAGCAGAACCTGAAATCAGTGTCTGAGTTTGAGAGGCATTCAGGTGAAAACCAGGAGAGAAATGGTCAAGTGGAGCAGATGGCATCAGATGCTGTCAAGTGTGCGTCTCTGTGGCCCTAGCAGCTGGCTTGTCAATTGGGGAAATTCCACTTGGGTAGCATGCCTTCCACCCACCACTTTTCTTTTTTTGTTTTCCACCATTTTTCTTTCAGTTCTTCTTTCTGTCTGGGCTTGTGTGTTGTTGCGATTCAAATGCAAATGTGTTTCAAATGCAAACAGAGCCATCCAAAGAGAACAGGTGTCAGCAGGGTTTCCAGCCTAAAAAGATTAAGAATGAATCCATTGCCACTCCAGGCCCTGAGCCTCACCTCTAGGCCCCTCCCTCCACGTCTCCCTCATTATCTCCAGGCCCCACCCCTTCGCATAGACACCACCCGACCCCCCCTCCCCAAGTGATGCAATTTCCTGCAGAACTCACTTCTGAGTGAGAAGGATCCGAGTGAGCATCCCACGACTTCCTACGGGTGAGTGAGTTTTTGTTTCTGTGCTGATCCCCGGCGCGGAATCGCCCGCAGGCCTGGCGTCCCCAGCTGTGTCTGGGTTCCTGCGGACTTTATAGATCCCGCACCTGGTGTTCCATTGTTCCAGATCGCCACGACCCCCTGGGACATTTCCAGTTAAACCCTTTCTGAGCTGGCTACAGGCCTCTGCCTTCGGGCCCGGGAATATTCTGGCTGAATTTCTTGCTCAGAGATCCTCCTGCACCCTCACCTCTCACTCCAGAAAGGCGTGATTGGGGGTGGGTTCTTGCCAGGGCCCGGTCCCTTCACTGTCAGGTCGCGGGCATGAGAGCATGGGGACCTTAGAGTGGCCTTTACTGAAAGGAGAGGGCAGCCTTGCAGGCATCAGGTCACCCCCTTGGTGACTGAGGTCTGTATTAGAGTTTAACTTCTCAGCACCTTGTTTTGCAAAAGGGTGACAATAGCAGTGACAACCCCAAATAGCAGTGACAGCCCCAAATCTCGGCACAGATTAAGTCCTCACTTAGATTGCAGTCCCCTCAAAGAGTAAGCCTCCATTGAATGGTTTCTGCCGAGGAACAAAGGTAGTAGGTAATTGCCCTCAGGCTTTGGAGTGTGGATTACCTTCACCTCTACACAGGCAGCCCAGGGAGAAGCAGTCTTTCTTGGAGGTTTGTCTGCGTGTGTGTGCCCTTGATGGAGGTCACCAAACTGTAGAAAGTACTGGGAGTCTCCTAAACAGCAGCCATGTGCTACAGTCTTGCCCTGACTGCATTAGTCAGGAGGCCCTGGACCCATTTGTAAACCCTCAATCTAAGGATGGAATGTCTGTCATTGTGATGCATTCATTGGCCACCAGCCATGCTTTTGTGAGTTTCCTTTGCTCTGCCCCTCCCCCAATCCCTCTTTAGCTCCCATCTCAATTGTGAACCTGGGAAGCCATTTCCTCCTCCTTTTGGTGGCTTCCCTTATTCAGATGATCTGTTTGTGTCTTTGTGCTATATTTGTCTCATAAGATTTAATAAATGTTCTCTTTAAACTGTATTTAAAATGGGGTCTCCTTTTTACTCTGTAACAGATCTTGCTGCATGATCCTTCTTAACCATTTCTGCTTTTGGAAACTAGCTTCTGCTCCGTTTTAGACAGTAAAAGGAACTCCAATCTCAAATATAATTTAAGAAGAACATTTATTAAGTTTTAAAAGAGACAAAGAGAATACAAAGACACAGACCTGTCACTGGATGAAGGAGATGGTTAGCACAGTTTAGGGAAACATTCAAGTCGAGAATCTAATTAAGTAAGATTGCAGTGTTGTACATGAGCTGGACCAGAACAACTGAGATGTGAGATTGAAAGAAATAGAAAAGTTTATAAACAAAAAAGAAGAAGAATCAGCGCAAGGACCAGCAGCCTGAAAGGAAAAAATAAAAAAAAAAAGCTTGGCTGGATGGTTCCCTCCTGCTTACAGACTTGGGTTTTTATAAGGTTTCATTAATCTGCTGAGCTGTACAGAAGCAGAACTTGCTGTTAAGCAGCGCAGCTGATCAAGCTGGTACAGAAGCAGACTTTGCAGTTGCACAATTTCTTGGTCCAGGATAGTTTTTTGCTGATTTTAAGAACAAGGGGCTATTTTTTTTTTTTTAGAATGCTGTAAGGCCTGTGGTTGCATTTTAGGACTGGGGCAGAATGTTTGCTTAGTATAAATGGCTTTACTTACGCTAACTATTACAGCAGCAGAGGAAACTGTCGCAAGTTTATGATTGGTGGAACTTCAGTACAGTATTGTTATAAATGGGACTACAAAAGCAGGGACAGGACCATAACTGAGCCACCTTCGTTGCCAGATAGAGGATTTTACAAGATTGCTCCAGGGCCATCTGACCCAGGCAGTCAGGGCTCAACTGATAAGCCATGGCTCCTGACTCTAGGACCCCCTGGACTGGCTGGAGATTGGTGAAAGGTATCAACTTTCCAAGTTCCTCTGCTCCTGGGAAAATTTAATCTATATGCTTGCTTAAGGATCAGAAAGAATTCAGTGGAGGCTTAAGCTGCACAGCCATCTATATCCCTTTCCTCACTGGAGTGCTAAGACTTTACTCTCTACTACAGCTCCTGAGATTGGTCTCTGTGATGCTATACCTTTCCACTTGGAGTGTGAAGAGCCCCACGTGGGGATGTTTCCCCTAATAAACCTCCACTCAGAGATTAGTTGTGTGAATGGCTCATCTCTATCAATGCTTTCCACCACCCCCTTTATCATCCCTTTTGACTCTTAGAGCAATGCTGGCCCAGATTTAGTGTCCACTCATTTTATCAACAGGGAATTTTGCTTTCCTTTTACATCTTTTGATTTGCAGAATCCAGAAATTATTTATTTTAGGTCCTTTTTTGTATTAATCTGGAGAAATAATAGGCTTCAGTGTCTTGGTTTTGAAAATCCACAGGGTAGTACTTCTCTGTCCTATAGGGTCACTATGAGTCAGAATTGGTATATTTTCATAGTATATGCTCTCAAGGTCAGCACTTTTTTGTTAATTTGCTAAATTTAGCTTCTATATTTTCCAACTTATGCTTAATTGAGTTGGTCCTCAATTCCCCCAACCCCTTCTCCTCACAAGACTGAGTTTGAAATCATCAGTGGTGGGCCATACATCCACATCCTAACAGCTGCATACTTTGACTGAAGGACATTAAGTCTCATTTGCTAACTTGCTGACACTCTCCTCTCTATTTTTTTATTGCTTAAGCTTGCTATTTCTGCATTGGTCCCCAGACCCACCAGATTCAAAATTTTGGTGGGCTGCTGCCCATGCCCATATTGGATACCAGCAGGAAGTTCCCTAGCTGGTCCATCCCCCTAGTCAGTGTGTACAGCTGTGATTGGAGCCGAAAGTGTTCCCACCCACTCAGGGTGTGTTGCTTTATAAACCAGAATCCGAGTGGTGCTTGGGGCCCAGATGTATTGAGAGCTAGCTGTTGCCTGTTTCTTGGCAGCTGCCTCCAGTAAAGCTTTTCATTTGATGCTTTTCGATGTGGCCCTCATTGGTCTCGAGGCCCGGATATAACAGTTTCTTGGAACCAAATTCAAAGTAGGTAAATACTTTTTATCCTTTTGATTGGTTTCATATGTTAACTGTTTCACCTTCAATTTGTTTGAATTTACTGTGCAAGAACTGTGTCCTACTAATAGCTCCTCATTTTAAAAAATTGTGTCATAACTATTCCTAATAGAAGGCAAGATCCAGACATATAACTCATATACAGTAGATATGATCGTATTTAAAATAAGCTACCATTTTCTCTGTGCCCCACTGCATGGTAATGCTTGAATGTTGTAGCCTTTTAGCCAAGTGGTCTTGATAAGAAGCTTATTTTATTCACTGTGACCAGATTGCCATCTCATGGGCCAAAACTGCTTTCATTTCATGTAGCTGCTAATCATTTAACCACTGGATCAGTAGGACTTCTTCACTGACTAATTTAGATATGCCAAGTTCTCACCAGGCTTACATGTTTCTTATTATAGACATGGTGATTCTTAATGAGTATTGTTTTAGTTATTTAATTATATTTTCAACATAATGCCAATGTGCATACATAGACTTGAATATGCTATCATGTTTAATTTTCCCTTTGGTTTGGTACCTTGGAGCTAATTCCATCTTGTGGAAAATTCATGTGTTATAAAGCAGAAAAGTTCCATAGTGTTTCCAGAGTGTCACATTTGTGGAAGCAGATCTCCAGTCCTGTCTTCTTCCACAGTAATGCAGACTGTTTAACCCATCAATCCTCAGTTGAACAGTGCAGTGCAAGCTGTTTGTAGAACCCTTCATTGTTTCTGAGCCCCAAAACTAACTCACTGCCACAAAGTCAATTCTGACTCACAGTGTTCCACTATAGGTGTCTGAGATTCAAAATCTATACCGGAGTAGACAGTCTCGTTTCCTCTTACAGAGCTGCTGGTTGCCTTGAAGTGCCAGCTTGAAGGTAGTGAATGAAGCCAGAATTCTCTATCTCTCGAAATGAAGCAAACCAAGCAGATGCCATCAAATCCACACCAACTCCTGGAGGCTCCATGTGTGTCATTGCACAGGGATGTTGCAGAAGGGGTTTCAGTGACAGGTTTCTCAAAGTGCATCACCCAGTCTTTCTTCCCTGGAGACTGAGTAGAAACAAACGTCCAATCTTTCCATGAACACCTATCCATGTTAACCATTTGTAATGCTCAGGGACATAAAAAACTAAACAAGGCACACATGCTTGCTTGTACACACACTTTGAAAAGTCAGTACTGTGGTTGCTTTTTCTTTCTTTTTAAAATAATTTTATTGAGGGCTTGTACAGCTCTTACCACAATTCATACATACATTCATTGTGTCAAGAACATTTGTACATATGATGACATTATTGTTTTCAAAACATTTTTTTCTACTTGAGGCCTTGGTATCAGCTCTTCATTTTTTACCCTCCTCCCCTCATGAACCATTGATGATTGGTACATTGTCATTATTTTTTCATGTGTTACACTTACCAGTGTCTCCCTTCACCCACTTTAGTGTTGTCTGTCCCCCTGGGAGGAGATTACATGTAAATCGTTGTGATCAGTTCCAAGGCTGAGTTTTTTAACTATAACATGAGAAACTACACACTTGAATCTGTCAAGTTTCAAGACTCAGAAAAATAAAGTCCTTCTGTTAATTTCCAGCTCTCACAAGTTTCTATGTGAATTGTACAGATATACTGTAACCTAACTGGACTCTACAGTAACTTGAGAATGAAATTAATATCAACTTTAATAGATCTTGAAGTGAGATGCTATATGTAAAATGCTTAATACTCTGAGTTTTCATGGAAGATCAAAAGGCATCCCAAAGATTTTTAAGATGTACAATATTTGAGGAATTATCAAAGATTTATTACATTATTCTGTTTAGCATAAAATATTAGGAACAGATATGCAGTGAATTCAAAAAGTTCATGGATAAATTCCATAACCTTTACCATGGAAGGGTCATGACCTTTTTGAAGGCCTTTTGTGCATTCGTGGCATAAAGGATTGGCTACCAGTAAGCTCCTTGTATTTTTCACTCAGGTTGCGGGCTGTGTAGAAACTATCATATTAAATGGAAAAATTAAGGATGTATGAGGTTGGGCTGAGCATGAAGGCTGGAAATCAACTCACTGTCGTCTAGTTGATTCCTACTCAGCAGCTGTTGAGAGCTAGGGTGAAAATTGCCCGTGTGTGTCCAAGGCTAGCGCTCTTCGTGGAGGTAGAACATCTCCTCTTCCTGCAACAGGGATGCACAAGTGAGCAGACATGTGAATCTCCTGTGTAACATGCCTGCATGTTTGTGTCATCTGGGCATGCAACAGCGTTCTTTGGAACTGATAAAGGCACAACACATTTGCCACTTTGCTCTGAGCCTCAACCCAAAGGTGCTCAGTTCCAGCTCCATAGATTAGCAAACCCAGCTTTAAGTGCCCAGAGACACCCACTCCACCAGTGGATTCCAGCTTATAGTGACCCTGAAGGACAAGGTAGAATTACTGACCTTGCAGTTAGCAGCTCACCACAGTTTCCATCAGGGATAATCTAGTGAATAAAAATGTAAATTCCAAGATGAGTTAATCAAAATTTAGCTATAAAAACCCTCTGAAATAAAGTTTTATGAAAATTGGGAGTTTTCAGGTGTTATATTATTTCTTTTATATTATACTATTTTTAGCACTTTTATTGTCAACTATGTGATAAACAAGAGGTCCATAAACTATCCATTCTTCATTTATAGGAAATGAAATCCCTGCTAATACATAGAAACCATTAGGGTTTTTTTGTCCTTCCAGTGTTCTACTGTGATCACATTTCTTACCTGCTTGGAGATTATGATTATATGCCTTTGAGAAGTTTTTATTGCAGTACATTATTATTATTATTGCTCTTATAATATGTTTCAATCTGTGTTAGTGCTGGTGGACTAGAGAAACAAATTCATAGACACTCATGTGTATAAGAAAGGTTTATATACAAAAGCAATTGAATATTGAGAAAACAGTCCCAGCCCCAGTCCAGATCAAGTCCATATGTCTGACATTAGTCCATATTGCCCAATTCCAATTTATAAAGTCTTCTTCAGACTCACAAAACACATGGAATGACACCGAATGCAGAAAGATCATAGGCCAATGGGTAGGAAGTCTTGTCGATCCCGTGGCACTGTAAGCATCTCAGTGCTGACAAGGGGTCTCCACGTGATTCTCCAGCTCAGGGCACTAGCTTAGTTCCATGAGTCTTCTCAGCTGCAATGTCTCCCAGGGAGTGAGCAGTGAGAGAGTGTTTCCACCTTAAAGGAGGAATACCAGGGCTCCCAGAACCAGGAGAAGGCCATGCCCACACAGAGGCCTCATTGTCCTGATTGATGGGCTAGACTCCACCCCTTCACCATTAATCTTCTCAAATTGATAACAGATTCTATAACTACCACACATTCTGAGGTTTTTGTTTGCTTGTTTGTTTTTACCATTTGACTATTTTGGTTTTTCAGTCATAATTTAGACAGCAGTGTGTTTTGTCACTCAACATTTTCTACACAAATTGTTCAGTGACATTGGCTACTCTCTTCATCATTTGTAAAACATTCTCAGCATTTCTGTTCTTATTGTTCTCTTTTAGTTAATCTAGTTTCCCTGCTCCCTTTCATCCTCACCTCTACTTAAAAATAATTGTCCTTTGGTCTCATAGAATTAACTTTTTTAGTGGAGGAAAGTACTCACAGGCACTCTTAAAGTACTCTTATGAGCCAATCCATTATTTAGCTAAAAGGTGACTGCAGAGGCTAGTTTGGGTTCAAGGTTTAAAGAGTGTCTTAAATGATTTTTTTTTAAAGTGTCTCAACTCATTGTTTGTTGGTTTGTTTACTTGTTTTTCTTTTTCAGGAATTTGATATACTATTGGACATTTTACTCCCATTCTGTCCAGAACTTAATTAGAATGATCTGTCATGGTAACCTGCACAATCCCATCTAGTTCTGGTTTCAGGGTAGATAAAACCAGACTCGATAATGTAGACTAGATTCTTCATTGAATCTTTGACTTCTATCTTTCACTTTAATGCCAGTTGAGTAAAGACCAATAATTTATCTCAGATGGCCACTCACAGCTGATAAGATCCCAGACATGACTCTCCAAAGTAGAATGTAGAATATTACACTTTTGGAAGATTGACATATATATATATACATATATATATATTCATATATATATTTTTTTTTTTTCAGAAAGCCAGTCTTTGAATTTCAAAAAAGCTGTGCCACACATTTCTACCGGGTGCCGATGGTCACCTGCCATACTCGCACGAGGTTATCTGTGTAACCTGCAAACAGAGTCTGGCCATCAGCAGACCAGGTCAGAGAGGTGCACTGGGGTGGTTCGGCCTTGCTGCTGGTGCTGATCACTTCTTGCTTCAGCTCATCAACAATGATCTTGCCCTCCAAGTCCCAGATCTTGATGCTGGGGTCAGTGGCAGCACAGAGCCAGTAGCGGTTGGGACTGAAGCACAGGGCATTGATAATGTCTCCTCCATCGAGGGTATAAAGGTGCTTGCCTTCATTGAGATCCCACAGCATGGCCTGGCCATCCTTGCCTCCAGAAGCACAGAGGGATCCATCCGGAGAGACTGTCACAGTGTTCAGGTAGCCTGTGTGGCCGATGTGGTTCGTTTTCAGTTTGCAATTAGCCAAGTTCCACACCTTGACCAACTTGTCCCAGCCACAGGAGACGATGATGGGGTTGCTGCTGTTGGGCGAAAAGCGCACACGGGACACCCATTCAGAGTGGCTCTCGTCCTATACGGTGCACTTGCAAACGCCCAGAGTATTCCACAGCTTGATGGTCTTATCTCGGGAGCCTGAGACAATCTGCCGGTTGTCAGAGGAGAGGGCCGCACTCAGCACGTCCTTGGTATGGCCAACATGGCAGCGTGTGGTGGTGCCCGTTGTAAGATCCCAGAGACGTAGTGTTCCATCCCAGGAGCCTGAGCGCAAACTGGCCATCAGAAGAGATGACCACGCAGAGCACGTTGGGGAATGCCATAGTTGCTCTCATCCCTCGTGAGCTTCTACATGATGATGGTCTTATCTCGCGAAGCAGACAGAATCATGGCGGGGAACTGTGGCGTGGTAGCGATCTGCGTTACCCAGCCGTTGTGGCCCTTGAGGGTGCCACGAAGGGTCATTTGCTCAGTCAGGGTGGCAGCGGGTGCGGGGGTCGCAGCAGTGACATGGATGGCACCGGATAGCTCCGACACCAGCTCCTGCTGCTGTTCAGCGTGGAAAAAAAAGCTTGGATGATATTAAGACAAGTAACCTAGCTATCCCGTGAGACTATTTTATGTCCAAGAAATATTCATAACTGTGACACCCATGTCTTAATCCATAAACTGTGCAGTTTAATTTTGCCTCTTTTGAGCTTTCTGTATATTCCATGATAAACTGTGTCTGGGTTCTCATTGATTTATTTTCTTCAGAATGCTTTTGAGTTTTTCACATGTTGGTTGTTTTGTCTTTGGTCTATCAGTGTTGACTCATACACAAGTTTCCAATGTGTGATTGGCCCAGGCTATACCTACCTATTGTAGCACTTTAAGGATTCAAGTGGTTCAAATGTAATTTTACTCTTGTGAATGTTACTGCCCTTATTCTCGTCATTCCCTTTCTGAACTTCTGTTGCTCTCTGGAAAGCACTTTCTGGTGAGAGGAAATTGTTGAGTTGAACATCATATCCAAGTTAAAATTTACTAAAAGAGCCGAAGTATTTAATATATTTTCCTGCCCAAAATGTGCATGTATAGTTATTCCATTTGCTTATCTGATGAAGTACTTTGAGGGCTTGTGATCCACGTGTACAGTGATTTCTTAGTTTGATTTTGTACTTCAAATCTCTTAAAACTACTACCGAGAAGACTTCTCATATTTTTGCACACTTAGTTTATTTTTCTCTGACAACTTACAGCAGATTTATAAACTTTGTAAAATTGCCTCAGGATATTTGTATCTTCTTTTTTATTTTTAAATTGTCTTATTTGGGCCTTGTACGACTCTTATCACAATCATATACATGCATCCATTGCATATCTTACTCTTTTTTGTTGCCTTCTGGTAAATTGTTTTGAATGTTAATACAGATGAATTTTTCAGTCTATCCTCTTATGTTTTCATCTTAGTTTTTCTCTGTCCTGCTGTCATTATTTTTTAAATTCCAAAATAGTATAGTTTTACATGATCATAATTATGTTAATCTATTTGGAGTTTATATTTGCATAGGAATAGACTCTCCAAATTAGATAATAATTTGATAAATATCAGTCATTTTGCCTACCACTTAATTCCATATGGTGACTGTATGTGGTTCCAGAGTAAAACTATACGCTGTAAGGTATAGTTGGAATTGGTTGCCATATCTTTCTTCTAAGGTACTTCTGTGTTGTCTTCATCCTCCAATCTTTTGTTTGGTAACTGAGCACTCAGCTGTTGGTGAGTTGGTACTACTCAGGAACTTCCATTTAGGGACCCACACCTTAAAGTGTGAGTACTTGCTGTCAGAGCCTGATGTGTCATGAATTAGCTTCCCTTACAAATTGGTAGGCCTTTTCTAGGGCTGCTTATCTTTCTCTGTTGGCCTTTCATGTGTTCCTGTATTGATACTTGATTGGGTAATGTGTATAATATATGAACAAAGGAGCCCTTTTGTCCAGTGGGTTACACATTGAGCTGCAAATGTGCAGGAGAAGATGAGTCTGCCTGCTCCAGTAAAGATACACTGGCTTGGGACTCCTACAGGAAGCTCTACTCTGATAGCTATGCCGTGAGTTGTACTAGACGTGATGGCAGGGAGTTATGTGTGGACCAATCCAGGCTTTATTCTTTACCATTTGTTGTTATTTAGGCTAAATGCAATTAAATCCACATTTTTGTGGACTCTTGTGAAGTGCAAGAAATTTTTGTGTGTGACAGTTTTGGAAACTAATCAGTTTGTGGAGGACAGTTGCTTTGGAACATGCTACCTTTTTATTGACTTCAGTCTTTTTGTATTCATTTCTTCATTGAAGTCTCAATCATACCTTTCTGACACCATTCATCCTTATTAATATTTATCTGATCATCCTGAGATTTGACTATCCTTAAAACATGAAATATACTCTTTCCTGATCCCCTGTGGTCAGATATTGTCCCCTCCTGGAACAAACTCTTTTTGGCTATTCCCTTAGTTAATTCCATCACTGTTTTCAATGAATTCAATTAATTAGACGACTAATGGCACAAGACGAAAACCACCACTAGACAAAAGGATCCTATAGGCAGATACACAGCATGATAACACAGTAGAAATCAGGTGAGAGAATACCTATGTGTGCCTCCCCTCATTTTTAGGACAGTTGTTTATTCTGGGTGCTAAGTAGACCAATTAACTAGAGTCATTGAAAAGAAAGCCTTTCTTGTTGTTAGCTGCCATCTAGTTTCCTCCAATTCATAGCAATACTATGCACCCATGGTGTTGTAGTGTGTTATGCATTTGGTTGCTAACCACAGGTTCAGAAATCCAAACCCCTAACTGCTCTGCAGTAGAAAGATGAGGCTTCCTACTCCCTTAAGGAGCTGCTGTTTCAGAAACAAACAGGGGCTGTTCTACAGTGTATATGGGATGCTATATGCCAGAATTGGCTCAGTGACTGATTATTTTTTTAATGTACAACAGAACAAAACCATGCACTGTGATCTCAGTACTCTGAATTCAATATGGTCAGCATTTTCCTTTGGGACTGGAATGGTGGCTTTGGGCTCTTCACATATTGATTATAAACTTGAAAGTCCTCATTTGCATTTCTTGTAACTATTCCCTTTTTGGTTTACTTTGTTGCTAGTGCTTCTTCATGATCCATTTATTTTTCCAGTGTGGGAATTTTCATGTAAACTAATTGCTAATGAGCTTTTCATTTGGTGAGTGACAATGGAGCTTTATTTTGCCCTTATGTTGAGAATGGAAGTCTGAGCAACTGAAACCTAAATGTGTTTTTGTTGTTGTTGTTGTTGTTTACTATAATCTTTCTTTTAAACATTTTATTAGGGGCTCATACAACTCTTATCACAATCCATACATATACATACAGCAACTGTATAAAGCACATCTGTACATTCTTTGCCCTAATCATTTTTGAAGCATTTGCTCTCCACTTAAGCCCTTTGCATCAGGTTCTCTTTTTTTAAATGTGCATTTTTAAACTCATCACAGAACCCTTCTATGTTGTTAGAATTTTTTTTAATCAAGCCAGGGTTCATGGGCTAGTGTGTCTTAAAGTGAATGATCGTTGTGTTAATCCGTACACAAGCTCCCTAATATAAATATGCATGTGTTACTGCTTAAGCTCCATCTCTGTTGCATTTCTCATACAATTGATAACCATTTAACATTGTGGTTTTGTTCTTGTTCATTGCTGTGGAGTCATTTTCAACTCATAGTCACCTCATGTGTCCAGGGTAGAACTCCATTGGTTCTGGAATGGTGTGCCCTCTCAGAACAGATTGGTCTTGTTTTGTTTTGATGTGTTCAATGCTGTGTCTGTTTTGCATGGGTGTTAATATTACCTCAATCAACCTAATAATGCAAGAGCCAGATAAATGGGCCTGAGGTAAGCAGTATTATCTGAGATTCATGGATTTTCCAGGGAAATGAGTTCTAGTTGTCTGAATTGAATAGGCTGTTTTCTTTGTTTCCTCTTTGTACTACACAGAAGACCTCTAGATCATCTCTGTAATTGTAATTTATGACTGACAGAATAACCAGCTATAGGCATATGAACAGAAATGTAGTTGCCAGGAATTTAATTGTAGACACATGGGCCTGCATGCTGACCCAGTTCAACAAGTTACCATTTGAGCAATACTGAAATTGTGATTAATGTTGGTGACTTTCTTCACCTGTTTCAATTGGAAGCAACATCTGCTTAAAAGAGACAAGAGGACTAAAAGCTAGTGTGGCAAAATCTTTTTTGGAAATTGCTTCAAATTTGTAGAGGCTGAATAAGTGCAATGTTTTATCATGAACTGTTGTGTGGAAGAGACCCTATTGATTCATTGGTTTAATTGATTGGTTGCTGACCATACCCTCTGTGGTTCAAGCATACCAGCCACATCAAAGGAGGATGATGAGGCTGTTTGCACCCATGCAGATCTTCATTCTTGGAAACACTAATGAGCAGTTTCACTCATTGTTACATGGTCAAAATGAGTTAGAATTGACAGCACTACATTTGGGATTTTTTTTCATCGTAAAGGAATGGAATTTAGACTTGTGGAGACTTTAAAATA
This sequence comes from Tenrec ecaudatus, assembly GCF_050624435.1. Lineage (NCBI taxonomy): Eukaryota > Metazoa > Chordata > Mammalia > Afrosoricida > Tenrecidae > Tenrec > Tenrec ecaudatus. The sequence continues at coordinate 77,208,108 of NC_134544.1, forward strand.
TGTCACCTGATGCATTGCTGTGTACGAAATTCTTGAAAGACTTATTGGATCTATATCTACATTACACTGTCACAGCAGAATTGTAGAGTGACCATGGCAGCTCGTGTCACTGTATGATATATTCAGTTGGCTATGCTGTGAACTGTTAGCATCAGAGTACAGCCTTTTCTATGTTGTTGTTAGGTGTCATCATGTCCATTCTAGCTCATAAAACCTTTTATATAACAGAAGGAACACTGCCCTATCCTGCACCATCCTCACAAATGTTCCCATGTGTGAACCCATTGTTACAGCCCCTGTGCGAATCCATTTTGTCAAAGGCCTTTCTCTTCTTTGCCTCTCTCTCCCTTACTAAGCATGATATCCTTCTCCAGGGACCTTTCTGTCCTGAAAAAATGTGGGAACAAATGTATGACAAGTCATAGAGTTCAGTCCCACAACTGAGAGTCCCACATCATGTTCAACTAATTGCCTTCCATGTCTGCAAATGTGAAAAAATCTTGGAGTGGACCATCTCAAAGCCTGGTGTATAAGTCCTAGGATCCTTGCACAGTTTAACAGTACTATGCATTTAAGTTCAGTCAACTTCTAAGAAAACTGGAATCTAACTACAGTTTCTCAATCAGAAAACAGAAGGGCATGCTATTGTGATACTTTCATTTCCTGCTTTTTTTTTTCAGTATGTAACCTTAGTGTGTATTCATGTGAGTATCCAGGTACTTTTTGAAGGGAGCGGTCTATAATAATTGCATTACAGTAGCTTTGTGTCTCAGAGTGGAAAACTTTTGATGATATCTGTATTCTATTGTTACCTATCTTTCACTTTGCTGTTTCTCTTTTCAATACCATGGCCTGTCTCCATGAAGCTACAAAATACTCAAGAGTGCAACCATACAGTGACTGAAATGTAGGTGTGTAACAGAAACACTACAGAAATTTTCATAATTCCCTCAATTAATCATCTCTTTCATGAGGTAATGTGTCAGCTTTTAGTCACCTAGAATTCTTCAAGAGGATATCATAAATCCAGGGCCTTGAGTTGCTACTTTGTTAGTTCATACCAGAAGTTCTCCAATGGCTAATGAGAAGCTAAAAGGAAAAAGAGAAATTCTGCAGTGTTTCCTAGTTGTTGTTGTTATTGTTTTAATCATTTTATTGGGGGCTCATACAACTCTTATCACAATCCATACATATATCCATTGTGTCAAGCACATCTGTACATTTGTTGCCATCATCATTCTCAAAACATTTGCTTTCCCCTTGAGACCCAGTATCAGCTCCTCATTTCCCCCTACCCTTCCCACTCTCCCCTCCCTCATAAACCCTCCATGATTCAAAAATTATTATTATTTTGTCATATCTTACACTGTCTAACTTCTCCCTTCACCCACTTTTCTGTTGTCCATCCCCCAGGGAGGAGGTTATGTGTAGATCGTTGTAATCGTTTCCCCCTTTCTACACCTTTCCTCTACCTCTAGGTATCACCACTCTCACCACTGGTCCTGAAGGGGTCATCTGTCTGGGATTCCTTGTGTTTCTAGTTGCTATCTGTACCAATGTACATACTCTGGTCTACCCAGATTTGTAGGGTAGAATTGGGATCGTGATAGTGGGAGGAGGAAGCACTTTAAGAACTAGTGGAAAGTTCTATGTTTCATCGTTGCTACCCTGCACCATTACTGGCTTGTCTCCTCCCTGCAACCCTTCAGTAAGGGGGTGTACAGTTGCTTACCAATGGGCTTTGGGTCTCCAGTCTGCACTCACCCTCATTTACAATGATATGATTTTTTGTTCTGATGATGCCTGATACCTGATCCCTTCAACACCTCAGAAGCATCAAAGCCCACATGGAAGAAGCACACCAGCCTTTGTGGTCACAAGGTGTAGAAGGGACCAGGTATCAGACATCAAAGAAAAAAATATCATATCAATGGGTGCCCACCTTCCTGATATGATCACTGAATACAAATGTGTGCATAAGCAAACGTGGTGAAGAAAACTGATTGTGCCCGGCTATCAAAAGATATAGCATTTGGGGTTTTAAAGGCTTTAAGATAAACAAGCAGCCATCTAGTTCAGAAGCAACAACGCCCACATGGAAGAAGCACAGCAGCCTCGTTGTTACCTTGCTTTCACTGTTTCATATTTTGATAAATATTCTGGTTGGTCCTGTGCAAGGAGGTGAATTTCTCCCCTCCAATGAAAGAGATGATTCGAATGTGGAATCGGGGTTTTAGTTTTGATCATTTGTCTGGCTTATGTTATGTGTTCTGACTGTTCTCTATTCTGAACCATAAATATAGAAAGGAGCGAGATTGCAGTTTGTCCCAGACAAACTGCAGAGATAAGCTTATTGTGCTAGAAGAATGCAGTACTTGAGATAGCGTGTAATTAGTGAGTGAGTCTAGTGAGTGAAGGGATGAGCTAAACCCTGATGGAAATCCTTAGTAGAATACAGACCCATGTGTCTAATCCCCATGTGAAGTCTCAATTTCCCAGGATGGCCATCTTCCCTGCTTTCATATTGGAGTGCATGGAACCTTGCTGAACCAGAATATATGGGATGTTATAGGACACTGGATGTTTGAGAGGTGGTTGTGGACTTCTTGGAAGAATGGGCATTGCTCGTCCTTTCTTAGAGGAAACTCTATAGTCATGTGATGATGCAAATTTTTAACAATCTGGCCTCAGTAGGTATGAATATTTTTATTAAACAGAAATAAGTCATTCTCATCAGTGCTACTCCAATATTTTGGGCTCAGTAATGGGAATACTTTCTTAAATAATCAAGTGGAATTTTCTCTCAGGGGCATGCATGTCATGCCTTCCCCGTGAATATAAAGCTCTTAGTATCACACTAACTTTTTATATCAAGTGTGACTACACGTCTACTAAGTTTCCTTACATGTTTTAAATGTGTTGACCTTCTTTAGTTCAGAGAGAATATGTGTGCCTTGTGCCTTGTAAACACTCTTTTTTACAAGTTTAACATGAAACTTTTATTATAAATAAGATTCACACCCACCAAAAAATCCACATTCCTACAGGAATATAACATTGGCTCGCTGTCAGGGAAGTGTTGATTATCTTTCCAGACTCCTTGTGATGTGCCTTTCTCCAAGAGCAGTATGTCAGATACACCTTTTCTCCCTCACTTGACACCAGTGTGGTGGGAAACGGTGTTAGGCTGGGTTGTCTAGTAATATGAAAGTATAGATGCTCAGATGCATAAGAAAGAGCTATACATCACAAAGTAAAATTTTATTAAGAGAAGATCCCATCCCAGTCCAACTGAAACCCATGTGTCCAATGCTCGCTGAAGCATCTATGTTGTGATGACTCCCCAACCATAAAATTATTTTCATTGCTACTTCATAATTGACATTTTGTTAGTGTTATGAATCAGGCGACCCCTGTGAAAGGGTCGTTCGACCCCCCAAAGGGGTCACGAACCACATGTTGAGAACCGCTAACTTAGAGGGATGTTTGTCATTGGACAAGGCTTTAAGACCTTAGACACTATTCTTTCTGATAACTGGCCACCATCTAATCTGTTCGCCACACATTGCCATTTACTTACATTGCAGTGATCCATGAATGAGGGATTGAGTATTGAGCAGAGTCACATGAGAAGAACAAATTGTTCTTAGGTGAGGGCTTTGATCAAATGTGATTTCAAGATACTTGCATGCATCTAAGGTATACGTATACATTTATGGTCCACTATAGAGGCAGCATTATCAGCTTGAAAATAATGTAAGAATTTATATGGTAAATTTGGTATTTGTAAGAACAATAACAACTTGGCCAATGATGTAGAATCTGAATTCCTGTAGACTTTTACACTAAAAGTACACTTATATTTTTAATCATTTTATTGGGGGCTCGTACAATTCTTATCACAATCCATACATCCATCCATTGTGTCAAAAACATATGTACATTTGTTGCCATCATAATTCTCAAAATATTTTCCTTCTACTTGAGCCCTTAATATCTGCTGCTCATTTTCCCCACTCCCCCCACCTCTAAAAGTATACTTACAAGGATTCCAAATTTCATTGGCAGAACACTGTTGAAAACAATATGGATGTGACATACAGGAAAAGGCAAAACCATTTTCTGAACTGAGACATCATAGACAGCAAAGGAAACGTGAACACGGCCAGTATAAGGAAGTTCCAAGTTGTTTATCATTGTGTAAAATCAAAGCAATAGAGATTTGAACCAATGCCCAGTGATCCAAAGTTCAGGACCTGAGGATAGTAATCCTCTGCTTCCTCTCAAGCTTGGCTGCTTCTGGTTAAAGTCCAAAGGAGTGTTTCAGGGTCTTTTCTCCTGCATCAGGTGTGTTGAAGGCAAAGTCCAGTTCACACAGTGAGGTCCTCAAAATCAGTCTTTTTGATGGGACCTCTGGAGAAAGCTGTATTTCAAAAACACACTGAATGGCAAAATCTGGTTAGTCTACTGCATGTGGCCTAGATCGCTTATAAGCAGAGAAAAAAGTTCTTCCCTAATTACAGGATTGATAACATTATACAAGGTAACTTCTCTCACTGGCAGCCTCTGCATGGCAAGTTGAGCATTTCTCTAAGGGCAAACGTTTGTCTAGGGTTTGTTTCTTAATGAAATGAGACCACTCCCTTCAGACCTGCAGGTAACGCTTTCTTTTCTGGTCATGGGTTTCTATACTTTCTCTTAAATGAATATCGGCTCTGACTGAAGTGAGGACCTCTGAAGGCAAACAGTTCACACAGGATTATTTTAATTTATAAGAAGTGAGAAAATTGAATTCATAGGTCTCAGGACATGGAAAATAATAATAAAGAGATGTTCCCTAGGGGAAAATAAGAGATTGAGAATTCCGTGAGCACAACAGGAAACCCACCCTGGCAACTCATCTGTACCTGCCCCAGAGTCTGGTTCCTGTGCATATTTGATCCTGAGCACCCACTACAGAGATTGAGCCTTCTGTGAGACAGTCTTCAGGAAATGAAATGAAAGCCCCCAGGAAACAGGAGCAGGATATTGTTTGGGAACATTTGTAACTAATACACATAAGAATGTCACTAATGAGGAAACATTTCTTTCAACCTAATCCAGAAGGAAAACCATCCTATATATCTATGTATCTTACTAGAAAACATGAACACATTTTCATATATAAAAATACAACAACATGATAAAACCTAATAATGTAATTCTACTCCAACCACAATGAGCATAATGAGACAATGAAGAAACATTGCTTCTAAATTGCATCAGCATGTTTGTGCGGAGAACTGGAGTTCTCAGGACTAGCCAAAGCGCAATTCAAGACTAGTATATAAACGAAGCATAGGAATTTGTCTATGATAAAGGAGGCGGTTCTCTAATGGGTGATTTCGTTTTGAGGTAACCTGGTCAACTTACTGGACATCTGTTGGGTTACACTGACATTTAAGAAAGTTTTTCCTACCTCTCATTTTTTGTTCCTTTTCTCAGGGTAAGATTGGCGTCTTAGCTGAGTGATCCTCCAGCCTCCATGGTATTCTCTGCACTTTCTCTCTTACAAACATTTCCCCAATTAAGTGCATGCACTTAAATCTCACTGAGGCAAGCATACACACTTAGTACAAAGTTATTGACCATAAGAACACATGCAGACATGTTTTCCTAAATAGGGTATGTTAGACAGGGTTTTCTAGAGAAACAAAACCAGAACACTAATAATTTTATATATGTATTTATGTAGATATAGAAACCATAAGAAATAAACTGTTAATTAATCTATAAAGCAGTATAAATGGCACAGTGCAACTCACTCTGGTGAGACAGCTGTGAAACACTGGCAGTTCTTCAAGTTTTTAAGGCCGCTGGGTAGTCCTCTGTATAGCAGTCCAGGTTACCTGGCCACAGACAGCAAACAACAAGGCAGGTAGGTCACCAACAGTCAGCCAGATGACAGTGTCTGGTAGTCCCCAGCTCAAGAGATATAAATTTCAATAGTGTGGCAATACAGGTCTTGAGGGAACCTCAAATTAAAGTGACACAGTCTATGGGTTAGGTGTCCCACAGGTTGTGTAGCTTGCAAATTGAGGCACAGAGCAAGCAAGGCAGCCACACACTGGTCCGATGATCAAAAGGCAAGAGACAAGAAAGGCGAGGCTTGCCGAGCCATTTATCTTTCCACCCTTCACTTAATCCCACATGTGTTCATTAACCATGTTGGCACAGTAAACGTGTACTGTCTCATAGGGTATTCAATGGGATTTCCAAACTTGATAGTGGGTCATCAAAGGGAGTCATTGTGGTGGTTAAACATGGTTAAAGCTGCTGCCTTTAGAAGGCTAGAAATGTTTTCATAAATTGTACATCATTTTACTCACTCATTGTAATACTGTATTTATTATAGGTGCTAAAATATACTCATAGATTACAGCCAAATAATGGGAGGATTAAAAAATTACCCATGGATTACCTTAATTCCAGTTTAAATGTAAATTTTAAGAATTGTCCTGGCGTCAATCTTCTTAAAAATTTTTAAACTTGGTATTACATATTGGGTATATATTGACTTAAAAATTTCTTTGAACATGCCAATAATACTTATACAACTAAAATGTTTTCTAATTTGGAAAGGAATTCTTGTTTAATGTGGAAACTATAAGGCTTAAAATATGTGTTTTATTGATAAAGTATATTGCTCTGGGCTTTCTTAGTGAAAAACCCCACAATATTTACATGTTACTTACTTATACCTTATGAATAAACATATCCATTTTCCCAGAAAGAAATCTTGGAGGACCCCTAGACACTGTTGACATTGTGAATACAAAATAACCTACTATTAGTTGTGAATCCCCTTAATTAAAATATCCTCAAATAAGCAGCACACTAAAAAGACATAATTAAGCCAGTACAACTTTATAATTAGTTAATTGGTTTTCATTGGTTATTATGCTCTGCCACATGTTATAATTCTCTCTCAGTACTCATAAATTTAGAACATGACTAATTTTAAGCTGTCCAAGCCTGAAGAGAGAGAAGCCATATATAAAACTTAAGGGACAGTCATGGTCGATCAAGGAAGAATAAAGTTAGACAAAGAATTAATTTACTAACATACAAAATTAGTCTGATAATGTATATAAACAGAAAGAAGCTCATCAAAGATTACATTTTCTAATGGAGCAAATATTCAGAACACAATGTTAGGCTGTGGGTGGTAGATGTACCCTTATTTGATGTTAAATATTATCCATGGTCTCTTACTCTCACGTAGCTTCCTGATTCTCTCTGGTTAAGTCCTTGTTTTTTATCAGTTTAATGAGTGTTTTCCTGCGTGTGAGTGTATGTGTGAGCAAAGGTGTTCTAGGACTGCCTTGTGTTACCTAAGAAGGCCTCTCTGCAGCAACCTAAAGCAATCTATATGAGGTCCACTCTGCTTTCAGCTGGACTCACCCAAGGATGGCTATTCCAATAAGCAAGGTTCAAGGAAGATAAATCCTACTGATTTATTATTAATCATGCTGAAGTAATTACAAGTGATTGCCATTTCATTTGTCTATAGCCTTTTCTTCTTGATTTCCCAGCTTACTCTCAGGACCCAGGTAGACCTGGAGGCAGGATCTCAAAAAGAAGTGTAGTGGATCAACCTTGTTTGGATGTTATGTGCTTCCTGGAAGGTAAGCGGGCCTGGAACATGGGCAGGGGGACTTATCTCAGGGGAGGTATCCTCAGCCAGTATGTATGCAAGACAGGCTCAGACAGGAACCCTGCCTTTTGCCTCTGGAAGCTCAAAGGCATTCAGTCCTGTGCCAAAAGTAGAGATAATGAAACTCCCACTAATGACAACTTAGTTGCTGATTTGTCCACATTTGGTCTCCCTTGCATTTCAGGATATATTTAGATATCCATGCACCCAGGATGTCTCCCCAGCATTTAGCCCATTAGGTGAGAGAGGGATTGACCCGCTGTTTTTATCATGAGTAACTTTTACAGGACTTCTCTTTTCTCTGAGTGGAGAGCCCCAATGTGCTGGGAGAGAGGGACTTGTTGGCTCTGGACACACAGGGTGTATGTGGGATTGACATCTTTCCATTTGGGGGTGAAGATACAGCACCCACTTGTGCAGGATGTCTTGTGAGGTTAAGTTCCTGGCTCACAGGAATCTAGAGCCATGGACACAAATATTAGGGTTGCCAGCTCAAACTGAGAGGGGATGTACAAAGTATTCCTGTGACCCTTTTTCCTAGGTCTGAGTAAAAGGTAAATTGTTCGTTTTGAAAAATGGAGACAATGTTTCCAATGTAAGCACCTTTAATTTGCTACCTCTTCCATCTTGTGAGAATAGGATCACCTGGGAATAAAGGGATGGAGGGTTTCGATGGATGATAGAATAACCGGTAATGAACTTGTTTTCTTTAATATGAGCTTCACCACATTTTCCAGGGAGAATACAGTTGTGATCTACAAATTAGTAACATAGTATAATTGAGCCCTTTGGCACCTTGCTTATATGGGAACACATCCCTGCATATGTCTAATAGCAGAGAAGGCTCCTTGAGGGCAGGACACAGTAAAACAGGTCCACACGAGAGCTTTGAGAACCCTTGGTCATGATATTGTCATATTTAAACATTTATATACTACTTTATTTTGCCAAGTGTAATGAACCATATGCAAATGATATAAAAGTTAACTGAGAAGAGACGATATATGTCTGATTCCTGGGTTTGCTTGTCTACCTACAGCAGTTCACTTCATTTAGGTAAAACGTGAGAGAGGAGACACCTCCACAAGCATAATTCACAACATGAGTTTGTTGATGGGTTTGGTTTGGGGTTCTTTCCAGGGATTTAGAGTGCTAGAGTCAGCGTCTGTACTTAAGATCAGAATCTAGGTCCTGGGATTAATCACTGTTCCCAGTTCAAGAACAGGAGGCAAGGGATAGATTTGGGAGATAAATATCATGAGTTAAGAGGCAGGTGTTATGGCCAGTTTAAAGGGTTTTATCATTGGTATACATGTGGTAAGCTCTTATGTGTACCAGTGTACATGGTCCTGTGTAGCTCAAAGTGAAAGGCAAGACTGGGGCCATGATAGTGGAGGGTGAGGAAATCTCAAGGAACTACAGGAATAATGTGTTTCATTGGAGCTATACTGCACCCTGGTTGACTCATCCCTTTGTGACGCTTCTGTGATGGGATGTCCCATTGTCTACAGATGCGTTTTGGATCTCTATGTTTTGTTTGTTTGTTTTGGGTCTTCTGATACCACTTAGCTGATCCCACTGACACCTCAGGATCACACAGGCTGGTTTGATTCTTCCATGTGGGCTTGTTGCTTCTCTGCTTTTTTAACTAGTTGGTCACCATCAGCTTTCTTCACATTTGCTTGTGCACCCATTTTTTTTCCTGCAGCAATCATGTTGGAATGATGAGCATCACAGAATGCCAAGTTGTTAAAACAAAGTGTTCTTGTGTTGAGGGAGGGCTCCAACAGTGGTCCAAAGTCCATCCACGACCTCAGTGTATTGCCATATAAATACATGTACATAGGCCAATACCTCTATTTTTACTAATTAATGTATTACATATGTACACATTAATTTATGATGTATAGGGAATTTTTATTTCTTCTGCTTCAAAGTCGTTTTTCTTTTTTTTTTTTAATGATTATTTTTCTGATTGGCCTAGCTAGAACATACAGTATAATTTTAAATATGAGTGTTGAAAATGAACATGTATATTTGTCCTGTTTCTGAGGTTGGATGATATTTTTATCTCTTTCTGCTATATATGACATTTTTCAAAGTTTGTTTTGTTATGAGTATATTAGCATATGTGTAAGACCTGTTTCATGTTAGATTTGTGTTTTTTCCTTTTAATTTGAAAAGTCATGCTTTGTTTAGTATATATTCTGTCTCTTTAATTGAATAGTTTTCCCCCTATCAATTGGTATATTTGAATGCTAATTTTTTGTTTTTGATTAATCATGATATATACCGTATAGACTCGTGTATAGGTCCAGTTTTCTCAGCACATTTTTAATGCAGTTTTTGTGGTAAAATTTGGTGCCTTGGCTGATTTTCGGGTCAGATTATTCTCAAGTGTATATGATACTTAGTAATATGTCTGACTCAGATTCCAGTTCTTAAAGAACTTTTTCATGCAGATCCATTACCAATATTGATACAATTGAATATTGTATCAAGAATGAATGACTCAATGACTATTAGTCTACAATTTTCTTGAAATAGCTTTATCTGACATTGGTATCAGTTTATTTCTGGTCTCATAGAAAGTTAGTAAGTGTTCTTTCCAAACTAATGTTTCAACCCAATAACTCGAACTTAAACAACAAAACAGTAAAAAGGTGTTTAATAAGGGGTCTGATATCGAGGAATTCAAGAATAAAGAAAATATTTTGAAATTGACTGTGGTAGCAATTGTACAATACTGCTTGATGTGATTAAGCTATGTTATGATATATGCAAGCGCCCCCAATGAAATGATTTTTTAAAGGATTTATTCAACATATCTGAAAACTTTTGTCGTTAGCTACCAGATCTTCAGTTTTCATTTATCTTACAGTTAGGCTACAAGTTTCTCACGAAATTTTCTTTTGACTCAACTGAATAACTGTCAATGGAAACCAGCCTCTAATAACCGAGGCGTCTACAGGTACAATTGTACGGATATAATATATAAAGATCATAGTAAAGTTAGAGAAGATAAGAGAGAGAATAAAATAAAGGAGTCGGACACATTTTGTGGTAGCATGCTCACCTCAGCTTCTCTTGCTGGTCCACATGGAGTTGGGAGAAGAGATAGGAGAGAGAGAGTCTTTACTATCTTGGGATATTTATAGGTAGCCATAATATATGAATACTCAGTAGTTACATCCATCACAAGGTGGGTGGCAACCACAATAAGGTCTGTAAGCTCACAGGTGAGAAAACCTAATACCTGCTTCAGGGCGGAAGGAAAGAGGGGGATGGGTGCCACAGCAGGAGAAGATAGCAAAGGAATGTCCACTTGTATAGGGAGATAGAATCAAACATGTGCTCACTTTAAGGAATGATGTTTAATGCAGGATAATGTACTTGGGCATTAACTTACCAAAGTGGTGGCTTTCCTACCGTGGAATACTAGCTTTCCAGATACCCTCTGTTATAAATTAGGGAATATAGTCCTAGTCATATTTCCCAAAGTGTTAATTTCCCACAATTATTGACCTTCTAAACAGCCTGAAACAGTGATTACTATGGATCCATAGCGCTGTTGGACCTTCTGATTTTCCAGCTGACAGCTCAGTATAGAGGATTAAATAATTTACACTCCATTTGACAGACAAATAGCCAGTCACACCTAAGTGTGTGTTGCCATCACAATAAAGCCCAAGTTTGTGAAAATGTTCTGCCTTGTGTCATGCTGGGTGGACCTTAGACAATTTCCTTCAGCTAACCTCCAGAGGAATGGTTTAATGAAGTTTAGGAATTCCTCATTGATTTTGTAGTCACTTTGTTTGTTCTAATTTTTAACAAAAGAAACCCATCCCTTTTATAAATTAGAGAAATAATAACTTGTAAATATAACTAGCACATTAGCATGTCTTTGTGTATGTCTAGTGTGATCATTAGAGGTTTCTCAGTCTGTTGTTATGTTAGCTATCATTGAGTCAATTCCAACTCCCAGGGACCCAGTGCATGACAGAAAAAAACACGGTCCTCTTGTGCCATCCTCTCAATTTAAGATGAACCCATTGTTGCAGTTTGTTAATCCATTTAGTAGAGGGATTACTTTTTTCACTGCCCCTCTATTTTACCAAACATATTCTTCTTCTCCAGGTACAGTTCTCTTCTGATAACATTTCCAAATTATATATTAACCCTCACCATCCTTACCTCTAAGTAGCACTCTGACATTACATCTGCCAGAACAGAATTGTTTGTCCTTTTCGATGTCCATGGTACTTGGGATATTCTTGACCAGCACTGCAATTCAAACTTATTGATTCTTCTTCATCCTTCCTTATTCGGCGTCCATCTTTCACATGCATATGAAACCATTGACAATAGCATGTTTAGGTCAGGTAAACTCAGTCCTCAAAGTAATATCTTTGCTTCCCAACACTCTAAAGAGGCATTTTCCAACAAATTTATCAAATTTAATGTATCTATTGATTCACCATTTGTTTTTGTTTTGTATATAACCTAACTTTTTTTGCATAAACCTTTTTTCTGGAAGGAATTAAAACTTAGATTAAAAATGTTGATCAAAGAGCCACCTGGTATTCAACCTTACTTTTCAATCAGCCTGCCTAAAACCTCTGAAACTGAAACCTGGATTTAAGACCTAGGGGAATGGTGCACCTTATATTCCACACATGCACGATGACTAAGCATGGAGAAAGTTGAGAATTGTGTGTTTTTCTACCAGCCTAACTTGCAGATTAGTTCTATAGGGGCACCAACCTACACCACTGTCAAGTAACTGCCACCTCACAACTCCCGTCCTTCAGAAACTCACGGGCTTGCAAAAGAGCAATACCAGTGATAACTATGTAGCCATTCAGGCTAATGCCTCCCTACTTTATTGCAGCATAACCTCTTTCCATCACATTTATTTTGTCTTCCTACCCTTTCAAGCTCCTGGTGAAGCATACTTCACAAGCTCATGCCTAGACAATAGCAAATAAATAAGATGCCAGTCTTGGTGTATTTCTTGATTGTTAATATTTCTATGTTTGCTTAGTCTATAAAGAAATATATTTCATTTTTCCTGTGGAAGGTGTTTCCCCTCCCTTCATAAACACACAATAATACCACAGAGAGGGAGAGATATAAAGAGAGCAAGGACATGATATGGAATATGTTGTTTATAGTAGAGAATTTCTGAGCTATTATAAAATCTTAAGTTAGGATTAGAACAGAATCGGACAGTCCAAGTGGGAAGTGATGGGCTTATTATGTTATAAACTTGAGGAGACTTCACAAAGTGAGTGGGATAAAGTGGAACTAAAGGTAATTAGTGGAAGTTTGTTACAAAAATATTGAAGGTTCTTCATATTGATATGTCCATGAGATGAGATGAAATCTTTTGAGAAGTAAATGTATATGGTTAGAGAATGATAACAATGAGTAAAGCCTAATAGTGCTATGGAACTCATACTATGTGTCAAAATCACAATGAAATGAACATCCCTCAAGATTATAAACCTCGTCTTTCTTTTAACATGTATTTGATTGCTTAGGATTCGGATTAAAGAGATTATGTGGGCTCTTTTAGGACTCAGTAACTGATGTGGATGTTACTTTGGATTTTACCGCAGAAGAATGGGCAATGCTGGATGTTTCTCAGAAGTGACTCTACAGAGATGTGATTGTTGAAAACCTCACAAACATAGCTATTGTAGGTAAAAAGAACTTCATCATTTCAAATTAATTCCTTACTTACCAAATATATACAACAATCGCTTAGGAATACCTGGTTAGATATTGCCAATTAAGTTAATTTTCTCTCCAGAACAATTATATCACAGGCTTCCCATGATCACAAATATCTACATATTGCAGTCTACCATTACTTTGTCTATTTGCCACACTGTCAAATCTTGCATGTTGTTATTCTGGAATCTACCCAACCAATATTTCAATTACTACCAGTATTATAAGGAAAGAAGAGCAAATATTCAGGAATTAAATCCATGTGGTACAGATGACTATGTTCTCAGCTAATAACACAAAATAGCCATCAGAATTTCCATTGAGTATGGGGGAGAAATATTTTGGTGATCTCCTTCAATTTTCCATGTAAGTCACTATGAGCCAAAATTGTCTTATCATCTAATAATATTTTACATATAGTTATGTTTATATATTATACATAAAATCAATTGTTATGTATGATATATAACCCAACTATCTGTGCACAATCAATGCATCATCTGCACATCTTCACCCACTGCTCGTTTGTGCATTTGAAATCATAGTGACAGCATAGTACATGGTGGAATTTTGCATAGGATTTTTTGAGGATGTTAAACTTAATGGAAGTAGATCACCTCCTCTTATGTCTGCATAGCAGCTTTGTTTCAACAGCACCATCATTTAGGAGGCCAACACCTAATTCATTGTGTGTAGTGCTTAATCATTGGCCTGGTAAACCAACATTTTCCTGGGGAGAAAAATAAGGCCTTCGTCCACAAGAAGCTATAGTTTCAGAAAATTACAGGGCCATTTCTGTATGGTCCTATAAAGTAGATATGAGTCAAAATCAACTCAATCAAAGGCAATTTTGAAACATATGCTGGGAGCATAGAAAAGATCATAGCAAATGGAAATTTTCCACATTTTGATGCCCCTCTTATGTATTTGTAGATTAATGTAATATATGTGTTTATATATTATGAACATGTAGACAGAGGAACATGATCCTGGTGGTGCATTGTATTAACCATCTGGCCTGTAACGGAATGGAGAGTGCCTCTAGCATATCAGCAACACCCTATCATACATATGATGCTGGCTCTTCTTATAAAAATCATATTTATAGTCTATCTTATGGGGTTACTGAATAGAATGCAGTTTATATTTCTATATTTACATGTGTGTAATTTCTAAGTATGTTCGTAATTATACATATATATGTATGTAGATAAAAATATATACCCTGTATGTATGGCTTTGGTTATACTTTCTTGGTTGCATATCTATATATGATTGTGTGTGTTTGAATTTGTGTCTATCAGTAATATGTTAGCTTACTGCCACTATGTACTTGTGAATTATATTATGAATATTTGAAATATGTTTCTCTTATGTTCATATATAGAATCACTATATATTTCATTAACCCTGTGACCATTATTGTTGTATCACACTCAGATATTTAAATAATGGTTTACTAGACAATTGAGGGAGAAAATTGAATGTTTAGTATCCATGTTAATAATGA